>NC_133380.1:5123550-5271388 GCF_049309525.1 Garra rufa | reverse complement strand
CAACTGTATAAATTAAATTAATTCAATGCTTTCTGATTATTAAAATTTTATTAAACAATAAAATAGGATCCAGAAAGAATCCAGTAACCGGAAAACTGAATTTTCTGAATTATATATTTATATATAATTTTATATGCAATTAAAATACATTTATTTGAAATTTCATTTACTTGTAGTATTAACAAAGTCATAAATCCGTGACTAAACCCCAAAAACACTAAAAATAAATAAATATTTTTTGTAATAATTGTAATACAATTTTATATATGTGTGTGTGCCTACATTTAAGAAGCATTATTTCACATTATAACTAACTGAATATTTAATATTCAATATCTTGTTCCAACATTGTTTGAATATTGCTTGTTAACCATATTCATTTTTTTTGACTAAACACATTTTTCACAATTAACAGATTTATGCTGATAAATGCATTCTGAGAATATAATATAATTAGATGCAAATAATAATTAAACTATGCCATTAATTTTTTCAGTGCTAAAATCATACCTGTTTCATTTATTCATGACTGCCAAACATGCATCACTTTAAATTTATTCACTTGTTTATGTTAAAATGCATACATTTTAATCTTATTCATAAATATTTTTGGAGAGAGCTGTGAGCTTTTGACTGAATCATCTCTGATGGCACTAGTTTCTAAGGCATGTGGTCATCAGTAGCCAGATATGTGTGCGCTGACTTTCTCATCTGTTGATGTCTGTCCTTGTAAGGTCTATATTAGCTTCTCAAACAAACAGTAAACCGGTCCAGCTGTCCTTATGGGGAGTCAACTAGACCTCTTGTTGTCATTGCTAAGATTAGGTTCAGTGTTTACCAGATTAAAATCAGCGCTCACCAGTTGTTCTGAAGTGAAAGTGATTTTCCTTTACCAATGAGAAGGAACATATTTTGTTTTTAAATAGCCTGTAGTTTACACAAACGCCTGCCAAAAACATCATCTGCTTCTTGCTACTGCTGTGTTTTTAGTTCATGGTCAGAAGCAAAGATGTTCGATTTATAAAAGAAGTCTTTTTGCTCAATAAGGGGAGCATTTATTTGATCAAAAATTCTGTAAAATTGTGAAATATTATTATCATTTAAATCAAGTGTTGTCTATTTTAATATATTGTAAAATGTAATTTATTCCTGTGATTAAAAGCTGAATTTTTTTTGCATCATTACTTCAAACTTCTATGTCACATGATTCATTAGAAATCATTCTAATATGCTGATTTGCTGCTTAAGCATGCTTAAACATTTCTGATTATTATTAATGTTGAAAACAGTTTAACTACTTAATGCTGGACTAAAAGCCACAAAGCTCTAATTTTGGAAATTAAATACCTCATATGATGAATAATACCTTGATCCGTTTGGCTGCTGCAACTCTGCAGTTTCTGCCTGTGGGGGGAAAATAAAGCTTAATATAAATGTAAAATGAATACTGATACATATCATATATCTGAAATATGATCTGCATGTCTTTTCATATCAGATCTGTTTAACATAATTATTATGTGGAAATTTGAAATGCTGTATTCATATTTTGAAATATTAATGAGCTAAAATTATATATTCTAATGACAGGAAGACTCTGTTCATGCTATACAAATGTCCAGACTGTCTATTGTGGTCAGATTGTGTCCTTCTGTCCTCTGCATCACTGCTAATGCCACCCCGCATCCAGCAGGAAGTGATGCGCTGTGCTGTGCTGTGATTGGCTGATGAGGCAGATGAACTCCATTGACCTGCAGAGCTCTGCAGCAGCAGCAGTGTGATTCACACACCAGCACTTTAGGAACAGCGTTCAATCAGCGTCAGTCCAGATACACACAGACAGAGAGAGAGAGAAAGATAGAGGGAATACAGTGACCAGCGGCAGCTTCACATATCTGACCGTATGGAAGGTTAGCAGGTTATTGGGTTACAACAGAGCGATAGATGAAATAGATATATGAATAGAACAGCAGATAGATGAATGGATGAATTAGATGACAGAGTAACAGATGGATGGATCAACTGATAGATAAAATAATCAATGGATAGAACAATAGATAGATGGATAGATTAATAGAAAGATAGAATGATGAATAGATGGATGGATGAATAGAATCAGAACGATGGACGGATGGATGTATAAAATGATGGATGTATAGAGTCATAGAATGATGGATGGATGGATGGATGGATGGATGGATGGATGGATGGATGGATGGATGGATGGACGGACGGACGGACGGACGGACGGACGGATGAATAGAATCAGAACGATGGACAGATGGATAAATAAAATCATAGAACGACATGTGGATGGATGGATGAATAGAATCATAAAATGATGGATAGATAGATGGATAGAGACATAGAAAGATGGATGGATTAGATGGATAGAATGATAAATAGATGGATAGATAAATAGATAAAATGCTGGATGGATAGAATCAGAATGATGGATGGATGGATGAATAAATAGAATCACAGAACGATTGATGGATGAAGAAAAGAATCCTACAACGATGGATGAATAGATGGATAATAAATAGAATCAGAACAATGGATGGATGAAATAGAAATCATGAAATAGAATCATAGAATGGTGGATGGATAGATGGATAGGGACATAGAAAGATGGATGGATTAGATGGATAGAATGATAAATAGATGGATAGATAAATAGATAAAATGCTGGATGGATAGAATCAGAACGATGAAAGGATGGATGAATAGAATCACAGAACGATGGATGGATGAAAGAAAAGAATCCTAGAATGATGGATGAATAGATGGATGATAAATAGAATCAGAGCAATGGATGCATGGAATAGAAATCATGAAATAGAATGATGGATGGATAGATCTATGGATGAATAGAATCACAGAATGATGGACAGATGGATAGACGGATGGATGAGCAGAATCATAGAACGATGGATGAACAGATGAATATAGTCTTAGAAAGTTTGGATGGATAGATGGATAGATTAAATAACAATGATGGATGGATGGATTAGATGAATGCACTGAACAATAGAACAACAGAGAGATGGTTAGATGGATGACAGAATGATAAATGGATGAATGAATAGAATCAGAACGATGGATGGATGAAAGAACATAATCATTGAATGATGGATGGATAAAGAGAATCAGAATAATGGATGGATGAATAAATAGAATCATTGAATGATGGATGGATAGATCGATGGATGAATAGAAACAGAACGATGGATGGATGAGTAGAATCATAGAACATTGGATGGATAGATGAATAGAGTCATAGAACAATGGATGGATGGATGGATGAAAAGAATAACAACGATGGCTGGATGGATGGATGAATGAAAAGAATAACAGAACAATGGATGGATGGATAGATGAATAGTCACAGAATGATGGATGGATGAATAAATAGAATTACAGAATGATGGATGGATGAAAGAACAGAATCATAGAACGATGGATGAATGGATGGATAAATAGAATCAGAACAATGGATGGATGGATAAATAGAATCATTGAATGATGGATGGATAGATCGATGGATGAATAGAAACAGAACGATGGATGGATGTATGGATGAGTAGAATCATAGAACGATGGATGGATAGATGAATAGAGTCATAGAACAATGGATGGATGGATGGATGAAAAGAATAACAGAACAATGGATGGATGGATAGATGAATAGTCACAGAATGATGGATGAATGGATGAATAAATAGAATTACAGAATGATGGATGGATGAAAGAACAGAATCATAGAACGATGGATGAATGGATGGATAAATAGAATCAGAATGATGGATGGTTGGATAGATGATAGAATGATAGATGATGGATAGATGGACAGACGGATTAGATGGATAGAACAAAAGTAAGATGAATAGATAAAATCCTTGATGGATGGATGGATGGATATCTAGGGGACCATCCATCTATCAATCTATCTAGCTAGCTCCATTTACTGTTATATAGATATAGATAGATAGATGGCAGTGTATAATGTAACTGAGTATAGTGTTTGAAGTTTGCAGCGGTGGTCGTCTGTGATCTTTTCTCTGTGTGTTTTGCTCATTTTTCAGAGGTTTCCCTGGTTGTGTGTATTGTCTGCCAGTTTCTGTAGCAACAGAAAAGCAAAGTTCTGCGGTGTGTTTTGTGATGGCATGTGATTCACTGAAGTGTCTTTTATGTGTGTTTGCGAGCGCACGTGTATGTGTGCGTATCTTAAGGGCAGTTTCCAGTTCACTCACTTGAGATCCTCAAGTGCCCTAATTAGTATGCTGACATCACACAGCTTGTGACTTTTATAGACCCGTGTCTCATTCAACAGCACCGCGGAGTGAGTGTGTACTGTTTACCTCACCGTAGTAACGGTGAAGCGCCTCAGAGCAGGCCGTGAATGTGATCGAGCGTTTCATCTGCTCAATGCGCTATTTTAGTGATGACCTCAAGCGTCGCTGTAGCAACAGGCAGTGATGCCTCAGAAATGATCTGATTGTCTGTAGAAAGATTCCCTCCGGCGCACAGAGCTGGGTTGCATTTATGTTTACACGTTTGATTAACTTCCACTTTACAGCTGTCAGTCATCGTTTGCAAGCTGTGAGCAGCAGATGCATGTATATAAGTAATGGTTTTAGTGCTTTCAGAAGCACTTTTCTGGGTTGTGGTTTCTCCTTGCTGGTTTTAATTTACTTTACAGATAGTTATGAACCAAACAGAGACCACAAAATACATAATATCCTAACCTTGTTATATTCTAGAATCTATAGTGTGTCTGCTTATATACACTACTGCTCAAAAGTTTGGGATTGGGTTTTTTTTTTTTTTTTTTCAAAAAAAGTTTCTTATGCTCATGAAGGCTGTGTTCATTTGCCCAAAAATACTGAAAAAACTGTAATATTGTGAAATATTATTTCAATTCAAAATAACTGTTTTCTATGTGAATATATTTTAAAATGTAATTTATTCCTGTGATACAAAGCTACATTTTCAGCATCACTACTCCAGTCTTCAGTGTCACATGATCCTTCAGAAATCATTCTAATAGGCTGATTTTTTCAGGATTCTTTGATCAATAAAAGGTTAAAAACATCATCATTTATTTAAAATAGACAGGTTTTCTAACAATATACACTACTGTTTAAAAGTTTGGGGTCAGTACATTTTTATTCCTTCTTTTTTTGAAAGAAATTAATACTTTTATTCACCAAGGATGTGTTAAATTAATAAAAAGTGATAGCATAGATTTACATCATTAGAGAAGATTTATATTTTGAGTAAATGCTGTATTTTTAACTTGTTATTCATTAAAGAATTGATTCCAAACCTGATAATTAGAATTATTTCTAAAGGATCATGTGGCACTTAAGACTGGAGTAATAGCTGATGAAAATTCAGCTTTGCATCACAGGAATAAATTATATTTTAAAATATATATATAAAAACATTTTATATTGTAAAAACATTTTGCAATATTACAGTTTTTTTCTGTATTTTTGATCAAATAAATGGAGCCTTGATGAGCATAAGAGACTTCTTACTAAGTCCACTATTTGGTCTGCTTGTCCTGGATTTTTCTTTTTTCTAGATTTTTTTTTTTTTTGTCAGAGCACAGTATTGGGTTACAGATCCGCCCCGTCCCAGACACCTTGGGGTGGGGGCACAGACCACAGACGCCAACAGAGCACAGCCAAGGGTTTACCGGAGAATTCCTGAGCTCAACGATCAATGAGAGTGAAGGAACAGAGATGATGATGGTGTGCACATATGAACTCAATATGAACCATTTGCATTGCTATCATTGGGCAGGACTGCTGCATGTTATTCACCTTTAAATTACAATTTAAGATGAATAATCACACTATTGTCTTTTTAGAGTTTAAGTTTACATCATTGATTCTGTTTTTTTCTCACTTGTCACTGTGAATCAGAAGAGTTATAGAAATAATGGTGACTTGCCTGGGTGTTGTTAAATACAACATGTAATTTAGTAATTATCTTTCTAATAAACCTGGCATTGTATACTATGAATATTAGGGATGTAACGATATAATCAATATCGTGATATCACAATAGCAAAACTGTCTTGACATGAAACAACAGGTCTTCCAGGCAAAAGTGTAGTTTTTTTATAAGCAAGCCTGCATTTATTTGATCCAAAGTACAGCTAAAATTTAGAAATATTTTACTATTTATAATAATGTTTTCTATTTGAATATATTTTGAAATATAATTTATTCCTGTGATTTCAAAGCAGAATTTTTAGCATCATTACTCCAGTCACACGATCCTTCAGAAATCATTCTACAATTCTGATTTGCTCCTGCAAAACAAACAAGCAAACAAGAAAAAAAACATTTATTATTATTATGTTAAAAACAGCTGAGTTGAATTTTTTCAGGTTTTTTTTTGATGAATGCAAAGTTCAGAAGAACAGCATTTATCTAAAATAGAAATCATTTGTATCATCACTTTTGATCAATTTAAAGCATCCTTGCTAAATAAATGTATTAATTTCTATAATTTTTTATAGAAAAATTATAAAAATTATACTGAGCTTTTGAATGGTATATAGTAGTCAACATTTGAAGTGGATCAAAAAGAGTTAATCAAAGTTGTCCTAAGCTAAGAACGGGTATTTTGTTTATTTTAGAACAACTTTGATGAAAGAGTAGTATATAATGTAGTATATAATGTTACAAAAGCGTTTTATCTTAGATAAATGCTGATCTTTGGATCCTTCTATTTATTAAAGAATCCTGAAAAAAATTAATCAACTGTTAAATATTGAAAATAATAATAATAAATGTTTCTTGAACAGCAAATCAGCATATTAGAATGATTTCTGACGGATCATGTGACACTAAAGACTGAAGTAGTGATGCTGAAATCACAGGAATAAATTACATTTTAAAATATATTCAAATGCAAAACTGTTTTTTTAAATAGTAAAAATATGTCAGATTTTTACCTTTTTTGCTGTACTTTGGATCAAATAAATGCAGGCTTGGTGAGCAGAAGAGTCTTCTTTAAAAAATATTACTTTTCAAAAACTTTTGACTCGTAGTGTATATTTAAAAATATATTTGAAAAATATTTTTCTGCTGTATGGACATAATTTGAATCTGTTTTTGCAATGATCTCACACCTTCTTATTTGTTATGAATGATCTAATCTTTTGGTTTGAATTCAGTACCTTTTATGCGTGTTTAAGTAGGTATTATTTAGGATTCTCCATCAAAGGAGGCTTTGAGACTGCTGCCCCAACAGGAAAGCCTTCGTAATATAATAATAATATTGTGCACCGTTGGCATGAAATAAAATGACTCATATCATGATGTAAAAAACTCAAAGGTGTGTCTTGTGTGTTGCAGATGGGAGGAGGAGCTGTTGAGAAGACAACAGATGGAGTCGATGGTGCAGACGCTGCAGGAGGTGAGCTCACCTGCACAACGGCCGTCTAGACTCGCTCGCTGTGATACTAATTACATTTACTGTCTATATGACGTGGGTTTCTCACTTTACGACCTTGTAGCTGCAACCTATGACATGAATGCCCACATTCAGATTTCATCATGCAGGGAGCATACTGACATTATACAATTAAATGGAAATTTTGTAGGATGTATCCTTTTTCCAAGTCTCTTCTGCTCACCATGCCTTCATTTATTTGATCTCAAGTACAGAAAAAAACAGTACAATTCTGAAATATTTTTACTATTTCAAATAGCTGTTTTCTATTTGAATACATTTTAAAATGTAATTTATTCTTGTGATCAAAGCTGCATTTTCAGCATCATTACTCCAGTCTTCAGTGTCACATGATCCTTCAGAAATCATTCTAATATGCTGATTTGCTGCTCAAAACACATCTTCCCCCAGGATTCTTTGATGCATAGAGATCCAAAGATCAGCATTTATCTGAAATAAAAAGCTTTTGTAACTTTATATACTATACCAACTCCAGCTTGGAGTTTTGGGAAAGAAATGATAGAAATTAATACTATTCCTTAGCAAGGATGGTTTAAATTTATTAAAAGTGATGGAAAAGACATGTATAATGTTACAAAGGGTTTCTATTTCAGATCAGTTATGTACTTGTGAACTTTCTATGCATAAAAGAAACCTGAAAAAACTCTACTCAGCTGTTTTCAATATAATAATAATAATACATGTTTTTTGAGCAGCAAATCAGAATATTAGAATGATTTCTGAAGGATCATGTGACTGGTGTAATGATTCTAAAAATTCAGTTTTGAAAACAGGAATAAATTACATTTTAAAAACATTTAAATTAAAATCAGTTATTTCAAATAGTAAAAATATTTCAGAATTTTACAGTTTTTGCTGTACTTTGGATCAAATAAATGCTGGCTTGGTGAGCAGAAGAGACTTAAAAAAAAACATTAAAAGTCTTACTGTTCAAAAACTTTTGACTGGTAGTGTATATATAATATATTAGAAATATTAGAATATATTTGAAAACATACTTAAAGGGGCTAGAAAATACATTTTAACATTTATATTAACAATATAGTGTTTTTTTGTGTAATTTTAAAAATAATTTTGCTGTATAGGTTCTTACATGATCCAAAGTACAGCAAAAACAATACAATTTTGAAATATTTTTACTATTTAAAATAATTGTTTTCTATGTATATATATTTTAAAAAAGCATTCAAAAGCTTGGAGTCAGAATAATCTTTTTAAAATATTAAACTTATAGTAATGAATGCTTTTATTTAGGAAGAATGTTTTAAATTGACGATAAAGACATTTATAATGTTACAAAAGATTTCTATTTCAGATAAATGCTGTTCTTCTGTACTTTCTATTGATCAAAGAAACATAAAAAAATTCTACTCAGCAATTTTCAACATAATAATAATTATAATAAATGTTTTTTAAGCAGCAATAGGAATAAATTTGATAAATTTGAAAACAGTTATTTTAAATAGTAAAAATATTGCATAATTTTACTGTACCTTGGATCAAATAAATGCAGGCTTGGTGAGCAGAAGAGATTTTAAAAAACATGAAAAATCTGGTAGTGCATTTATAATATATTAGAAAAGACATAGCAACTGCATTGAGCTCCTTTATTTAAAAACGATTAAATTAAATCTGCCGTTCTTCGAAATGACCTCTATAAATTTCTGATATTTGTGTGAGTATGCATGTCATCATGCTAAAATACATGATGAGTAACATCTCTCACATGTCATCCAAGTAAATATAAATGACTCTGTGTGTGTGACCTCGAACAATCTGGGTCAGGGCTGTAAATGGGATTGGTTTAAGAGTTTGGGTGTTTAAATATGTCTGCATGGCCCATTGCCGCATCCACGTCAGACTGAAACTCCCATATTCCCCCAGAAACGCGCTGCAGGTGTGAGATCCATCCTCTGCTGATGCAGCGGGAAAATCAATAAACGGCTGCATCTGTGTTTGTGTTGGATTATGGGTCAGCAAAACGGCCGAGGAGGGAAACGTCCCCAGAGATCACAAACATGCTCAGAGCCTGCTTTTTAAATTCTGCCCAGAGTCGTATGGATTTCCTCTCCCACCTTCAGCGCCGCCGCTGTGGGGATTTCATTAGACTGGAGAGTGTGTGTCGTGTTCAGGCTGGGTTATTGTGCCGCACTTGCATTATGGCGTTTATCGTGAAGATCTGTCTGTAAGATTATAATATGATATGATTAGTGCTGGGCAACAATTGCCTCCAAAATAAATGTTTTTGTGTACATAATATATGTGTGTGCACTGTGTATATTTATTAGGTATCTATAAATACACACACATGCATGTATACATTAAAGAAAAATATGTTTATATATTGAATACATTTATATATAATATAAATTATATGAATATAAATATATACATGTAAATACCTGTAAATACTTTCAAAATATATACTGTATGTGTGTCTTTATATATATATAAAAACACATATATATTTTTGAATGTGATTAAATGCAATTAATTGTTTCCCAGCACTAAATATAATAAGTCGAGGTCTAGAATATCAGAAAAACGCTTTCCGTCAAAAAGTCTGTTTTTTGGTGTTATTTCATGAGAATCTTTCTAAAACAAATTTTACATAAATGGTCAAATATAGTTTGTGTTTTAAAAAATCAAATGTTTTACATTTTTATTACAACCACCGTTTAAATTTTTATATTTCAACAACCAATTAGAGTAGAAACATAATTATGTTAGTAAGTTTTTTAATATTTAAATTTTTTAGTTGAGTGTGCACTTATTAAATACTTTTAACAGATTAAATGATTAGTAAGTCATCTTTATTTTTGGTTTGGTTTTCAACTGAATTCTAATTTTGTAGTAGAAAAATTATTTCTGTGCATCACTATTTGCACTATTATTTTTTAAATAAATGTATGAATTATAAATAAAATAATTGAATATTCATAATAAAATATCATTATTTATATTTTAAATTGATATATGTTATATAAATGTTCACTACTTAATTATTAAAATTTTAATAATTAAGGATGCTGTAAATAGTTCAAAATTGACAGTAAAGATGTTTATTTGAAATTTCAAATCATCAGAGAATCCTGAAAAAAAAAACTTTCACGATTTCTATGAAAATATGAAGCAGCAAGCTGTTTTCAACATTGATAATAACTAGAAATGTTTCTTTAGCAGCAAATGAGCATATTAGAATGATTTCTGAAGGATCATGTGACACTAAAGACTGAAGTAATGATGCTGAAAATTCAGCTTTGATCACAGGAATAAATTACATTTTAAAATTCTATATTCACATAGAAAACAGCTATTTGAAATTGTAATAATATTTCACAATAATACTGATTTTTCTGTGTTTTTAAGCAAATAAATACAGCCTTTGCAAGCAGAAGAGACTTCTTTCAAAACTTAAAAAAACTACAGATTTTCAGTTTTTTACCAACCCTTTTACCAACTTTTGAATGGTAGTCTGTTTTTTAATTAATTAATACTTTTATTAATCAAGGATGCATTAAATTGATCAAAAGTGACAGTAAAGACATTTATAATGCTACAAAAGATTTCTTTTTTTTTAAACAAATGACGTTATTTTGAATTTTTTATTCATCAAAGAATCCTGAAAAATATAATGTATCTCAGTTTTCAACATTGAGAAGTTTCTCGAGCAGCTAATCAGCATATTTGAATGATTTCTAAAGGATCATGTGACACTGAAGACTAGAGTAATAAAGCTGAAAATTCAGCTTTGATCAAAGGAATAAATTACATTTTACCATATATATAAATTGACAGATTTTACTCTATTTTTAATCAAATAAATGCAGCTTTGGTGAACAGAAGAGACGCCTTTTGATGAGTGGACCAAACTAGACCAAACTAAACAGCTAACCCCTGATGTTGATTTGTGTTTCTTACGTTCATGTTTCTGTGTCTTAAGAATGTAAACGAATCCGAAGCCATTCAGGACGAGTTGAACGAGAAGGTGGAAAGACTGAAAGCTGAACTGGTGGTCTTCAAGAGCCTCATGAGCGATGTGAGTATTTCCATATCTAGAGAACAAATAATTTGAGACATTTACTTTAGAGAAAAAAGTACACAGACTATTTGTATTCATTATGTTTCTGTGAAGAGAAGTATACTTTTGTTTTATTACATCATCAAATCACAACATAAGAATGTGTTTTCAGTTCAGAAAGTAAAAATATATTTGTAATCAGTGTTCATGAGGATCAGTATAATTATATTTTTTATTACATCAACATATGAATGTGTTCTTAGAAAAAAGTACAAATATATTTGCTTTCATTATGTTTGTGAAGATCAGCATAATTATATCATAAGATCACAACTTAAAAATGTGTTTTCAGTCCAGAGAAGAAAAAGTACTCTTTGTAATCATGTGTTCACGAAGATCAATATAATTACATTGTTTTATTACATCATCGGATCACAGCATAAGAATGAGTTTTTAGTCAATGAATCATAGATGATGGATGATTTTTATCACAGTTGATAAGGTTTTTTTAAATTAGCTCTTTAATAGTTCACCCAAAAATGAAAATTTGCTTTTAATTTACTCACCCTCAGGCCATCCAAGATGTAGCTGACTTTTTTTCTTCTTCAGCAGAACAGTAAAAACGTTTTTTTGCTGAAATCATGTTCCTTGGCGATTCATTAATTCAGTTTTTGAGAATAAAAAAAGCATGTAAAAGAACAAAATGAATACGAGCAGCTCCTGACGATATATTAAAGTCTTATGAAACAAAATAATGCAGTCTGTGCAAGAAACTGAACATTATTTACAACATTATTACCTGCAATCCAGAGCTTCAAGCAAATTGTTCGGAGTAATGTTCAGTTCGCATACGAATGATTCTTAGTACAGAAAAAAAAAGGAAAAATAAATATTTGTTTTCATTACGTTTGTGAAGATCAGCATAATTATATCATCAGATCACAACTTAAAAATGTGTTTTCACTCCAGAGAAGAAAAAGTAAAAATATATTTGTAATCATGTGTTCACGAAGATCAATATAATTTTATACATCAATATAAACACATAAGAATGTGTTTTTAGTCAATGAATCATGGATGATTTTAATCACCTTTGATACGTTTTTTTTTTTAAATCAGCTTTTTAATAGTTCACCTAAAAATTAAAATGATTTGTTAATTTACTCACCCATAGGCTATCCAAGATGTAGCTGACTTTTTTCTTCAGCAGAACAGTAGAGGTGATCTTTTGGCTGAAATTGTGGTCCGGATTCATTAATTCAGTTTTTAAGAATAAAAAAAGCATATCAAATAACACAAAATGAATACCTGTGGCTCCTGAAGATATATTGAAGTCTTATGAAACAAAACAATTGGTCAGTGCAAGAAACTGAACATTATTTACAATATTATTACCTGTAATCCAGAGTCTCAAGCAAACGGTTTGGAGTGATGTTCGGTTCGCAAACAAATGTTTCTTTTGAACCAGTTCGGACTGAATCGTCTTAAACAGTTTGCTGCTGGAGCAGAACAGATTTACAAGTTACTACATCAAAATTCCCTTTCAGACACCTGACAGTCACTCAGTTTCAAAATGAGACCAAAAACCTGCATATGCGATCCTGCACTGTAAAAAGTTTTCACCAGTTTCAACTTAAAAACTTAAGTTTAGCAGCTGCCTTAAGATTTTAAGTTAAATCAACTTAAATCATTTAAACTCACAAGTTATACCAACTCATTTTTATTGTAATAAGTTCAAATGACTTGTAATTTTAAGCTGATTTAACTTAAAAACTTAAGGTTTTTAAGTTGAATCTGGTGAAAACTTTTTACAGTGTGTGATGAATGAACTCATTCAGCGCTTCAGTTTTTCACTGAACTGAGGAAACGGTTCAGATTCAGACCGAAGACAGATGAGCCGGTGATCTGTGCGTGTGTAAACCGAGCTTTGAAGTTTTGAATTTCTTTATGTAAAAAGGGCACTTTATTAAGACTAGTTTATTTACTTTATATGCTTTCACATCATTATTGGGTGCTTTTAATAATATAATTGCGAATGCATTACGTCTTTGCATGATTACGTAAACCAAACAGTGAACTGTTATTTGAAACGAGTCTGTAAAGAACCAGGGTGAGTAAATTAACAGTTTCATTTATTTTAATGTGTGTAAATTATCCCTTTAATTCCAAAGTAGACACTGTGGCTGGTTATATTCCATGACTTCTGTTTCATGACCGAAGAGAAACGTGCTCTGCCTTATTTGGATCTTTTCCCCTACGGCGGAAACACAGAGCTGAGACAATAAACACACAAACAGAGTCTCATTGTCGTTATATCATTATCTTGCACATACACGCCTTCGATTGGTACCGGCTGATCTGGATGGTGAGGAATGAATAAACCGTTTATCCAGATGTCACCTGAATTTATGAGTTACTAATCTTTGCTTTTGGACTGCCGAATCTGTCAGCCAGTCATTCACACAAGTGTGCGGGTAATAATCATAAATAGTTTAGGATAAACTATCTAATAAAATGCTGGGAACTAAAAATGGCTATTATTTATCATAAAGGCTGGCGGACACCGCCGCTCTAAAGCTGTAGAAAACCAGAGGAAAGTCCTGGACCTGAAAGTAAGAGAATGCAAAACATGATCTAGAAAAGCCTTGAGTGGACTGAATTTAATAAAGAAAAACAATTGCTCTGATTTGTTTGATTTGCAGCTGTTTCAATGGAAGCTCTTTTCTGCCATTGAATAAAAAAAATGAAAACTGTAAATTACTTTTTTGAGGAAAAAAGTCAGAATTGCAAGATATAAACTTATATAGATATATAAGTTGCATTTGACAGCTATAAACTTGCAATTCTGAGAACAAAAGTCCAAGTTGTGAAATATTAGCTTGAAATTGTGAGACAAAATGAATTGTGATAATCTTATTTCCACCAAGAAATAAGAACAAAAAAGGTGGTAATTTTGACTTTTTCCTCACAATTGCGAATCTTATTCTTACAAATTGGACTTTTGTGCTCAGAATTGCAAGTCTACATCTTGTAAACATAAGTTATAAACATTCTGAAATAAAAGTCCAAAATTCAGAATTTTCTCCCCAGAAATGTGAGAAAAATGCCTCTGGATTGTGAGTTATTAACTCAGTTACGAGGAACAAAAGGCAGAATTGCAGGATAATAAATTTAGAGGAAATGAGAAAAAATGTTAGAATTGTGTACAATTGTGATAATCTTGTTTCCACCAAGGAAATTTATTTTTTTAGAGGTAGTTGCGACTTTTTATTTCACAATCCTGACTTTTCCTCGCAATTGCAAATTATCTCACAAATTGGACTTTTCTGCCCAGAATTGCAAGTTTATGTTTCGCAAATGCAAGTTATGAATCTTGCAAGTTTGAGAAGTTTATTCTGACGTTTTTCCCCAGAAATGTGAGAAAGAATAGTCTGGATTTTTGAGTTATAAACTCAAAGTTATGATAAAGAAAAAAAAATGGAAGATATAAATTCAGAGGAAATGTCTTATAATTTGCATTTGACAGCCTGTAATTCTGAGTAGAAAAGTTCAAATTGTGAGATATAAACTTGCAATTGTGAAAGAAAAAAGGCTAGAATTGTGATTTAAGGAATCAGTTTTTTTTAAAGGTAGTTGCAATTTTTTTATCTCACAGTTCTGACTTTTTCTCTAATATATATATATTCCCTTGTGAAAACAAGATTATCAAAATTCGAAACAATTCTGACTTTTTTTTCTCAAAATAGCAAGCAAGTTTGCAATTGCCAATAGCAAGTAAAGCAATTGCAATAGCAAGTTTATATCTCACAATTTGGACTTTTCTTCTCAGAATTTATATTTTGCAATTCTGACTTTTTTTCCTCACAATTTCAAGTGTGTCTCACAATTCAGACAATTCTTTCTCATATTTCTGGGGAAAAAAGTCAGAATTTTGGATTTTCTTCTCAGAAAATTGCAAGATACAAGTCATATTCTGAGTTTATAGCTTGCATTTACGAGATATAAACATGCAATTCTAAGCAGAGAAGTCCAATTTGTGAGATATAAAATCGCAATTGCGAGAAAAAGTCAAAACTGTGAGATAAAAAGTTGCAACTACCTTTTTAAAAGAAAATGTATTCCTTGGTGGAAACAAGATTATCACAATTCTGACCTTTTTTGTCTCGTAATTGCAAGTTTATATCTCACGATTTGGACTTTTCTTCTCAGAATTACAAGTTCAAAGCTGTCAAATGCAAGTTATAAACTCAAAATATGACCTCTCAAAAATGCAAGCTATAAACTCAGAATTCAATTTATATCTTGCAGTTCTAGAACAAAAGTCCAAAATTCTGAGTTTTTTCCCCAGAAATGTTAAAAAAATAGGACTGTGAGTTATAAACTCAAAGGTATGAGTAAGAAACGGCAGAATTGTGAGAAAACCACAATTACTGAAAATGAGCTTCCCTGTTTCTTGCCCCAAGTGTGTTGTGTTTTTAATTATAAAACAAAAACACAAGGAGGCGGGTGTCTTTAATTGCAACGGTGCACATGGAAGTTTTTGTTGCTTGGCCTCCTCCTCTTCTCAATACAGAATAAATGAGTCAGAGCAATTGTTTCCCATGAGGCCTTTAGGTGAAATTAACCGCCCGTTAAGTTTGTTGCGTGCCTGTGGAATTTACCACAAGACTAACTTGTTGGTCTGAGCATCTGTGTGCAATGACATTGATTTATGATTGATGTGTTGGTGTTCATAATTGATGTTCAGCATGAAATGATAATGATTTAGTGATCCAGTGGCATTGTGTTTTTGTTAAGAGAATAAGCGTTAACTCATGATTACAGTACGGCCGCACACACACTGCAGCTAAATTACACTTGTCACTCGCTGCTGTTAAAACACTCCTTTCAGATGTTTACATGCGGCAACTGCGATGCCCAACCCAATACATTCCTGGAAAATTCTTAGTAACAGTAGTGTTTTTGTTTTGAACTTTCATTTTTACTTGTGTAGTGCGTAGAGAACCAAACTGAGCGATTAGTTGTTTATGAATTGAATTAATTGTTTTTAATTGAGTGATCCACTCTTATTTTAAAAATATTTAAATTTGTTTTTAAATTTTTAAATATTACAATGTATCTTATTTAAATATATTTTATTTATTTTTCTCACATTTCAGGGGAAAAAGTCAGAATTTTGGACTTTTCTTCTCAGAATTGCAAGATACAAGTCAAATTAAAGTTTATAGCTTGCATTTACGAGAAGTCCTATTCTGAGTTTATAACTTGAGTTTGCAAGATATAAACTTGCAATTCTGAGCAAAAAAGTCAAATTTGTGAGATAAAATTCACAATTGTGAAAAAGTCAGAATTGTGAGACAAAAAGTTACAACTATCTTTTTTACACAATTTGGACCTTTTTTCACTTGCAATTGCAAGTTTATATCTCACAATTTGGACTTTTCTTCTCAGAATTGCAAGTTCATAGCTGTCAAATGCAAGTTATAAACTCAAAATACGACTTTAAAAAAAATGCAAGCTATAAACTCAGAATTTGATTTATATCTTGCAATTCTAAGAAGAAAAGTTTAAATATTACAATGTATCTTATTTAAATATATTTTATTTAATAATTTGATTTTTTTTAAATATAAACATTAATTTTTAATTTACAATAGCTTTTTCCTTTTAGCAAATATTAATGTTTTTATTATTATTATTATTTTTTTTTAATATTGAACATTTCTTTTTAAAATACTTTAGAGTCACACTAAATGTAGCCTTTGCAGTGTGTACGTAGCCTAAGTGTAAATCTTGAGGCATGGAAGTGAAAATAAAATGGCTATTGCTTTATAAAAACTATTGACGTTCATAGGCAGACAAATATCATTCTAAGCACAAATTAAATGACACTGCAACTGCAAATGTTGTTTCTCTTGTATCATAATTTATACAGAAATCATTTCTTTGCATCTTCTAACACTCCTCAAATCTTTCTTTAGCAAATGTCTGACCTCGACACTAAGATTCAGGAGAAAGCCATGAAGGTGGACATGGACATCTGCAGGAGAATCGACATCACGGCCAAACTGTGTGACGTGGCCCAGCAGAGGAACTCAGAGGATATGTCCAAGATGTTCAACGTCAGTCCATCCAGAGCACCAGCAGACAGGGTGGGTAAAACAAACTAAGAAAACAAACAAAAGCATGAGTCTTAAGAGTCCAAAAGCATGCATTATGAAGCCTATTAGTATAGAATGCAGTTACAATGCAACTATATTTCAAGTCATGAAAGCAAAATATATCCCTGTGTGGGTTTATGTTACACAGGCAAGGCAGCCATCCATTTTCCTCAATATTATTGCTTGCTTGATCACAAAAACTTTATATCACACTTCAAAAAAACATTAAGTTAATATTAAGTGAGTTACAATTTAGACACAATATGGTCTGTTTTTTTTTCTGTTTTGCCAACAAAAAATAGTTTCAAACAAAGCCAGAGCATAACATTTGCACGTCTCAGCCACACTGCGGTGATTCATTTCTGAATGAATCTGTTTTTGAATGAATCATTTGAAGTCAATGATTCAATAGTCCATTCATAATGCCAGTCACTTGTATTGTTTCTAAATGAAACAACAGTTTCAAATAAATCATATGAATGAATGATTCAGTGAATCACTCATTAAAACAGGCGATTTTTTCTTACAGTTGCTAGTTTACATCTTACATTCTCAGAATTGTGTGATCATACTCGAAATAAAGTCAGAATTGTGAGATATAGACTAGCAATTTAGACTTTTTTTTTCTCAGAGCCGCAGAATATAAACTCACAATTGTGTCTCAAAGTCAGAATTTTGAAATATAAACATGCAATTCTGAGAAATAAAGTCTGAATTGCAAGTTTTTCAGAGTTGTGAGATATAAACTCACAACTGTAAGAAAAAAGTTTGTACTCTACAAAAAAAAAGCTAATCTTACTTAGTATTTTACGTACCCTACTGGCAGATAATTTTACTTGTTTTCAGGGGGAAAAACTAAATTAAGTATATTTGCTGTAAACAAGACTAAATATCTTATATCATTTTGCTTTAATTTAAGAATTTTTAGATATTTTGACTAGAAACAAGGCAAAAATACTAAATAAGATAAGCCTTTTTTGTTTTGCAGTGTATCTCACAATCCTGAGTTAAATCCTGAGAAAATGGAGTTAAAATTGTGAGAAATATGTCAGGAGAAAAAACTGTGATTGTGAATGTGATATTACCTTTGTACAACTGTTCAATGTACTGAGCGAGTTACATTTAAGACACAATAGTTGCAAACTAAGCTGGAGCAGAACATTTTAAATGAATGATTTGATCAATAATGATCAAATCAATAATAATGCTCAATAATTCAATAGTCCATTGATAAAAACAGCCAATATTACACACCCCTAGACCATAGTATGTTTGTGTATCTTAGATGGCTGTGGTGTGCAAAAAGAAAGAGAAGAAGCAAGTATCAGATGAGGAAAGCTCAGAGATGGATGCAGATCCCAGCACTTCAGAGGAGGACGTCCCATTCAACATCACAGATGAGATGAAACGCATGCTCAACCAGCTGTGAGTCCTCACAAAAACAAACACACCTTCAGACTTGAGCTCATCTCATGCTTATAATTCTGGCAGCACCTAGTGGTGATGCTAAGAATTGCAGACACACAAAGCATTTTGGGGGAAATGTGCAGGTTGCTGTTTTTCTACATATTTGTAATGAATAATTTTCAACTTGGATGTTATGATCACATAAAGCTGGTATTTCTGTGATTTTCTGATTCTCACTTTTGCACTTTCACCTAGAGTGCCTGCTTCTGATTTTCTGGCCAAATCTGATATTTTTGAGGTTGTTCACATTCAACTTTTTGAAAATATGGCTTATATCATACACTAGTGATTTTATTTAAAACACAATTTTGGATCTGTAGTAATAGTGTCAGGTCAAAACTGTGAGTTGTTAATATAATTAAATGTCTTACTGACTCAGTTTACTGACTCAAATGAATGATTAGTTAAATTAATTACAAAAGACTAAAACAGAGATTAAAGGCTGCTATATTATTTGGTGTTTTGATGATTACACAAAACATGTCGTCTGGTTGAAAATATATACTTTTTAGCAAGTAAATGGCCTTCATCTTACTTTCTGACCAAATAAATATCAGCATTAGCACCAAATTGCGTATTTTGCTCAGTTTGGGTCTCTGAATAAAAGCAGTTTTTCCTCTGTATTCTAACTATATAATATCATACGGCCTTACAGTCCTGATTTATTAAAGATTTAAAGATGTGTGTGTGTGTGTGTATATATTCAGTAAACTGTTCCATTAAAAAAAAATACAATATAAAATAATGTTTTTTATTTTAATATACTTGAAAATATAATTTATTCATGTGATGCAAAGCTGAATTTTTATCAGTTGTTACTCCAGTCTGAAGTGTCACGATCCTTCAGAGGAAACAGTTGTGCTGCCAAATATTTTTTGGAACCTGTGAGTCTTTTTTTTTTAGGATTCTTTGATGAATAACAAGTTAAAAAGAACAGCATTTATTCAAAATATTAATCTTCATAAATCACTTTTTATTAATTTAACACATCCTTGGTGAAGAAAAGTATTAATTTATTTAAAAGAAAAGAAAGAATAAAAATGTACTGACCCCAAACTTTTGAACAGTAGCGTAAATTTTTTGAAAACCTTTCTATTTTAAATAAATGCTGTTCTTTTTACCTTTTATTGATCAAAGAATCCTGAAAAAAAGTATCACAGGTTCCAAAAAATGTTTTTTTGCTTTGTATCACAGGAATAAATTACATTTTAAAATATATTTGCATAGAAAACAGTTATTTAAAACTAAAATATTTTTTTTCCAAATATTACAGTTTTTACTGTATTTTTGATCAAATAAATGCAGCCTTGATGAGCATAAGAAACGTCTTTAAAAAGCATTAAAAATCTTACTGACCCCAAACTTTTGAACAGTGTATATTGTTTTTCGGGTTAAATTATGCATGAAACAGCTCTGTTAACACTGAAGTCGCATTGCAAATCAATGCATATCCAATTTCTACTTATGAATATGATTTAGAAATTGAAAATGCAAGGGAAAAATCAGATTTGGGCCTGTATGTGTTTATGTTTCGTTCTTGTCTTTGCTCTTGTCCTGTGACTGTCTTCAGTGCCTGCTCTTTCTCTTTCCTCTCTTTCTGTCCCTTTCTTTTTTATTTTCCTCACACCCAGACAATGTTCAGATAACTCATTTGTTGCTAGGCGGGAGACGTTTGAGATCGACGATGACTGTGACAGTTTGACGTGGGAAGAGAGCGATGATACGCTGCTGCTATGGGAGGATTTCACTAACTACAATGTGCCCTACAGCCTTACCAACGGCAACGGTGCCGTCGACAGCAATGGGGAAGCTCAAGAAAATGTGAGTTTCCATTTATCATCACTATATAGTACTATTCAAATAATTAAGTTTTTTTTTTTTCTGTTCTGCTTACCAAGGCTGCATTTTCCTAATTAAAAATACAGGAAAAACTGTAAAATTGTGAAATATTATTACGATTTAAAACAACTGTTTTCTATTTAAATATATTTTAATATGTAATTTATTCCTATGATGCAAAACTGAATTTTCAGTATCATTACTCCAATCTTTAGTGTCACATGATCCTACAGAAATCATTCTAATATGCTGATTTGCTGCTTAAGAAACATTTCTGATTATTATCAATGTCTCAGGATTCCAGTCTGGGAAATCTCATTGATGAGACCGAGTCTCTTTTCAAGAATAGAGAGCAGGAATATCAGAAGACAATCGGCGAAATCGAGGTTAGAATGTGCCTGTGTTTCTGTATTTTCCATCCAAATACAAATTGTGTTTGTGCTCCTACTGAAGTTGAATGTGTCTGAGATCTTTCTCTCTCACACACAGATGGAGTTGGCCACGGCTAAGAGTGACATGAACAGACACCTGCATGAGTACATGGAGATGTGCAGCATGAAACGAGGGCTGGACGTGCAGATGGAGACTTGCAGGAGAATGATCAAGGGTGGCAGGTGATTTCACACATGATTCAGAGAACATTGCTTCACTAAAGGGTGTTGGCTAATAAAAACAGCTTGTAGTGCTGATCTAAGACCTCAAATATTAGTCGTTTTCAAAAGTACTGAAGAAAAAGCCTAGCAATATGTCCTAGTTTGGTTAGATGTGTTCTGCTAGCAAATAATGAATCACTTTCGTTGTAATCTGAGGTCTTGTTTTCCTGTAATGACAAGGCTGATAATTTCTTTTTAATTACAGAAATTAGAGTGGTATTATAAATAATTAACTTCCAGAATTTTCAGTATCTTAATGTTTGTCAGAATTTATATATATATATATATATATATATATATATATATATATATATATATATATATATATATATATATATTCCCTCTCTTCATTCTAAAGACTTCAATTTATTTAATTAAAATAAAAATGGCAAAATAACCACAATATTTTTTCACATGCAACCTTATGAAGTCATTTAACATTTATTGATGGAGATAAAAAAAAACATAATCTGTCATTATATTTTATATAATAAAATTAAATAAAATAAAAACGTAAAATAATTTGTTATGTAGGGGATTTAAAAAATGAGATTTCTAGACTAAAATATATATATTTTTTGGCTTTTAAAGGCTTATATATATATATGATAGAAATGTGATTTCTAGACCAGAATGCGTAAAAACCTTTAAAAAAAGTCTTTAAAAACCTCAAATATATAATATAAATCACATTTCTAAAATCCCCTATATAACAAATAATTAAGTTTTTTTATTTAATTTTATTATATAAAATATAATGACAGATTCTCTTTTTTAAGATCCATTAATTAATGTTAAATGACTTCATAATGTTCCATGTGGAAAAGTATTGTGGTTATTTTGCCATTTTAGTACTAATTTTTGCTTAATTTTTATTTAAACCATCAAGTTGAGAAATCTTTAAGTTTAATGTTATGTTATTTTCTTTTAGTTAACAAATATTTTATTTCCAGTAATAAAAATATTTTTTTGTTTTAACTAGTAAGTCATACAAACACAAATGGCAGCGTTTCCTGGGAATGAGGGTTTTTAATGAGGGTGGATTTTAATAAATCATCTCTTCCTCTTTCAGAAATTCTCTTTCCATCAGCTCATCTGCGAGCAGTGACTCAGGGAACACTGACGAGATACAAGACGAGTCGGACAAGGATGGAGAGACGGAGGGGCCAATCAGCTGATACCTGCCCAGTCTGGCCCCGCCCTCTTCCCCCCACCGAGCTCCAATCAGCTCTCCGGCCTCCCAGCAATCGGCCAATGGCGTTATACTGAGGGACAGAGCCCACCCCCCACAAACCCCAAAACCTGTAGGTGCTTTAACGTCTCCGTGTCAAGAGTGAGGCGGAGTGGATGAGGGTTCTTTTTGTGCTTCAACATCAATATCGATGCGTCACACGGTGCCACAGCTGTCGCGGGACAGCCTATCTACGAATCAATTCAGTCCCAGCCAAAATACATCATACTCGATCAAAGTCCATATCTCGAATAGAAACCGGAAAATGTTCAAGCGACGTGATTGATACACAAGACTGAAAGCCAATCAGACCAAACGGACTGAACTCGCTGCGATCGAACACATCAGAATGATTTCCTCAATATTTGTGGCTTTTTATTTTTCTAAAAACTATTTCCGAAATCAACAGTTTACTGCAGAAACATTTTGGCCTTTTAAGCCCCGAACCCAGTTGGCGAATGTGGAAAAAAACTCACGTTCTATGCAATCAGCCTTATTTTGTGATCTGTGTTTTCCCAGCTAACAAAAATACGCTCTAAGAATGTTTTGCTAATGTTCCCAATTAATTATGAAAACGTCTGAATGTTCTCTGGACATCAAAATGTCAAGTTTTCATCAATTTGTTTTAAGCCTCTGGTGCTCTTCAGTTGCTTTTGACCCCCAAAATCAATTTTTTTTTAAAGATTTTTTTATTTCATTGGAATGGAATGAAACTTGGTGTGAAAAAAAAAATATATGGACATGATTCGTCAAGATTAAATGTCATTAAAATGGTCAAAAAACTAAATTAATTTCATCTAGTGGAAACCTTTGGTACTTACTGAAAGCTTCAAATTTGGAACACAACTTGTTTAAAACTGCAAGAAAATTAAAACCATAATTGTAGAGTAAAACATGTTTTGGAAAATATACAATACCAGTCAAAGATTTTTAATGCTTTTTAAAGTCTCTTCTGCTCATCAAGCCTGCATTTCAAGTAATGATGCTAAAAATCAGCTTTGAAATCACAGGAATAAATTACATTTTAAAATATATTCAAATAGAAAACAGTTATTTTAAATAGTAAAAATATTTCAAAATTTTACTTGGTGAACAGAAGAGACTTCTTTAAAAAAACATTCAAAATCTTACTGTTCAAAACGTTTGACTGATAGTGTATATTATGACAATAGTTACTTTTTACTTTTTAAACATCTGTGAAGTGTCTTCTTTAAGAAAGAGACCAAACTTTGTGCTCCGAAGTGTTTAAGATTTACAACTATGCTCAAATTGGTTAACAGGTTAACAGGTATAAATTAATTATAACTACTGTTTTAATATAATTTAGTACCATGAAATCCCTATAAAATACAAAATATAAAAAAAAAAAATGAAAATATAGTAAATTAATTTCATTAATAAAAAAATATATCAATTGATGATTTTTGACCACACCAGAAGGTTAAAAACTTTTTTTTTTTTCTTGGTTATTTGAACGTTGCATTTTATCATTTTGGAACATTATGGAAATGTTACTTTTGAATGTTCTCTGAAAGTTCTGAAACAAGTTGTTACATTTAAAAAATGTCAGAAAAATGTCTAACTGAAACTTTAAACGAACATTCTATTAACGTTACTGAAAGAGCATTTGTTGACAATGTTGAGACAACCTTGCCAGAATGTTAGCAAAACATTCCATGTTAGATGGGTTTGATTTGCCTTTGGCGATTTCATGTGTTATGTACTACGTTCACGTGTTTTAATGTTTACGCACATAATGGCAGAATCTGTGGAACAGTGTCCTATCTTTTTGAGCAGCAACCAATGAAGCTTTTTCAAGGGTTACACACATCACTATCTCAAATATTAAAAAGCTATGTGCCTATATATATACACACATTGCCGGTTCATTTTGGATGGCCTTACTGCATTTCCACTACTTTCTGAAGCTGCACTCATTATAATCATGGGGGAAATGATCAAATATATATTACGTTGATTGTATGGGGACTGTTGATATCTTTGTTAGGTTATATAGTTAGAAGAATTTTCAGGTGGCGGTTTTGATTGATTGTATATAGACCATGTTGGGTGTATCTGAAATGATACCCATGTCTATAAATATATGTAGATAGAAAAGTTTGTACGATTATGGCATTAAGTTGCAGTGAAGCCCTCACAATGGTCACTGTTCCATACAGATTCAGGTTTTCATGGATATGGCTTATGATGTTTCTATATCCTTGAGGTTTGTTAATATAATGTCTTTTTGTTTGTCTTGGTGTTTTTTGGCTTTTTATATTTAGCGTTTTTACCTTATACGCTACTGGTCAAATGTCTAGAAGACATAAGAAATCTCTCCTGCTCCTTATATGATCCAAACACAAACATATGAAGCAGCACAAGTTTCTTGAGCAGTAGATCAGTCTTCTGAAAGATCATGTGACACTGAAGACTGGAGTAATGATGTTGGAAATTCATCTTTGACTCATAAAAATAAATTACATTTGAATATATATTCAAAAAAATAAAAACTGTTTTTTGACATTGTAAAAATATTTCAAAATACATACTATTTTTACAGTATTTTTGCTCAAATAAATGCAGCTTTAGTGAGCAGAAGTGATGTTTTTGTTTCAAAAACATTAGTTAAAAACATTTGACCAGTAGTGTAAATTTTTTGTGTTCATATGTATTATTTTAAACATTAATCTGAAAAACTGGGAAATTTGATGGGTTTTATTTAACTGATCAGTGATTTAATTATAAGCTCAAAAGTGTAATTATAAGCTCAAAATATGGTCACAAAGGGTTTTTTAAAAACATATTTTATAGAAAATAAGTTGGTGGGCATAATTTTTGTGTATTCATTTTAAAACATATTAATTTAGCTAATGATGTAAGATCAAATCATCTGTAAATTTTGCAATTTAGTTTGTGTATTTGATTTCCTAACTTATCAAAGATTGGAACAAATTATATACATATAAAATTCATCTGGTTTTATAATGTTCTGGGTATCCAGGGCTAATTTGGATGTTTTTCCCTGGAAACATGCACTTAAGAGTCTTTGCCTTTTGCAACACTGTTGGCCTATTTTTTTATTGTTTATGGTCAAAAATCAAGCTATTTTTTTGTCTCAATCTGAATCACAGACCAGATGTCTCTTCTCGAAATCAATTTTATGGTTTTTGAACAAAAAAATGGGAAAAGGGCAATATCACAAGGTGAATTACAACACAAAAATCATATTCTCAAAAGTATGCTATGTGTTTTCCTGATTTAATTTCATTGTTTATGGCGTTTTATAAAAAAGACAAAAAGTGAGAATTATCTCTGTAAAGTATCCTAAAGCAAAAGTTGGTAAATGTCTTTAAGAAGTGATTAAGCTGGAATATTGTATTCAGAAGTAACTTACTAAGTGAAACTGGATGAGAAAGTAATGCTGTCATCATGTCTGAGTGCTTGTCATTTTAACAAAAGCACAAAATGGCAGCAAATGTAGGTTAAAATTACTGTAAAACATGAAAGTGCAATGATGGGGTCATAACACAACAACACAAAATCAAGTGTTTTTGGTCAAAATGGTTTTTGGTCTGGCCTTTTAAAAAATGCTTGCAAATCTCTCATTATGCTATATTATATAAACAGTGCTGGGTACTGAAAACTAGTCTATTATTGATTATAAATTACATAGGAAATGTAGTTCGTAATGTAATCTGTTGAATTACTGAACTTTTGGATTACTTTTAGATTACTTTCCCAGGGATTACATTTCCCATTCTTTATCAACATCAATAAGTACATTCTTGAGGAGCTGAAAAGCTAATTAAGTCATAAAAATGTCAATAAACTAAATTTGTGGCCTGTTTAATTAGAGTCAACTAACTAGTGCATACTTAATTTTTGTTATCTAATTATGTAATCCAGGTTACATGTAATCAGTAACTACCCAGCACTGCTTATCATCACCAAATCTTGTTTTCTCTTTCAGTTAGATAAAAATTTGTATTTCTTTTTAGAATTGAGCTTATTTACCTAAATTTTTGAGTAAAAAAAGCATTATTTGTGGATAATTTTGTCAATGTTTGCTCAAAAATGTAAGTGCGTTTGCTCAAGCCTGTTCTAATTAAAGCAAAACAAGCTGATAAAAAGACTGAGAGCAATATTTGGTAATAATATAGGATAAAGAGAAGACATTTCTAAGGAATCTTTTTGTAAGCTGGTCATTTTTGAGGAAGACCACAAGTTGGGGGTAAAAAAAATACCACAATAATTATCAACAAATTTTGTTGGTATACCAAATTTTGAGTTGTTATACGATCTCTGTGAGTTAAGAATGGTAAATGTTTTGCATTTGCTTATCACATCAAGATTTGCCTTTATCAGTGAATGTACAGAATGTCAGATGTGGTCAAGAGTAGAAAATGTTATTTAGTTCGTCAGACAGAAGATGAGACAAGTTGGATGTCTTCGCTCTCTTGGATTTTGACCGTATGAGCTCAAATTTTGACTGTTCTGAACTAAGCTGAGTACACAATAACTTTGCACAATTTCTAATAAAGCATAAAACACCAGTTCATTAGACCCCCATCACAGTACCAGCATCATCCCATTTCAAGCCTATGAAAGTTTTCGTTTCTGACTTCAGAAACATCTGGCCTGAATCCTTCTCATAGCACTGTTTGTTATCATTTTTTTGTATGATAATTTGACATCTGAAATGATCAGTGTAGGTACGATAGAACATTTCTATGTTGTCTTTGTTATTTGTTTTTGCTGCAAATGAATTTTCCTGGTGTGTGAGCTACTGGTGTATGTTTCAAAATAATGAATGTATTGGTGCTGGGGTCAAAAAAAATTAAAAAATAAACATAATTGGATAATTCGCTTTGTCGAGGTCCTTTTTTGTTCATAATGATTCTGTTTAAGAAAACCGTACTGTATGTAATTAGTGTTTATGTTTAAGGCCATAAATGTACTACTTATGTTCATATAATAATCTCAGATAAAGATCATTTATTAATAATTTAAGAATTTCATAGTTTACTTTTTTATTTACTATTTAATTGTTTATTAGTTTATTTTTAGGCTAGGCACGTCAAGGAAAATTTTGGTAACACTTTACAATAAGGTGTCATTTGTTAAGATTAGTTCATGTATTAACTAACATGAACGAACAGTGAACAAAACATTTATTATACTATTTATTAATCTTTGTTAATGTTAATTAATAAAAAATACAGTCGTACATAGTTTGTTCATGTTAGTTCACAGTGCATTGTTGTGCACTTGTGATTTTAATAATGCATTAGTAAATGCTGAAATCCTAATAGTAAAGTGTTACCCATTTTTATTAATATTTTTTTCTTTTTTAGACAAAGCAAGGAAAGTTTCATACATATTTCATAAACAATGGTAATTCATAGTGCTTTAGATAAATGTAATATTTAACAATAATCATAAAAGCATTTAATTTATTATTTATTTATTAAAAAATAAGAATAAGATAACTGAATATTTTAATAAAATGATAAATAATATGTTTTTTATGTTTGTCTGCAATTAAATTTTTTTTCTTTTATTAATTAATAGTTTTAAAGTATTGTTTAAGTTCATATTTAAAGTTTACAAAACATTTCTTACAACGTTCTGACTTTTTTTTACTCAAAATATAATATGTAAAAGTTTGTTTTTATTTTAAACGTTAAAATGTCCAATTTTCTAGTGATTAGAATGTTATTTAAAGGTTTCAAGAAACGTTTCCTAGAACGTTTATTAAATACAATTAACATCATAAGGATGTTTTTTTTTATGGAATATTGTTTTATGAACGTTTTCTTTCAACATTGTGAAAATGTATATCAAACATCAGTAAAGTTAGAACGTTCCATAAACATTACTTTTTAAAAGTTATAAATAATAGAAGTCTATCTATCTATATATTGTCCTACTATTCTATCAATCTATTGTTCTGTTCTATTTATCTAACCATCAAACTGTCTATCTATAGAGATGCAATTCTTATACTTCCCATACTGACCAGTAGGAATCAAGGTGGCTGGAAGCCGGAAGCCGGAGGAACCATTTTGGGCTTTAGATGTGATTCCCTTCCTCTTCAAAACGGCACCAACCAGCCACAGCAGAGCTACAGATACAAAACAACAGTGCCCTCTAGTACTGAGGTAATACTTACCTCTTCACGTAGAAGAGCATGTATCCGTTCTTCTTGATGTTACTCGACGCCTTTGACCAGCTGGATGTTCTGATGCTGGTGTCACTGCACTCCAGCCATCCGGTTCCAGTGAAGTCCCGGATGTGACTGATATAGTGCCCTACAGGACAAAGGAGCATTAGTGTGATCCTGCAAAAGTCAATGAAATGATGGGAAATGTAGAAGAAACTCTTACCACAATACAAACTGCTGCCCAGATGTGACACGACTCCAGCTAGTCTGTATTGAGCACTGCTGCTGGCGTCTGATGCTTCCACCTGTTCAACACAAACACTGATTATTAGATTATGCTGCATTTCAAATGTCTCTCCTCCTCCTCTGTTTCTACATATTTTTTTATCTCTTTGTGGTAATTCTATCTATCTATCTATCTATCTATCTATCTATCTATCTATCTATATCTATTGTTCTATCGTTCTATAATCAATCTTTTTATCTATCAATTGATCTATTATTATCTTTTTATCTATCCGTTTACCATCTATCTATATGTATCTATAAATTAATCTATCGTTCCATCTGTTTATCATCTATCTAGCTGTCGTTCTAGCATTCTCTGTCTTTCTATCTAAAGTTTTATCATTCTATCTTTCTGTCTATCATCCATCTTTCTTTCTTTATTATCGATCAACTGATCTATCATTCTATCATTTTATCTATCCATCTATCATCCATTTATCTATCTATCTGACTTTCTATCATTCTATCTGTTTATCATCTATTGTTCTACAATTCTAGCTGTCTATCATCTATCTTTCTTTCTATCATTATATCTTTCTTTCTTCTATCTAAAGTTTCATCATTCTATCTATCATTCTGTCTATCATCCCATCTTTCTTTCTTTCTATCTATCAATTGATCTACCATTCTATCTATCATTCTGTCTATCATCCATCTTTCTTTCTATCAATTGATCTATCGTTTTATTATTCCATCTGTCTATCATCTATCTATCTATCGTTTTATTAATATATCTATTTATCAATAGATCTATCAATCTATTATTCTGTCTGTAATCTATTTATCTATCATCTATCTAGCTGTTGTTCTATCTATCATTCTATTATCCATCTCTCTTTCTATCTAATGTTTTATCGTTCTATTATTCCATCTGTCTATCATCTATCTATCGTTTTATTAATCTATCTATTTATCAATAGATCTATTGTTATTGTTATCTATCTGTCTGTTCTGTGAATTGCTCTCAATATCTTTCCTGTGGTCCTGCAGGCTCAACCCTATTCTTCTTCCTTCTCTTTTGCTGTTGCTTTGGGCTTTTTCTGTTGTTCACTGTCACCTGTGTGCTCTCTGTTAAAGATCATACATCAAATAAAACAACTTCATTCAATATTCAATGCTTAAACATTCCGATGTTGTTTTTAAGAGCAAATGTCTTCCTGACAATGTCTTTTAGACATATTCATGTGAGTGTCCAGCAGAGGGCAGATGTTTTGTTCATCACACGTACCTGTATTGCAGGACAGTGAAAACTCTTCTGGATCTTCCAGTCGATTCTTCAGCTTGCACATTGAGGATGTGATGTCAAAGCGCATGACTACAAGAACCAGCACCCAGTAGAGACATTCAGATGATCTGAAGTTATAGACTTACTCATTTTTAATTATTGTGAAGACTACTAACTGATTAACAGACTGTTGTACTTTGGAAGGGTGATTAATTCCAGCGCCTCTGAGGCCATAGTGCCGGCACACTCGCTGCAGGAGCATTCAAACGAAGATGTCTGGAGATAACGAACACATGTCAGCCAATCAAAATCTACATTCTCCTCTAGGGCTGGGCGGTATGACGCTATATATCGTTACCACGGAATGAAATGTGTACCGTAAAATAATTTTTTTATTCCGTGTATACCGCAAAATGTAAATAAGTGGGTGCAGCATGCGTGAGGTTGAGACTGGTCAAACCGTTGAATGTAAGACTGAAGGATACGCTGGGAGGTTGTAAAAACATGGAAAAGGAGAAACCTTAAAGTGTTTACATATTTATATTTTCATATTTAAGTTTTCTTTTCCTGTTATTTACTTGAGGTATATTTTATATCTGTGAGATGTTACTTGAGAAAAGTTCTGTCCACATCAATCTGTGAAATGTGACATACAGTAGCCAAAAATACATTTTATGGGTCAAAATTATTGATTTTTCTTTTATGTCAAAAATCATTAGGAAATTAAGTAAAGATCATGTTACATTAAGATTTTTTGTAAAATTCCCACTGTAAACCTATCAAAATGTAATTTTTGATTAGTAATATGCATTGTTAAGAACTTAATTTGGACAACTTTAAAGGTGATTTTCTCAGTATTTAGATTTTTTTGCACCCTTATATTCCAGATTTTCAAATAGATGTATCTCGGCCAAATATTGTCCTATACTAACAAACTATACATCAATAGAAAACTTATTTATTGTGCTTTCATGTGATGTATATATCTCAGTTTTGTAAAATTTAACCTTATGACTGGTTTTGATCAAACCACTCGTAAGTAGTGCAGATATATTTGCAATAGTCAACAATACATTGTGTGGGTCAAAATTTCAGATTTTTCTTTTATACCAAAATCATTAGGATAATAAGATCATGTTCCATGAAGATATTTTTGAAATTTTTTTTTTTTTTAGAAATAGGCCTATGCATTATTTATTATGATTTATTATCTAAGCATATTTATTATGATGTATAAATCCCAATTTTAAAAAATTGAAACTTATGACTTGATTCTGTGTTCCAGGGTCACATATATGGTTTAATGAGAGACTAAACTAACACCAATGTATTCTTTAAAAACAGGCGTGGTTTGTTATGCTATCGCACTTTTTGTTTAAATTTAAATTAAATTACGTAAAATTTAATTACGTAAATAGTTTACACCATAGACTGTGGTTTACACACACACACACACACACACACACGTTGGGTTTACATGTTTTATGGGGACATTCCATAGGCGTAATGGTTTTTATACTGTACAAACCGTACTTTTTATCACCCTACACCTACCCTACACCTAAACCTAGCCCTCACAGGAGATTGTGCACACTTTTACTGCATCAAAAAAACTCATTGTGCATGATTTATAAGCCTGTTTCCTCATGGGGACCTGAGAAATGTCCCCACAAGGTCAAAATCTACTGGTATTCCTATCCTTGTGGGGACATTTGGTCCCCACAACGTGATGAATACCAGGTACACACACACACACACACACACACACACACACACACACAAACAAATGCTCTCCACGAAAGAGCAAAATGTGTACTCTGGAGAAAAAAAAAACACCACTGCCAACCAAGTAAGCATAAAATATTCTAATCTTTTATAAATAGAAATGCTGTAGGAGAAACGACTCTTTTGATTGGCAGAGAGCAGAACGTCTCGAAAGCTGATTGGCCCGTGGAGACTCGCCCTTTCGTCTCTTCCATTTATGAACAATAGGGGTGAAGCGTATCTTCAAATTATTTTATTTCTACACAATGAACTTCTAAACGTACAGATAGAATGCTAAACACAATTTTTAACATTTTTTGCTTTTTTAAAATGAGAAACATGGTGTCTGATAGCTGTATGAGCTATAACTACTTTAACACTGACAAACACTCCCCCTGTACCGGAAGTGGTAAGTCTCCATTCATGTGATACCGCTGCCTGTGATCTTGGAAAATTTAACTGTCAAGATCGCATTTTAGCGTTACAGTTCTTCAGAAGGACGATATTACTTTTTAATTGTACATAAATATATCACTATAAGCTGTTTCCTTTCACTCTACGTCCAGATTAAACATGCTACGCGTGAGATCGGTCATCTGGCAGTCTTGGAAGGGGTATGTATGCAACTGCACATGCATTCTCACATGACTTTCACTTTCAGAGAGTCTTGACACATGTCAACATACGCAATAAATAATGATAATAATTGTATGTCTGTGCGGTATTATGCGATGCAAGCAAATACTGAAAGTTTCCATGTTACGTGCAAGAAACAGGCAGACTGTGTTACATAATACTCAAGAAACTTGTCCTCCCGCTGTTAAGCAGGTGAGATCTGTTTGCACAAGTGTCTTCATTGTTTTTATTGTAGCTAAATGTATTCATAAGCCTAATCCACAAACTGGGACACTCTACGAGAGAAACATTGCAGCTTTACTGACTATTCTTTATTCATGTTATATGTATAAGTAATAACCTTACTTAGTTACTTTTTATAAAAAAGTAATGTTATGTTACTTTTGCGTTACTTTTTAAAACCTGGGCAAGGCTTGCTTGTTTGTTTTTAATATAAAAAGTTCTATTTTTGGCAAATGTAAAAGCCTTTTTATACTAAAAGGCTTAGAGAAAAGTCAAAAAATGGTGTTAAATACATAAAGGATATTTGTATTATTTAACGTATTTAATAATTATTGCAGGTTTGCATTGAAGTGACCTAAATTGACTCCTGTTATTCTTGTAGTTGATTTTATATAAGTTACTGATTGAGAGGCTTGTGTTTTGTGTGACTAAACCAATCAAGAAAAGTTAACAATTTGAAGAGCAGACAGCATGTTTGTTGATTTTGTTTCTCTGCAGGTTTAAGACTTTCCCATGTGCATCTGTGGAGGTGAAGAATGAGCCCATTCTGGGGTTCAAAGAGGGCAGTAAAGAGAGATTAGAACTGGAGAAGGTGGTTAGAACTGTCTCTGATGTCCCAATATACTAAATATGACCATATCTGATTGATTGACTCTGACTCGTCTCGGGTTTTACTTTGTTCATCAGGCATTACAAAACCTAAAGACAAAGACAGAAGAGATTCCATGTGTGATTGGAAATGAAGAAGTGTGGACCAAAGATATCAGATACCAGCTGTCTGTGAGTTAATCATTTCTCTGGTAACTTTATGAATGTGCTTGGTAGCTCTTTTACAGCAGAATCATCATCAGTGCATTTAGAATGCTTGAATGTTTATCATGGCATTAAAATATAATGCTTAATATTAATACAGAATGTTTATTTACACTAAGTGCATGTGATAAAAGACGATAGTCTAACAGCAGTTCCGGAGGCATAGATGGTAAAGCGCATACCGTAGTCATTCTTGACGTGATCGACCCAAGATTGAATCCACCATTTGCTGAACTATTTTTTTTCTTTCTATTTTTAATTAAAAATGAAGGAAATAATCAACTATTGGGTAGGGTTAGGGTAGGTGTAGGGAGGGCTCAAATTGTCCCAATAAGGTGGGATTAAATTAATAATTGGTTTAAAATTATAATTTACACTCAATAAATTATTATTGCATACTGTTTTATTATCTACTGTAATACTGAGGTGCAGATAATTGCCAATATTTTCAATAACTAGAATAGATAGCCTGCAGTTTTAACATGCTGCTGCAAATGGAATCTAATATTTATGCTGCTTCTATATTAATATTATTCCATGCACAACATACATAGTCATTCAGACTGCAGTCTCTTTCTCTTAAATCAATATTTATGATCTATTATTTTAAGTCATTTCAACTTAAATCAATATTATGATCTATGTATTATTACTACTACTACTATTATTATTATAATAAACTTCACATAAAATAATGTAAAATTTTCAATAATTTTATTATTATTATGTTTTGTATTGTCCTTTAAATAAAATAATTTTAACTTAAATCAATATTTAAGATCAATGTATTATTACTATTATTATTATTATATGAAAAGTGTTGAACTTTTTGATATCAATATTTAAAGTCCTTTTCCAAGCAGTAACTTTTTTTTTTTAATAAATTTAGGGTCCTATTATTATTATTATTACTGTTATTTTTTTAAAAATATATATATATTTATTTATTATTATTATTATTATCATCATCATCATCATCATCATGTTAAAAAAATTACTTATTGTCCTTAAAATAATTGACAAATAATTTCAAATATTTGTGATCAATTATATTTTTATTATTTATTATTATATCTTTATTATTATTACTATATTTTTCAGTTTTATTTTAAATAAAATCATTTCTAAAATATTTAAGGTCTTATTATTATATTTTTTCTGTGTTATACTTTTAATAAATCTCTCTCCAAACAAGCACAATGTGGCTTTATTTAATTTAAATGGTTACATTTTATGATGTTATATGGAAGTTATTGTTTTGTGGGATTTAACTGTTTTAATTTGTTTCTCTGTTTAGCCATTCAACCACTCTCACAAAGTGTCCAAGTTCTGCTATGCTGATAAGGTACAGTATGTTAATACTGTAAATTATAACATTGACATGAGGGAATACTGCAGATGGGTTTGAGCTTGTAAAACCCATTTCAAAGGTTTAACTTAGCATGCAATGAGGTTGGTTTTGTTCACAATTTGTCTGTTTGTGTCTCTAGGAGCTAATAAATAAAGCCATTGAGGCTTCAGTCGCTGCTCGGAGGGAATGGGATCTTAAACCCGTTGCTGATCGAGCCCAGATCTTCTTTAAAGCTGCTGACATCATTAGCAGACCCAAGAGAGCAGAAGTTCTGGCCAAGACCATGATTGGACAGGTGCGTCTTCACAAACATAAACCTGAGACCGCTGGATCTGATTACTACTAGTCTGATGTTAACCAGTCCGTTACACTTTTGCACGTGAGATTATAATTATTTAATCTACTGATCTTTGCTCTGTGTCTCAGGGTAAGACTGTGATCCAGGCTGAGATTGATGCTGCTCCAGAACTCATTGACTTCTTCAGGTTCAATGCCAAACATGCGATTGAGCTGGAACAGCAGCAGCCGTTGGACAGCGATGGAAGTACTAACACCATGCTGTACCGCGGACTGGAGGTGGGTTCACGACTAGAGTTTCATGAATGATTACAGAACTACGCATCAGATTTGTCTGTGCAAGCCCTTATTTGGTATTAACTTGACTTTTACATGTTTTAGGGATTTGTAGCCGCTGTCGCGCCATTTAACTTCACAGCGATTGGTGGAAACCTGGCCGGCACCCCTGCTATTATGGTGAGATGTCAAGCACTTTATACAAAAGTAGTGCAGTCTAATCATTTATATTACTGAATGTTAATAGTCTTTTACACTTCTCTTTTAAAATTGTCAGTATTTAAAGGAATGGTTCACCCAAAAATGAAAATGTGCTGAAAATGTTCTCACCCTCAGGTCATCCAAGATGTAAAGGAGTTTATTTCTTCATCAGATTTGGAGAAATGTAGCATTATATCACTTGCTCACCAACGAATCCTCTGCAGTGAATGAGAGTCCAAACAGCTGATAAAAACATCACAATAATCCACAAGTAATCCACACCACTTCAGTCCATCAGTTAACATCTTGTAAATTAAAAATAATACATAATTCAGATGTTTTTCACAACAACAGTTAAACCAGGAGATAAATCTGCACAGATCAAGCACCGTTTATAAGCCAAAACATGGATTTTGATGTGAGAGGACAACAGGAGATTGACTGGAGGAAGTGTTATTATGTATTATGGAATCGTATTTTAGCCGAAAACAATTGTTTGGCATTATAAACATCTTATTGATGGATTTGTTACTTGTAAAGCGCTTTTTACTTCACAAGATGTTAATTCATGGACTGGAGTGGTGTGGGTTACTTGTGGATTATTGTGATGTTGTTATCAGATCGGCTAGTTATACATTTACATTTGGCAGACGCTTTTATCCAAAGCAACTTACAAAAGAGGACAATGGAAGCAATCAAAATCAACAAAAGAGCAATAACATGCAAGTTCTATGACAAGTCTCATTTAGCCTAATGCAGTACACATAGCAAGTTTTTTTTTATTATATAAAGCAAAATAGAATAAAAAAGAAAAATCAAGCTAGTGTTAGAAAATAGAAAAAGAGTAGAGAAGGTAGTAAACAAGCAGTAAGTAAATGAAAATAGTATAAGTCTAAAAGGGCACATTTTTTTATTTAATTTTTTGTATATAGAATTAGAATAGAGGGTGAAAGTGATTTTGTGCATCTTTGGGATGGCACAATAATGCCCGTTCACTTGCAGAATGCAAGTTTCTAGAGGGCACATAAGTCTGAAGTAATGAATTGAGGTAAAGCGGTGCAGAGCCAGTGGTGGTTTTGTAGGCAATCATTAATGCCTTGAATTTTATGTGAGCAGCTATTGGTAGCCCGTGCAAATTGATGAAGAGAGGTGTGACGTGCGTTCTTTTCGGTACATTAAAAATTAATCTTGCAGCCGCATTCTGGATTAATTGTAAAGGTTTGATAGAACTGGCTGAAAGACCTGCCAGAAGAGCATTGCAATATTCCAGCCTGGACAGAACAACAGCTTGAACAAGGAGTTGCAAAGCATGTTTCGAAAGAAAGGGCCTGATCTTCCTGATGTTGAATTAAGCAAATCTGCAGGACCGGGCAGTTTTAGCAATGTGGAGAAAGTCATCTGATCCTCAGTTATAACTGGCTGTTTTTGTAGGAGTTATGGTTGATTACTATTCCTTTAAAATCAATTAGTTAATGTCAGTGACATGCATTGACACTTGAGTGTTTTGGTTCATTTCTAAGACTGACTCTGTGACATATATGCATTCAGGGTAACGTGGTGTTGTGGAAACCCAGCGACACTGCCATGTCTGCCAGCTACGCTGTCTATAAGATCCTGAGAGAGTCTGGATTGCCACCCAACATCATCCAGTTCCTCCCAGCCGATGGTCCAGTATTTGGAGACGCCATTACGTCCTCTAAGCACCTGGCTGGCATTAACTTCACCGGCAGTGTGCCGTATGTCTCTTTCTAAGCTTGTTGACTCAGTCAGACAGTATGTAATGTGATTGCGTTACTCTTATCTTTTGTACAACCTTCTGTCTGAGTTAAAGTTTGTCAGACCTTGTGGCCTCACAGCACAAAGTGAAAATTTAAACCTCTTGGATGTTTTGCATGGTTAAAGGCTAAAACTTGTACGATTTAAACCTACACTGCTGACCAAGGCTGTGTTTATTTAATTAAAAATACTGTAAAATTGTAAAATATTTTTACTATTTAGTATGTAATTTATTCCTGTGATTTCAAAGCTGAATTTTCAGCATCATTACTCCAGTTTTCAGTGTCACATGACCTTTCAAAAATCATTCTAATATGCTGATTTGCTGCTCAAGAAACATTATTATTATTAAAAATGTTTTACTGCTTTATATTGTTTTGGAAACTGTGATACATAATTTCTTTAAAATATCTTTTTCAGAACCTTCAAACGATTGTGGAAGCAGGTCGCCCAGAATCTGGATATCTACAGGAACTTCCCTCGTGTTGCTGGAGGTTTGTGTTCCCATTGCATTAAGAATTAAACTCTAAGATTCTTTGTATGATTTCTTGTTTCTCACGTGTGTTTTAGAATGCGGTGGCAAGAACTTCCACTTTGTGCACAAGTCCGCAGACGTTCATAGCGTGGTGACTGGCACAATCCGCTCAGCGTTTGAGTATGGAGGACAGAAGTGTTCGGCCTGTTCCAGGATGTACGTACCAGACTCACTGTGGCCTCAGATCAAACAGCAACTCCTGGATGTGCACAAACAGATCAAAGTAGGAGACGTAAGTGAAAGAGTTTTGCAACTGCAAATGTTTCAGCAGATAAAGGCTGAATGCTTAGTATTGTCCACAAGTATTCATGTAACATGCAATGGTAGACAGTTCCAAAGTACTTTGTTACTTCACTTAAGTACATTTTTCAAGGATCTGTACTTTATCAAAGTATTTCTATTCTGACAAACTTTTACTTCATAACATTTCAAAGCATAACTTTTTACTGTATATTTTTTAAAAACATGCTGTTCCTTGTTATTTTGAACTGAATGATTGATTAATTCGCAAATTGGACTAAGTGGATTTCCACATGGTTCAACTCACTGGTTCAAATGATCTAGTTAGAGCGAGTCTTTAGTAAACAACTCACCGATTCAAATGATTCGTTCAGATCGAGTCTCCAGCAAACAGCTCACCGATTCAAATGATTCGGTCAGCGCGAGTCTCCAGCAAACAACTCACTGATTCAAATGATTCGGTCAGAGCGAGTCTCCAGCAAACAACTCACTGATTCAGATGATTCGCTCAGATCAAGTCTCCAGCAAACAGCTCACTGATTCAAATGATTCGGTCAGAGCGAGTCTCCAGCAAACAACTCACTGATTCAAATGATTCGGTCAGAGCGAGTCTCCAGCAAACAACTCACTGATTCAAATGATTCAGTCAGAGCAAGTCTCCAGCTAACAACTCACTGATTCAAATGATTCGGTCAGAGTGAGTCTCCAGCAAACAGCTCACCGATTCAAATGATTCGGTCAGCGCGAGTCTCCAGCAAACAGCTCACAGATTTAAGTGATTCGGTCAGCGCGAGTCTCCAGCAAACAGCTCACCGATTCAAGTGATTCGGTCAGCGCGAGTCTCCAGCAAACAGCTCACCGATTCAAGTGATTCTTTCAGAGTGAGTCTCCAGCAAACAGCTCACCGATTCAAATGATTTGGACAGACCGAGCCTGAATCAAACAATTCACCGATTCAAATGATTTGTTCAGATTGAGTCTCCAGCAAACAACTCACTGCTTCAAATGCTTCGGTCAGAGCGAGTCTCCAACAAACAACTCACTGATTCAAATGATTCACTCAGAGCGAGTCTCCAGCTAACAACTCACTGATTCAGATGATTCGCTCAGATCGAGTCTCCAGCAAACAACTCACTGATTCAAATGATTCAGTCAGAGCGAGTCTCCAGCAAACAACTCACTGATTCAGATGATTCGGTCAGAGCGAGTCTCCAGCAAACAACTCACTGATTCAAATGCTTCAGTCAGAGCGAGTCTCCAGCAAACAACTCACTGATTCAAATGATTCAGTCAGAGCAAGTCTCCAGCTAACAACTCACTGATTCAGATGAATCGGTCAGAGAGAGTTTTCAGTAAACAACTCACTGATTCAAATGATTCGGTCAGATCGAGTCTCCAGCAAACAACTCACTGATTCAAATGATTCAGTCAGAGCGAGTCTCCAGCAAACAACTCACTGATTCAAATGATTCAGTCAGAGCGAGTCTCCAGCTAACAACTCACTGATTCAAATGATTCAGTCAGAGCTAGTCTCCAGCAAACAACTCACTGATTCAGATGATTCGGTCAGAGCGAGTCTCCAGCAAACAACTCACTGATTCAAATGCTTCAGTCAGAGCGAGTCTCCAGCAAACAACTCACTGATTCAAATGATTCAGTCAGAGCAAGTCTCCAGCTAACAACTCACTGATTCAGATGATTCGGTCAGAGAGAGTTTTCAGTAAACAACTCACTGATTCAAATGATTCGGTCAGATCGAGTCTCCAGCAAACAACTCACTGATTCAAATGATTCGGTCAGATCGAGTCTCCAGCAAACAACTCACTGCTTCAAATGCTTCAGTCAGAGCGAGTCTCCAGCAAACAACTCACTGATTCAAATGATTCAGTCAGAGCGAGTCTCCAGCTAACAACTCACTGATTCAAATGATTCAGTCAGAGCGAGTCTCCAGCAAACAACTCACTGATTCAGATGATTCGGTCAGATTGAGTCTCCAGCAAACAACTCACTGATTCAAATGCTTCAGTCAGAGCGAGTCTCCAGCAAACAACTCACTGATTCAAATGATTCAGTCAGAGCAAGTCTCCAGCTAACAACTCACTGATTCAGATGATTCGGTCAGAGAGAGTTTTCAGTAAACAACTCACTGATTCAAATGATTCGGTCAGATCGAGTCTCCAGCAAACAACTCACTGATTCAAATGATTCGGTCAGATCGAGTCTCCAGCAAACAACTCACTGCTTCAAATGCTTCAGTCAGAGCGAGTCTCCAGCAAACAACTCACTGATTCAAATGATTCAGTCAGAGCGAGTCTCCAGCTAACAACTCACTGATTCAAATGATTCGGTCAGAGCGAGTCTCCAGCAAACAACTCACTGATTCAGATGATTCGGTCAGAGCGAGTCTCCAGCAAACAACTCACTGATTCAGATGATTAGGTCAGAGCGAGTTTTCAGTAAACAACTCACTGATTTAAATGATTCGGTCAGAGCGAGTCTGCAGTATACAACTCACTGATTCAAATAATTCGGTAATAATAAAATAAAGTAATATTAAAATTAGGCAAATCAATGCCAATGCATCTTCCCTGCTGCCAATGCAATTTCAAATGAGTTTCAAACTTGTATGCATAACTGAAATATTTGTGTTTCACTTTACAGCCAGTGGAAGATTTCAGCACTTTCTTCTCAGCAGTTATTGATGAGAAGGTACAAACCTATTCATCCAATAACAAAAGAAAGTAAATGCATCACATTTTGATTCACTTCTTGCTCAAGTAATAAACACTGTTAATGTCTTTCCCAGTCCTTCTCCAGAATCAAGGGATGGCTGGAACACGCCAAAACCTCTCCACATCTGAAGATCATTGCTGGGGGAAACTGTGATGACAAGAAAGGATATTTTGTGGAGCCAACCATCATTGAAACCACCGACCCACAGGAGAAAATCATGAATGAGGTATAAAAATTGCACAACGGCTCACGTTTATTTGTTTTTTCACCGGTCAGGAACAAACACACACACACACACACACACACACAGACAGACTCAGGGCGCTGAATGGATAGACTTTAGTTTGTTTAGATAAACTGATCTCTTCCATTTAACCTTATTTAACCTTTACAATCACATGGTCTCAGCTGACCTGGTTACCACCCACAGTCACCCGGATGAGTGATCTAGATCAGTGGTTCTCAATTCTGGTCCTGGGAGCTCCCTGCTCTGCACATTTTGCATGTCCTTCTTATTTAACACACCTGATTGAGATCATCAGCTCATTAGGAGAGAAATACACAGAAATACACAACGAGCTGATGATCTCAGTCAGGAGTGTTAAATAAGGGAGACATGCAAAATGTGCAGAGCAGGGAGCATCTAGGACTGGAATATTACAGGTTAAATAAAAGCTTCAACACAAAATGTTGACTGAGAGAGGAAAACGTAAAGAATTAAATTTTTTATTTTTTTTTGTTAAATTCAGACTAAGAAATAAGCTAAATAAATGAAAGCATATTTCCAGAAAAAAATTTTTTATTAAGATAATAAAATTATTTTTTTTTCTTCAGAATTCTCAATTTACAAGATGTATTTGCATCTTATAATTCTAGCTTTTTTCTTCTGCATTGCAAGTTCTCATAATTTTGGCATTTTTCTTTGGAATTCTGAATTTACATCTAATAATTCTGATTTTCTTTCTTTGGAATTATGATTTTGCATCTTGTAATTCTGGAATTTTTCTTTGGAATTCTAAATTTACTTCGTATTTCTGCCATTTTGGGGGATTTTTTTTTTATTCTTGTGTTTTTCTCATTCTAGCATTTTTCTTCAGAATTCTAAATTTGCTTCTTGTAATTCTACCATTTTTCTTTGGAATTCACAAAATGTTGACTCGTGCATTGAATTTGTATTTATTTTATTTTTTTTTATTTATTTAAAAAAAATAAGTGAACAGAAATATACATTCATTGTTTGTTTCAACTGAGAGAAGAAAATGTAAAGAATTTTTTAAAAGATGTTTTTTTGTTAAATTCAGACTAAGAAATAAGCTAAATAAATGGAAGCATATTTCCAGAAAAAAATTTATTAAGATAATAAAACATAATACATTTCTTGGGAAATCTTAATTTAGAAGATGTATTTGCATCTTATAATTCTAGCATTTTTCTTCTGAATTGTAAATTCTCATAATTTTGACCTTTTTTTTTTCTAAATTCTAAATTCTCGTACTTCTGGCATTTTTCTTCGGAATTCTGAATTCTCGTAATTCTGGCATTTTTCTTCGGAATTCTGAATTCTCATAATTCTGGCATTTTTCTTTGGAACTCTGAATTTTGCATCTTGTAATAATGGAATTTTTCTTCGGAATTCTAAATTTACTTCTCATAATTTTAGCATTTTTCTTTGGAATTCTAAATTCTTGTAATTCTGGCATTTTTCTTCAGAATTATGATTTTACATCTTGTAATGCTAGAATTTTTCATCAGAATTCTAAATCCTCATAATTCTGTCAGAATCGGAATTCTGAATTCGCGTAATTTTGGCATTTTTCTTAGGAATTCTGAATTTACATCTAATAATTCTGAATTTTTTTATTCGGAATTCTGAATTTACATCTCGTAATTCTGACACGTTGTCTTCAGAAATCTGATTTTGCATTTTGTAATTCATGCATTTTTCTTTGGAATTCTAAATTTACTCCTCGTAATTCTGGCATTTTTCTTTTGGTATTCTGAAATTACATCTTGTAATTTTTTTATACTTTTTCTGTTTTTGTTCCACCATAGGGAAAAAAATGGTAATGATGGTAAATGCGTCATTTTATCTCGCAACTGTTGTCTTAATTCTGAAGAATAAAAGTCAGAATTGTCTCAATTACTTATTTTTTATTCCATGGTGGAAATAAGCTTCCATGGATCTATAAGTGCAAGCCAAAATCAGTGAATACAAAATATCTCATAAATATATTCTTTGCTTTTTCAGGAGATCTTCGGGCCTATCCTTACAGTTTACGTTTACCCTGAAAATGACTACAAGAAGGTCCTGCACTTAATAGACAACACTTCTCCGTACGCCCTGACAGGAGCCGTCTTTTCCCAAGATAAGTGAGTGCAGCTCTATTTAATCATATTCACTTTCAGCTGCAGGCCCAGAATAAATTAGTATGTAAATGAAATCCATTAAACAACCCAGATCAGCAAACTAAAAAATGTTCAGACACTCGTGTCTCTGCACCAGAATTCTACATCATTAACATTTATAATGTGGTTGCTTGTTTCAGGGCTGTTATTGATGAGGCAGCAAAGGCCTTGAGAAACGCTGCTGGAAATTATTATGTCAATGACAAATCAACAGGATCCATTGTGGCCCAGCAGCCATTTGGTGGCGCCAGAGCATCAGGTAAAACAAAACAAAAAAACTTACATAGACAGAATAATTGACTTCTGTGCCAAAAGTAAACATTGAAATACACAGCCCTTAAAATGTACAGCCAAAAGAAACAAATTACAAATCATTTAGCTAGAAAAGTAGTTCCAGCTCAAATAATAAACAGGTTTTTTATATATATTTAAAAGATTATATTAAATGGATTAAATATTACAGGTTAAATTAAAGTTTTTACAGGAAAGTAATGTTGACTTGTTCATTAATATGCTTAAAAATGAATTTTAAAAAAGTGTGCTAATAGAAAAGCACATGCATTTCTGAAATATGAGTCTTTAAAAAAATATTTTTGTTTTAAATGATTGCATAACAAGATAAAGAAACAATTATTTTGTTAAAAAACAACAATATGCAAACAGAAATGCATGAACATGTATTGCTTGTTTTAACTAAAAGGCAAGTCAAAACTTTTAATTTACTTAATGGATTTTTTTATTTTTTGTTCTACAAAGTATTTTTTTTTTATTATTGTAAATAAGTTTTTTAAGTGAAATATAAGTCCAGAGTTATAAATGCAAATATAAATGCAAAATCAGTAAATATAAAATCTCAAACATTCTTTGTTTTTGTAACACGATAAAGAAACAATTCTTTAAAATGTTTAAACTGTTTTTTTTACTAATTCTTAAAAAAAATTAACAATCAATTGTTTTAAAAAACAAACTTTATATCTTATTCCTTCAGAATTGCTTTAATTGACTACTTAACATTATTTAAAAAAATTTAGTTTGGATTACTGGAATAATATTACAGGTTAAATAACATCCTCAACAGAAAATAATGTTGACTTGTCAATTAATTGTATTTATTTATTTTAACCAGAAATGCATGTGCATCACGTGTTCTGACTGGCATATGAGTTGAAACTTTTAATTTACTTAATAAAAAATGTTTTTTTAATTTTTAATTAATTAATTAGCCTAATTTTAAGTACATTTTTATTTTAAAAAATATTTACAATTTTAAATTTTATTTAAAAATGTAAAAAAAAAATAGTAGTAGTATAATAATAATAATAAAAAAAATTAAATATTATTTCATTAAGTAAATCAATGGAAATGCAGCAAATGAAAAAAATCTCAAATATATTTCACATCTCATCCATATCTTTTCAGGCACCAACGACAAGCCGGGCGGCCCTCACTACGTCCTCCGATGGACGTCCCCGCAAGTCGTCAAGCAAACCCATGTGCCGCTTACAGAATGGAAATATCCCTACATGGGCTAATTGATCATGAACCAAATGCTTTCTGCCTCTAAATCCCTCCATCAAGACTCATAAAAGCAATCCGTCCCCTTCTTATATATCCTGAAAACAGTCCAGGGGCTGTTAGACTGTTAAAACAGAAAAGTGCCCTCTGCTGGTGAACTAGCAGAAACCAGCAGCGACTGCTCAAGCTGCTGTGAATGTACTTCAAGTGTCTGTCCAGCCCTCAGATATCACTGGATCATTAATATGAGGAATTCAAGAGTTATCGAATGCAGACAAACCTGGGAAATACACTGAAAAATTCTCTTATTGCTGTGTGATTATCTTTAATAATTAACTATATCTAAAAAGAGATCTATCTTTTTATAATTGTCGAATAAGAGCAAGGAAACAGTTCTGTTACATTTATACTGGTTTGATTAACTCATTTAAATTATTAGAATTAATGTGACGTTCTGATTCCGATCTGTAGCATTCTAGTAGAAGTGTGAAGGAAAACACGAGGGAGTAGTCAAAATATCGTTCATTGCCAATGCAATCTAACATCTTGCTGTGACTCAATAAACACTTGGTGTGGATGATGGATTTTTTTGTGATTTTGCATATTAACATCTTAAAAAAAGACTTTAATGGGCCTTAGAACAGATCCAATCTGCTTTATTTGATTTTATTTTAATGCTGTTTAGACTTGTTGTCGACACCTTGAATTTTCAAGGTTTTATTGCTAGTAATTATAATTAACAATTATGTGTATAATTCCAGATTATGACACCAACCAAAAATATGATTTAAATGTGAGTTATTTTAGTAATATTTATATACTACTATATGTACATAGTATTTATTATTTAACATTTTATATTTTTTATTTTGTTTTTCATTTACTCTAAGTTTGTGCTTTGTCGTTTTTGTTACTTTATTTAATATTTTATTTCTATTTATTTTTTATTATTTTTATTTATCAAGTTAGTTGCCTAGGCAACATTTCTAATGGTCAAGTTTATTTTAAATGAGCTTTTTCTGTTTTCATTTTCATTTCAATTTGGTTTGAATTTTAATTTAGATTTTATTTATATAGCATTCATTTATTATTTCATTTATTTTCATTCATTTTTATCCATTATTGAACATTTCTAACATTTATTGATTTAGTTTGATTAAGTTTTCAATCAAAGTTTATATTTTATGTAAAAAACGTTTTTAATAATTTAATTCTATAGTAAATAGATTATTATTACTATTTTCTACATTTTAGAATAATAATTTTTTTCTATTTTTATTTTAGTTTTTAATAGATTCAGTTCTATAGTAGATATATATTCGTCATTATTACTATTTTTTACATATATATATATATATATATATATATATATATTTTTTTTTTTTTTTTTCAGTTTAATATTTGTGATTTTATTTTAATGATATTTTATATGATTATATTTTTATTTTATGTTGCCAAGGCAAAATTTCTAACATTTCTTGATTAACGTTTTTAATTAATATTTATATTTTATATATATAAAAAAAGTTTTTAATAGATTTACTTCTATAGTAAATAGACATTCTTTATTATTACTATTTTCTAACAATAGACATTTCATTTTTTTATATTTTCGATTTTTATTTTAATTTTAGCAAAAGTTTTGGGGAATTTTATTTTTATATTTTCATTTTGTTTTCATTTTTGAAATGTTGCCAGCTAAAAAAAAATACTTTACTTTTTTCCAGTTGATGTTTATTTTATTTCAACATTTTACTTTTAATGTTTAGTTTCAGTTCACTAAACTGATTTCTTTCTTTTTTTAACTTTTTTTTTTTACAGGAAAAAAAAGTAGCAGCTGTGGATTCCAAAGTAATTCTAAAAAAAAAAGTAAAGATGTAAACATATTATCACTAAGATCTCAATGCGGGTCTGTCTTAATAGGACGTGGTTCAGACTCACTTCTTCACACCTCAGTGTTTTATGACATTAAGTGTCTCTTTAAAAATCAAAAGAACTGCTAAACCCTTAAAGAGACAGTTCACCCAGAAATAAATAAATGAAAACAGAATTTAGAATTTTTGGGTGAACTATCCCTTTAAGTGCTGAAAACATTGAGTCCTTGTCATCTTATGTGCCTCTGCTGTTCAATATTTGTACTTCAATCAAACAAAGCGCTTGTTCCTGATTTCCACAGTCACGCATTGGTGGGCTCTTATATGACTGACATCAAAGCGGCGCGTGGCACACTTCAGACAGGCGCTTTATGGCGATACTGCAGTGAAGGCACACTTCCTAACACACAATAAAATCAAGAAGAGGATGTGAGGGCCTGAGAACCCAATCTCTGTCCTCTCTCATGCAGCCAGTTCCTCTTTCTACACTTCACAGTGTCTGTCCTCAATCATGACAAACACAAGTGTGAAGAATTATAAACAAAGACGCATGCCATTTCTAGAATCTGAAAAATGCAGGATTGCTCAGTATGGGAATTAATTTGTAAAGCTTTATTATTTAAAACATTGGAATGCTTTATTATTTAAAATTGTGGAATAGTTGTCTTTTATATGTGCAAACAATCTTCTAAGTACTATTTAATTTAGTTTTCAATTGCCTGCTGTTTCAGTTTTAAGCATATATTGAAGATTAATGAATTAATAAAGAAAGAAAGTGTCATATGTTCTTATAGCACGTACTAAAATGTAAATGTAGTGCATATAATATTAATTGCAATTAATGTTAATTAATGTGCATTTAAGTTTATTTTAAATTAGCTTTTACTTTTATATTTTGTTTTCATTTAAACATTTCATTTAAATTTAATGCTGTAAGTGCACATATAATTGCAATTAATATTAATTTATGAAGTTTTCAAAGTATTCAGGTTATTTACAAATAAATAAATAAACCACAAACCGAAACTGTGTAATTTTCATTTTTTTTTATTTGTTTTTTATTTATATTTATTTATTTTATATTTTTTATTTATTTAAGGCAACATTTCCAATTTTCATGTTTTTTAAGCTTATTGTAAATGAGCTTTTATAGTTTTTTTTATATTTAATTTAAATGTAGTGCATATAAGTGCACAAATAATTGCAATTAATATGAACTTAAATGCTTTGAAAACCTTATAAATAATATATATATATATATATATATATACACACACATACAGACATATAATTTTTTTTATTTAGATTTTATATTATTTTTATTTATGAAGTTTAGAGTTAGTTACCAAGGCAAATTTAATTTCATCTAAATTTCCATTGTTCATTGAACATTGTTTCAATGTTCATTAAGACCAGCAAAATTTTACATACATTTTTGTGCATTTAATATTAATTGCAATTATTTATAAGATTTTGTCAAGGTGTTAAAGTCACAGCCTCATTTAAAAATAAATAAAACAAACAGAACTTTATTAAAGATAATTAACAGAAAACCCTAATTAAAAATACACAATTAATGACCTCACTAAATTGCCTAAAAAAAAAAAGTTTTGACCTTATTTAAATAATAACAACCAATAATAATCAGAGAAATATGTGTGTAGTTTTTAGTTTATTTTTCTGAGCTCAACATGAGACACACATTCCATCAATATGACAGTTTTAACTCCTCTAGTCTAAAGGTTACAGATCTCATTAAAAAAGATCATTTTTCGACAGAAACACACTGAGGTAGTCCTCATTTTTACAATATGTAACATTAAATAAAGTTGATCTCCACACAGGTGAAGTAAGTAAGCAAAAGATACGTGCTCTTAGACTCAGGCATGGGGTAGACTGGTACATTCTCTGTGTCATTGACAGCTGCTGTCTACGTCGACGTTTTATAAAAACAATGTTTTACTTCGATAGAGAAAACAATCGATTCTCTATTAGATCACCAGGGTCTCCAAAGCGCTTGTTCTCCGTCGTTCTTTGACGTAGTCTGACAGCTGTCTTCCGCGTTCATTTCAGCTGGCTTGGTTTTGTCAAAATGTCCTGTTAAAACTGGCTTGGCGATTTGGTTGTGAAGCGACAGAAATCGCGTCGTCTCCTCTATACACCTGGAGAAACCACTGGCGTAGCTCTGTGCATGCGCATGCGCGTCCACGCTAGGACGCGACGCAGCCTGCCAGGTGTTGTTCTTCAGGTAAACAACAGCCATTTCCAGGACATCAGCCTTCTCTAGTTTGGAACAAGGAGTGCTGGCTTTTATCTCAGCTTTCAGGAGGACTTTAAGCTGCTCGATGCATTTGTTTATACGATCTCTGCGCATCTTTTCCACCACTGGTTTTCTCATCTGGAAAAAAACAAGTAAAACTTCGGTTAGAAAAATGATCGTAATTGCTTTGGAAATATGCATTGGAGTAATGTTCTTTGAAAAAAGGTAAATACTTACTTTAGTTTTATCCTTTCCAGTCTGGGTAGGTTTGCAAACAGTAGGAGCCATTCTTGCTGTGGTAATCGAGTGTGTTTCTTTCTTCAGCTGAAGATTCGCGTTATATACGCCCTGATCCTGCGCGTCCTGGCTTTCCCACACTTTTGAGCCAATCAGAACGCGGCTCAAGGTTCAATAGGAAAAGTTTAAATTAGCCTGATCCTCCTTTGCTGGGAAACAATGGAGGTGCGCGCTCAAACAGCTGGAGCGTGTGTGTGCCCGCACGCTGTAAATAGGAAGCGTGAAATTGCAAGGAGTGCACGAGGCTTTGACAGCGTGCGTGGCTGTTCCGGCGGGAAAGCAGAGGTTCAATGAGGTGAATAGAGATTAGGAGAACTTTCAAACGCTTCCCGCGCAAATCTCTTTCAGAGGGGATTCTCAACAATTATTTGAAAGGTTAACAATGACTGGGTGTTTAGCCCTTAATTAACACACATAAGTGCGCGCATATATATGTATGAGAAGTATATAGAAATTTATTTACCACACGTTTTCCCTCCAAAAAAATTTGGCGCGTCTGATATTGTTAATAAATTGAGTGTATTTTATATTATAGTATGTATTTTATATTACAGTATTTTAATTTTATAGCCTATATACTATTTTGGTATTGTTTATTAGATAAGATACAACACACACAAATAAACGTTTTTGTTTACATAATATATGTTTACTGTGTATATTTATTATGTATATACAAATACACACGCATGTATATATTTGCAAAAATGTATTACATTTATTTTTGTATAAAATACTTATATATAATCTATCTATCTATCTATCTATCTATCTATCTATCTATCTATATGTTTGCTGTACAGAAATTTATTTGCCACATGTTTTCCCTTATATGTCCACTGATATTATTGATAAATTGAGTGTATTTTATATTATATATTATGGTACTTTTTATTTTATAGCCTACAATATTTATGTATTGTTTATTGGATAAGATAGGTTACAAAACACACAAATAAGTTTTGGATGCGATTAACTGCATCCAAAATAAATGTTTTTTGTTTACATAATATATATGTGTGTGTACTGTGTATATTTATTATGTACAAATACACACACATGCATGTGTATCTTTTAGAAAATGTTGTTTATGTATACATTTTTTTTTTACATTTTTTTTGTATAACTGTATTTATATATAATATCAATCATATGAATATATGCAAATATTTTCAAAATATATACTGTGTGTGTATTTATATATATAAAATAAATATATAGAGTATACACATATTATGTAAAATCATTTGACAGCACTAATTTATCTATGAGAAGTATTTTAATGTTTGCTATACAGAAATTTATTTACCACACGTTTTCCCTCCAAAAAAATCTGGCATGTTCTCTGATATTGTTGATAAATTGAGTGTATTTTATATTATATATTATACTATTTATATATTATAGTGTATATTTTATACTATAGTATTTTTATTTTATAGCCTATAGAATATTTTTGTATTGTTTATTGGATAAGCTAGGTTAGAAAACTGTGTGTGTGTGTGTGTATTTATATATAATAAATATATACTCTATCTATCTATCTATCTATCTATCTATCTATCTATCTATCTATCTATCTATCTATCTATCTATCTATCTATCTCTATATATGTATCTACATACGAGAAGTATTTTAATGTATGCTACACAGAAATTTATTTACTACACATTTTCCCTCCAATAAACATCTTACATGTCCACTGATATTATTGATAAATTAAGTGTATTTTATATTATAGTATTTTTGTGTTTATTAGATAAGATACATTACAAATACTTATTTGTTTTTTTTTTAAATTAATTTATTAGTGTTCTTTGCTGCACAATTAATTATGATTAATTGCATCCAAAATGAAAGATTTTTTGTGGGTGTGTGTGCATGTATATATTTAAAAAAACATATATATAAATATTGCATTTTATATATATAAAAATATTACTACATAACATCAATTGTGTATGTATTTATAATAAATATATATACAGAATGCACACATATTATGTAAACAAAAACTTTCATTTTGGATGCAGTAATAACAATTAATAATTTGTATGATAATTTATATATTAAAGAAGCTGTACATATTTTAAGTTAAGTTATTTTCCAAATTAATATTCTATTTCTAATTATTTTACATGTTAACAGTGATCAAATGTTTAGCCATTCTATTTATTTGTTTAATGTTGCACTTACAGTTTACATATTAAGAATATATTAACGTTGGCTATAAAAAATATATTTACCAAATTGTTTTAAATTTTGTGTGTTGGAATGTCATTTTACACATGTATATAAAAGATACATATATTATTTATTTTCCAGATTCTGAACATTGAAAAATTATAATTTTACAGGTGACCAAATGTTTAGCCATTTGTAGTAGCTTATTTTTTTGTTTTATACAATTAATATATTATCTATATTTACATGATGTATTGATTTGTTCTGTACTCACCTGATATTTGAGGGCAGTTAAGTGTGGCTCTTTAGGATTAATCATTCTGTTAATCATTCTTTGGAATCCCCCGGGGGACTGGCTGCCTCATTGAGAGCCTATTACTAATGCGCTGGGGAGAGCGGCACACTTCTATTGGGCCCTATTGAAGAGCTGCTGTGGGAAAGTTGGGACAACACGGGCTCCAGGATTAGACTTTGAAGAGCTCAAAGGCGCAGCTGGCTCCAGTGCGCGGGAAAGTGTGGTCAGCAAAGACCAGCGCTGACAGGCGTTTTGTCGAGCTTTTCACATGCGAGGTTCATGCGAGGTTCACTTGGCTCACTTATGCAGTTGTAAATTGCTTCGGGTTACTACAATGTTATTTTAAAGCAATTAGCGGACATGCAGTCTGTTAACGCAATGCATGTGTGTTTTACACTGATTAATTGGCAATTAAAATAATATTGGAAAATGCAGCTTAAGTTGGTTAGCTGCACCCTTAATTCTTTAACATTTTATAAGTATTGATGGTTCCATGAATAATCTTGGAATCTTGGAATCTTTCCATTGCACAAAAGGTTCTTCATAGTGGAAAAAATGTATTTAGATCATTAAAAAGAAGTGATGACTGAAAGGTTCTTTGTGGAACCAAAGATGATTCTTTGGCATCACTTTAAAAACTATAAAAGCCTGTTTCTGTCACTGAATAAAAAGGTCATTGCGACTTTTTATCTCTTGCAATTGTGTTTACATCTAGTGATTCTGACTTTTTTTTTTTTTTTTTTTTTTTCAAAAAATCTGATACAAATTTGCAATTCTTGCTTTTTTTCTTAGAAGTGTTGGATATAAATTTGAGTTTTCAATTCAATTCTAAAGTTTATATTAAACAATTTTGAGAGAAAAGTCAGAATTTGTGAGTCCATTCCTTTTTCTCAGAATTGCATGATATAAACTCGCAATTGCGTGTTATAAAGTCAGAATTGTAAGAAAAAAACTCGCAATTCTGAGAAAAATATAACTACAATATTACAAGATATATTCGCCAATTGTGAGAAAAAAAATCTCACAATTATTTCCTGCAATTTTAAGTTTACATTACACAATTTTGAAAAAAAGGACAGATATTGCGAGTTTATATCTTGCACATTTGAACTTTTTCCTAGCAATTTTTTTTTTTTTGCAGAATTATGTGAAATAAGCTCACAAGTGTAAGTTATAAAGTTGGAATTTTTGAGATATAAACTATATATATATAAATAATTTGCGAGTTTACATCTCACAATTTGACTTTTTTTTCAGAATTGCATATAAAGTCAGAATTGTAAGATTTTGCAATTCTGAGAACAAATCAGTTTTATTTTCCCCTCAAAATTGGACTCACAATTACAAGTTTATATCATGCAATTCTGATAAAAATAGTCCAAAATTGTACATTTATATCACGCTATTCTACCTTTTTTCTTGCAGAATTGTAAAATTTAAACTCGCAATTGTGAGAGCATGTCAGTTTTTTACCCTCAAACCTGGACAGAAAAAAGTCAGAATTGCAAGATATAAAGTCAGGAATGTGAGTTTTTATCTTGTATTTCTCACAATATAAGTTTACATCGCACAATTTACAACTTGCAATTGTTTATATGATGCAATTCTGACCTAATTTCTCAGAATTGGAAGTTTATATCTCATAATTCTGACTTTGTGAGTTTATATTTCAAATTCAGAGAAAAAAAAAATCAGAATTGCAAGTAACTTAATTTTTATTTCATTTAAAATTTTAAAATTTAAAGAACCGCTTGTAAAATAGAACTCTTAAAAATAAAGGTTACAAAAGGGTGTTTTTGCAGTGAAGCTACAAAAGTACCATTTTTGGTTCCCCAAAGAACCGTCCAGTGACAATTTCTTTAAAAAAACACTTTTTTCTAAGTGTAAAGTTTATTTTGTCCAGTGGAAATGTTCCATGGATGTTTAAGGTTCTTCATGAAACCTAATAAAGAATATTTTTAAGAGTGTGAGAAATGCTAAATATTATTCTCCATTGCAGCAACTGATCTATGAACAAGTGCGTCTCTTGTTCTCTGTCTATCAGGAGGTGCTCTGGTTTAGTTAACCCCGAATTCCGTTCCCACACCAATTCCCATCTCCCGCCAAAATGGACTGGTAAAGCCACAATACATTCCATCCCTCTCTGCAAAAGGGTCTTTGAATGTGGGCGCCCCCTTGTCCAACACTCTTCTCGTTCTCTCTCTCACACACACACACACACACACACAGCGAGTGAAGCAGATGCTCAGCGCTGTGTGCCCAGTGTGAAGTGTCCCTCTCTTCATAAAAACGGGGAGCTGGGAAGCCTCTGACCTCTCGTCGCCGGACTGGAATTCGGGGTCTGGATGTGAGAGGAGCTCAATGACATTCCAGCATCACATGCTCTGGCATTCACAGCGCAGACGCATGAAAAGAGGTAGTTAGAGCGCGAAACTGTGACATTGTCTGATACCTTCTGCCCCATTAAAACCTTTGAGTATTGCCAGGGTGTTTGTGGTCATTAAAACAAAAAAAAAAAAGAGGGAAAAACAGGAAAGCGGCCCTTTTTTTCAGCCGGAAACCAATTGTTGAATTGTGGTCTTTTCTTTGGAACAGCAAGACACTTTTAAATAAAATATAAAATAAAATAAATAATAATAATTTATAAACAATTTTTAAGAATTTAACTATTTTAAATTAATACAAATATTTTATAGAAATATTATTATTATTATTTTACATATTTATCCAAATGTTGCATTTATAGTAAGGTAATTAATTTAAATTTAAGTTTTTAATACATGAAAATATTAATATTTATTGTCCAAAAATAAAATAAAAATTTACAAACATGTATTTGTATTAAAACATAATATTTTTAAAATATAAAAATATTTAATACATGAAATTAATAAAATGTCATTTTTATAAATATTTGAATATTTGAAAAATGTTGAATTTATTAAAAACTATTCCAAATTAATATATATAAATATTACCAAAATATTTACTATTATTACTATTTTTAATGAATTAAAAAAATATATATATTATTTACATATTTATTAAACATTTTCAGTTTAGTAACAACTATTAAAATGTATTTAAATTGTTCAGTTTATTAAAACGAATAACATTTCATTTTAATAAATATTTGAATATTTATTAAAAATGTTTAATTTATTAAAAACTATTCCAATTAAAAAAAACATGTATATTAAAAACATATTTATTTGAGCAGTTTATTAAAATAAAAAAATTAATAAATCTTTTTATTGATATTATTATTTACACATTTATGAAAATTGTTCAGTTTAGTAACTACTATTAAAACATTTTAAATGTTCAGTTTATTAAAACTATTACAAATATGTATTAAAAATAATAATGTAAAACATTTTAAACAGTTTTTAATCAATAAAAATATTCAATATTTTTTTTAATAAATATTTAAATATTTATCAAAATGTTTCATTTTCTAAAAACTATTCAAATAAAAAAATCATGTATATTAAAAAATATTTATTTGAACAGTTTGATTAAACAGATTTTTTTATGAATAAAAATAAAAATATATATTTATTATTTACATATTTATTAAAACTATAACAAACATGTATAATTTTTTTAATTTTTTTAATCAATAAAGATATTCAATAAATAAAATTAATAAAATTGCAATTTAATAAATATTTGAATATTTATTTAAAATGTTTAATTTATTAATAATTCCAATTTAAAAAAAATCTATTTTGATGAATAAAAAAAATATATATATTATATATATATATAATATATATTTTATTATTATTATTTACATATTTATTAAAATAGTTCTATTAAAACATACACTTTTGTGCATATTAAAAATGATTTATCTGAACCATTTTAGTAAATGATTTTTAATAAATTAAAACATCATTTATTTAAAAAGTTCAATTCATTTAAAAACTATTTAAATGAAAAAGAAAATCATATATATTAAAAATGTATTTAATTTGAAAGTTATTACATAAAAAAGACATTTTAAAGACATTTAAAAAATATTAAATTAATTAAATTAATAAAATGTAATTTTTTATAAATATTTAAGTATTTGAAAAATGTTGAATTTATTAAAACAATTAAAAAACGTGTTACAAAAAATGATTTACCATAACAATTTTTAATGAATAAAAATACAAAGAAAATTATTTACATATTTATTAAAAATGTTCAGTTTAGTAACAACTATTAAAACATATATTTGAATTGTGCAGTTTATTTACATATTTATATATTTATTAAAAATTGTATTTATTAAATATTATTTAAATATTTATTTTAAAAGTTCAATTAAAAAACAAATTAAATGAAAAAGAAAATCATATTTAAAAATGTTTTTAATTTAAACGTTTTTTACATAACATTTTTAATCTATAAAAATATTCAATAAATTAAATTAATAAAATTGCAATTTAATAAATATTTGAAAAATGTTGAATTAAAAACTATTAAAAAAAAAGAAAATCATATATATTTAAAAATGTATTTGAACGTTTTTTTTCATAAAAAATATACATTTTTGTATTTATAAAAAATTATCAAATTTATTAAAAACTATTATAAACATGTATATACATTCAAATTAATTAATTAATTAATGATTAATAATAAATAAATTACAATAAATAATAAAAGTAATAAATATATATATATATATATGTTTTTTTCCCATCTAAATTGAAAACATCTTGTCATCTTCCTGCATATGAATTGCAATCTGTTGTGTACAAGAGGTTATCAGTGATTGTCTAAATACATAGTGGCATGCAGAAGCGTGTTTTGCACACATGCCTCTGTGTTTGTTTGTGTTGGTGGGATTGTGTGCAGATCAATCTCTCCTGAGGAGTGAAAGCGTACCTGCGGCTTTGAGGTGCGTGTGGGAGAGCGGGAAGCTTTGTGTGCGCAAGCAGAGGACCAGATGGTCTATTGAGAGCAGGAATAATGAAGCGCGCTGGATCAGCGGCAGCAGGGTGGGGCAGCGCTCTGAATGGGGCCGAAGTGTGGGAAGCAGACACAGACCAGAGCTCTCACACATTCCTCGCTGGAGAGACCTGCAGCTGGACACAGAGACAGAGAGAGACTCATTATATTCCTCTGAATGATGACAGACTCTATGGTGGAATGCAGGCCAGTCATTAAACTATCAGTGTCATCTGTCAGGATGAGTCAATGTTTGGAAACACCAGTCTTAAAGGAGCTGAACAAAACAATGTTTCCCTCCAAAACACATCTGGCGCTGGTGGCCAATGATATTACTGATGATCTGATTACAGAAAAAAAACATATTTTAGTACATGTTTATTAGATGCAGTTATAAGTGAAATAAAAAACTAAAGTGAAATAAAGTTCAATTCAAGCACAATATGCAATAATAGAAAGAGAGTTAATACATCGATTTTAATTTCTTTATGCAACTGCTTCCTGCAATCATTTTGCAAACATCAAATATGTAAAAAAAATAATTTAATATTTCTATTAAATTTTATCATTGTATTTGATTAATTTTGTCTTTTTTTTACAATAATAATTATGCAAATGTGCCACATCTGTTATTTTTTTTTTTTAAATATACATTAATTTTTTTTAACATTTAAGTATATTTCCTCTCATACAATTCCAAAAAGCAAGATTTTTTTTATTTAATTACATTTTATTTGTTACATTGTATTTTATTAATGTATCCTATCTTTTTTCAATAATAATTAATTTTATGAAAATGTGTCAATGTTATTTAAACATTTTATGTATTTATTTTATTCACATATAATTTTAGTTAATTAAATGTAAGGGTTATCAATATTTTATTTATTGTTTTACTATTTGAATTTCCCAGATTTCCCCACATTAAAGCGGTCAATGTCAGGGCTGCGGCTCTGCTGCAGATGTTGCGGCACATGCTCGCGCGACGATGGAGACGTGTGCAGGAGGGTTGGGTGTAGATCTGAGGCGGAGGAGCAGGTGATGTGAGCGAGCGGTGAGAACACACACGCGTCCCGCGGCCCGATGGAGCCTCTGATCTGAGCAGCAGGTTCAAAGGCTGTTTGTGGAGGGACAGAGGAGGGGCTGGATCTATTGACTGGAGAACGTGTGAGCAGGATCCAGCCTGGCTTTCCCACACTATCTGTCCATTTATTACCCAAAACTCTCACAGGGCGGGAGGGGGGCCCCGAACAATAGAAGTGTGCCATCCTTGAGAGCACGGGATAATTGCGCTTAATTGACATTCACAGTGAATGCATTCCAGCCGGAGTGTGTGAAGACCGAAGAAACACTTCAAAATTTGTTAGAGCCATCACAAAGTAATATAGGATATATATATATATTAAATTCATTATAAAATTGTGTACATATGTATATAAATGTGCACAATATATATAAAAAAAACACTTAAAAAATGTAGGATTTACTAGTAAAACTATAATAATTGCAAAGAAACAGCAAATAGCACATTGGATTAAATATTATGTTGTTAAGTCAAAAACAGGAATAATATCCTTGTGAAACACACTCCAATAATCTTTATTTACACATTCTAAAAAAATACAGAGTAATTGACTACTTTTTTTTGCTATTTTTTATTAATTTGCTCATTTAAAAAAAATTATAATATTTTTTCTTCGTACCAGCTGTTATACCAGATCTATAAAGAAGATTTGGACATTTTTATTGTATTTTGTATCATATTAATTTATGTATTAGTCCTTTTACTTTACAATAATTATGAACAAAGCTACCATTTTCCAAAAAAAAAAACAATGATTATTAAATTGTATTTCCTATTTTTATTCAATTTTACAATTGAAATTCACAGTAAATCATTTTTACATTTTTCATTATATTGTGTTTTATTTATTATAAAATTGTGTGCATACATACATACATATATATATTACATATATATATTTTATATGTTTATTTTATTTATATATAATAAAAAAAGCAAGTATTCATACAGGCAATTCCTCATTTCTAATTTCATTATTTATTAAAATGTGTCATTTATGTTTTTTAATTTATGTTATATGTTATTTAATCTCCAAAAAGCAAGCCATTATTTCAAAGCTTTTTAATTTGTATTTATATATTTTTTACATTTCCTGCAATAATTTAGCAAAAAGCAAAAATTTTATTTAATTTCATATTTGTATTCAATTTTATAATTGCATTTTATTAATTTTTTTTTGTACAATAATAATAAATTATGAAAATGTGTCTGAGGATCTGTCTTTGCCTGATAAGCTGTGCGACATCTTATCTATATATCGTTTGCATCCCTTGGGAAACGATCATCTGTCTACAGTCCCCATCTGCACAAGCCTTATCAGCGAGCGCTGATGTTCCCAGGTAATAAAAGTGCAGCAACCTGCCCGTGTGTGCTGTGTTCGGTGTGTGTAAGCCTATTCCCTCCGTGGGAGCCCTGAGGCCAGTTAACCATGAAATAATTGATGCCTCTTCTATTGTGGAGGACGCCTCACCCACTGGCCTCTGAGTGTGGGAAAGCTAATCCTGACTGGGACTCATGGCTTTGTAATGCTAATGAGCTCCTATAAATAGAGGAGGGCGACCCTCATTCCCAACACAACTGACTCGCTCTCCTCAGAGAAACATCTCTCCTTCTGACAGAATGGCTCCGACTTACATGACAGACTACTCCAAACTTTCCAACAAGGAAAAGCATAAAGTAAGTATCTTTGACATTTGATATCCAACTTTTCTCAACACTTCTCTGTGATGAATTGTAATCAAATCAAGCAAAGAACTAACCAAATGTCTCCTTCCTCAACAGTTGAGAAAACCTGTAGTGGAAAAGATGCGTCGAGATCGCATCAACAACTGCATCGAGCAGCTCAAATCCATGCTGGAGAAGGAGTTCCACCAGCAGGATCCAAATACAAAGCTGGAGAAAGCCGACATCCTGGAGATGACAGTGGTTTTTCTCAAGCAGCAGCTGCAGCCCAAGACCTCAGCTCCACAGAAAGCCCACTTTGACGGCTATTCCCAGTGCTGGAGGGAGACCATGAGCTTCTTATCTGGAAACGCCAAGGTGGATGCTGTGCGTCAGCATCTGACCCACTGCCAGGAAGCCCAGAGATCATCTCAAGACCTCGTGTCTCACATGTCTCCAGCTTCCCATCAGCCCATTAAGGTGAAGCAGGAACCGTTGTGTGCTCACACACCTCTCTGGAGACCCTGGTAGAGGATGAAGGACTTTGACAGAGAAACTAGATGGTGGTTTTACCATCTCTTATGCTGTAGGAGATACTCATTTCCATTTCTATGCTATTTCGATTGCTTCATATTGAAGTTTTTCACTGGTTTAGTCTTAATAAGATTTGTTAAGACACTTGCTTTGAGTTTTTCCTAAAGGCTCCTAATGTTGTTTGGCTTGCAAACTGTGCATTTGCTCTGAATCAGAGCTGTTTGTATGTTCCTGTTGGATGTTCACTTAATACAGCCTTTTGTAAAGGCTACTGAAAAACAATATTTGTTCTTATGATGGCATTGATGTGCGTTGAAACATTGCGGACACTGTGTGTCTGACATTGCATTTAATAAAAGCAACTTATGAAAAATAACATTTGAATTCATTGTTTCATTCATGCATATATACTGTCTTTTAAAAAGTCACAATATAAACATATGCTAGAGATGCTAAAAACAGCATTTAGTTTTGTTCGGCACTAAGCAAATTGTAGAAATGCAAATTTTGGATGCATTAGACATATTCTGGGTTAATTATGAAAAGTTATACTCACTAAATGTTTAGGTACGTTTGCGAATTCCTGAACTTGTTTTAGTGACATGTTTAAAATATATTTCATATGCAAACCAGTGTGCATTACATGGTATTATAGTAAGCTAAACTTACTTGAAATTAAAATTATCTTATTTTTTTTATTATTTATTTTAATTTTTCTGCCATTTATTACTAAGAAACAAGATTTTAAACTCTTTTTTATTGTAGATTTTTTTATTCAATTTTTAGCAATTTTTTAAAAAAGAAAGGATTTTTTAGATTTACTCTTTAAATTACGGTTTCATTTTATTATTGAATTTTATCTCTTTTTACAATAATAATTCAAATGCATCATTTATGTTTTTTCTTATTATTACCAAAAAGCAATGAAATATTTTAATGCTTTTTGATACCAAAAAAATTACTTGAAGTAAAAATGACCTAAAATCTAAATAAAATATAAAAAATGAAATTTTTAGCTAGTTTCCAAAGCAACATCTAATTTTCATTTAGATTTAACTTGATGTAAAGAAACACATAAATATAAATAAAATGAAATAAAAAATAGAACTGAAATAAAATTTTAAAAATATATAAACTAATTTATTTATTTGTATTTCAAAGAAATGTTTAAAAATGATTTAGTTTAATATTTGTATTACATTTTTGCATTGTATTTTACTAATTTATCCTTTTTATATAATTATCAATATTATGAAAATGTGTCATTTATGGTATTTAAAAATTGTGTTTATTTTTTAAATGTATAATTTAAAAAAAGAAAGGATTTTACTTTACTGTGTACAAATTACTGTTACAATTTATTATTGCATTTTATTTATATCTTTTTACAATAACAATTCAAATGTATCATTTATGTTTTTTTTTATTACCACCAAAAAGCAAGGAATTAATCAAATGCTTTTCTATACCAAAAAAGTTACTTGAAATAAATTTAAAAAATGTAAATAAATAAATATAAATAAATAAAATAAAACATAGAACTGAAATAAAATGAAAAATATATAGAAATGTATTATTAATGACACAAACAACAAAAAATAATGTAAATTGCTTTACACTTCTAGCATGCACACTTTATGGATAAAAAAGGTACAAAAGTGTACATTTTAAAAATGTACTTTCAATTTTCAAAAGGTATTAATATGTACCATTTATGTAGTGATATGTCAATTTTTGGTACTAATATGTAGGTACTAAAATGCACCCTTTAGGGGTAAAAAGGTATAAAAGTGTACCTTTTAAAAATGTACATTTAAAAGGTATTATTATGTACCATTTATGTAGTGATATGTACATTTTAGGTAGTGATATGTACAGTTTAGGTACTAATATAAATAAATTAAATAAAACATGGAACTGAAATAAAATGAAAAATATATAGAAATGTATTATTAATGACACAAACAACAAAAAATAATGTAAATTGCTACTTTTTTTTTTTTTTGCTAAATATTAAATAATTGTTCAGTTTCATATTGAAATGTCTAATTTGGTAACTAATCTGGTATTTTTTGAGTTGCTGACCAAACTCAGAAACACAATTTAAAACTTATAAGTTTAAAACTAAAACTGTTTATAACATATTAATATTAACATATTTTAGAAAGCCATGAACCTACAGACATATTTGGGTTGCCTAGATTGTCCCACCATAGGTGTTCTTGTTTTTTTCTGCTATCATTATTGAATCACTTAGACATGTCATGCTGTAGTTGGGAGTGATGACACACAAGCACGTTCCATTTACAATGCTTTGTCTGCATGGGTCTGAGGCTTCTGATGCTTTCCCACACTCACGGGCCAATCACAAGGCTGTCTGTAACACTTGATAACATCAGCAGCTTGGACCTGAGAGGAGGAGGAGGGGGATCCTGAAAGGGGATCTAACAGCCTCTATTTGTGTCTATACGTGTGTGTGTTCACCAGAGGTGTGTCGTCTCCTGATTACACCGCCTCACACCCTCAGAGACCAAAGGCTTCCCTTCCCGCTCCTGTAATTCAGCACAGGCACATGGCCATCCTGACGTCTACTGTATTCACCCTAAAGTGCCATAAAATGCATCTCGCCTTCAGCACATGCGGCGTGAGAAGTGTGTCAGCAATTGAAAAGCTTTGACCCAAGTCTCAGTAAATAATTAATCTGAACTAGGTGAATTAAAATTGTTTTACGTAAAACAACAGGCCATAACAATAGTAATTTTATTGTGTAAAATTGTATTAAAAATATATAAAGCTTATATATATATTTGTATATATAATTATATACAATATAATTAATAATTAATATTTTTTAAATGGCTATTAAAATTATTTATTGTTTATAATTTATTTACAATTATTTATATATTGCAAACTAATGTTTTATATTTTTTATTTTAAGTTTTATTTTTGTTATTATATATAAATTCTATATAACAATTATATTCCATTCCAAAAAAAAAAATATATATATATATATGAATATATATATATAAATTATACACAGACACATTTTTTATATAATATATTATATAATTATTATATTTGCTTATTATTATATTATATATATCTAATAAATAAATATAATAATTACATAATTGAATTTAATATAATTGTTATATAAAAATTTTCTGATTGAAATTATTCACAATTATTTTTTAAATAAATTAAATAATAATATATATTTTATATAATATAAAATATGTTTTTTTTCATTTGAATGTATTGTTGTCATTATATATACATATATTATAAATATTTTTTTGATTAAAATAGCCATTAAAATTATATATTTTTATAATTTATTTACAATTATTTTTTCATGAACAATATATTTAATAAATTTTTTTTAACTAATGTTTTATATTTTTTTGTTTCATTTAATTTAACTCATTATTAAACTCTATATAACAATTATATTAAATTATTCCAAAATTATAATTGTTATATAGAATTTTTCTGATTGAAATAGCCATTAAAATTATATATTGTTTATAATTTATACATTTTATATAATATAATAATATATTATTTATAAACATGTTTTTTTGCAAACTAATGTTTTATATTTTTTATTTTATTTAAATTTATATTTTTGTAATTAAAGATTACGATTTACAAGTAAATACGTGTTTAATTCAATGCATTACTTTTACTTTTTGTAATTAATTGTGAAATCTATCAATTTCAGAGTGAAATTTGTTTCTATGCATGTGCATTTTATTTAAATTAAATACTTCAGATGGAATACTAAATGTATTTTTCTTTTTCCTTTGTTTTTATTCTTATATGTTCTTTTTTAATGTTTGTCAATTGTTAATTGTTGTAAACCCACATTTCCACATTGTAGAAAATAGTTTCTAAAGCATAAAGAACTTTTAAAAACTCACACGACCCGTAACAATACATCACTTCAGGGTCTGCAACAAGTAGCCTCAAACAACAAGTGAATAGCTGTTTTCCCAGGGGGCTCAGATTTGAATTAGGGGCAATAGCAGGGATGGGTCAGGATTCACACCACCATACCTAATGGATAATTTAGCACGGCACACTTCCTTAATGTCGGATCTGAAACGGGAGCCAGAGTCAAGGGTGTGGGAAATCCTGAGAGAAGCCGGCCCCACACACGATGGGCGACACGGACCCCCCTCCGCCGGCCACACCAGCTGTCTGATGAAACCAGAGCTGACAGCACACAGCGCCTATTATCAAGGGTTTCAGAGTACAAACACGAACATTAAGACCCTGCGCACTTTCTCACACACTCAACTCTACAGTCAAGCTCAAACTCAGCCAAGACTAACATATGATTACAAAAATGTTTAAGAGGCATTAAAATATTGAAATTGAGGACACATGGGATAAATATAGATATTTCTAAAGTTAAAACAGCTGGCATGTGGTTTTATACTCATGTTAAAAGGTCAACATGTAAATGTAAATGTTTAATAAACTGTTGTTCAAAAAGTAAATGTATATTTTGAAAGTACATTTTTAAAATGTACACTTTTGTACCTTTTTTATCCATAAAGTGTGCATGCTAGAAGTGTAAAGGTACATATTAATACCTAAACTGTACATATCACTACATTAATGGTACATATTAAAACCTTTGGGAAAAAAAACTTTTTTTTACCCCTAAAGAGTGCATATTACATATCACTACCTAAATGGTACAAATTAATACCTTTTAAAAGTACCTTTTCAAAAGGTATACTTTTGTACCTTTTTACCCCTAAATGGTGCATATCAGTACCTAAATTGTACATATTAGTACCTATAATGTACATATCACTACCTAAATGGTACATATTAATACCTTTTGAAAATACCTTTTTAAAAGGTACACTTTTGTACCTTTTTACCCCTAAAGGGTGCATATTAGTACTGTAAAGGTACATATTAGTACCTAAAATGTACATATTACTACCTATATGGTACAAACTAATACCTTTTGAAAGTATCTTTTCAAAAGGTATACTTTTGTACCTTTAAAGGGTGCATATTAGCACTGTAAAGGCACATATTAGTACCTAAAATGTACATATCACTACCTAAATGGTACAATGGTTAAAAGGTACCCAATGGTACCTTTTAAAAGTATCTTTCCAAAAGGTACACTTTTGTACCTTTTTACCCCTACAGGGTGCATATTAGTACCTTAAAGGTACAAATTAGCACCTAAAATGTACATATCACTACCTAAATGAAAGGTTACAGTGGCAAAGTAACAACTCTTTGTACCTTTTTTCTGAGAGTGTACCTTGAATGCACTGCAAGTGACACATTAGATCTTTTTGTTGTCATTTTGGGATATTCTTCGACCATTAAGTGTAAATGGACTCCCATTAGCTGAAATTGAGACCCCTTGACGGCTTTGAATAAGTGTGGTGATGGTTTTGTTAAAAACATGTTTAAATATCAAACGTCTATTAATCACATTTTGATTAAAAAAAAAGAAGTAAGCAGGATTGTTTATATATGAATAGTTTTTATTTGTATGACAGTATGTTAAAACAATTAACATACGTCACTATATATTAGAAATTTAGCATAAATTCACATCTTTCATAAGAAGAAACCATTTGCATGTCAAACATTGACAATAATTACTTTGACTCCACAGGAGTTAAACAGACATCCATTGACTCTTCATTGCGAAGATTACTTATACAAATTACTGTCCATCCATAAGGAAAACGATAGAGGTGCGTTACAATAAACCACCTGTCGAAGTTTAGACTTTCACATTGTGAAACCATAAAAAACATCTTTCAAAAGAAATCAACATAAGGAAGTATCTCCTACAGCATAAGAGATGGTAAAACCACCATCTAGTTTCTCTGTCAAAGTCCTGCATCCTCTACCAGGGTCTCCAGAGAGGTGTGTGAGCACACAACGGTTCCTGCTTCACCTTAATGGGCTGATGGGAAGCTGAAGACATGTGAGACATGAGGTCTTGAGATGATCTCTGGGCTTCCTGGCAGTGGGTCAGATGCTGACGCACAGCATCCACCTTGGCGTTTCCAGATAAGAAGCTCATGGTCTCCCTCCAGCACTGGGAATAGCCGTCAAAGTGGGCTTTCTGTGGAGCTGAGGTCTTGGGCTGCAGCTGCTGCTTGAGAAAAACCACTGTCATCTCCAGGATGTCGGCTTTCTCCAGCTTTGTATTTGGATCCTGCTGGTGGAACTCCTTCTCCAGCATGGATTTGAGCTGCTCGATGCAGTTGTTGATGCGATCTCGACGCATCTTTTCCACTACAGGTTTTCTCAACTGTTGAGGAAAGAGGAAATTTGGTTAGTACTTTACTTCATTTGATTAAAATTCATAGCAGAGAAGTGTTGAGAAAAGGTTGTTTTTCAAATGTCAAAGATACTTACTTTATGCTTTTCTTTGTTGGAAAGTTTGGAGTAGTCTGTCATGTAAGTCGGAGCCATTCTGTCAGAAGGAGAGATGTTTCTCTGAGGAGAGCGAGTCAGTTGTGTTGGGAATGAGGGTCGCCCTCCTCTATTTATAGGAGCTCATTAGCATTACAAAGCCATGAGTCCCAGTCAGGATTAGCTTTCCCACACTCAGAAGCCAGTGGGCGAGGCGTCCTCCACAAATCTAATCAAACACTGGCAGTACAAATCCCACAGGATTCACATTTACCTTATCTAGTTGCAATCAATCAATAGGCAGTTAGATCGCTGTCCCCATGCCTAGACAATTAAGATCCAGCCCCAGACGCCAGATCCCATCAGAAAATATCAGTTTGTCCAGTAACAGAACCACTTGTCAGCAGAGTAGTCTAATACCCAAACCCTGTTAACAGGAGGTCTTGTCTGGTACCCAAAATACCCAAAACACTATTAACAGTCAGCCAAGAAGTACGCCAAAATGTTATTCCATCCTGACGATTACACCAAAATGTTGACAGAGGAAAAAGTATTAAAAGTGAAGAGCATAAGCAGAAGATGAAGTTATGATGGTAAAAAGGAGCAGAGTTTATTGAATAGTCTTAGTTGCGTCTGTCTCAATGCTCAGACTTCGTCTGAAGAGCACAAATCCAACAAGTATTGTTATATCAAACTGCTTCAAAACAGCATCCCATGATCCTTGAGGTTCATAAACATTCCTAAACAAAAATAATAATATAACATAAGTGACTAATCAATTAATAAATCAATGAAATGGATATATAAATGACTATAATGATCATGATTAAATGGAATAATTAAAGATGATTAAATGAATGAAGAATATGGAAAAGAAAGTAAAACACAACACAAATGTAAGATTGCTCTCTTGAAGCAACACACACAGTTTGCATTGGAGGATCCTCAGATCCTTCAAGGCCGACCAGTGTTTCAACAACCAAATTGAATGTTTAATGTTTAAATCTAAACTTGATGCAAACATTATTTTGATTAACACACTCCACTGTTTTTCGTTTCTTTTTAATGCCATGTAAGCTTCTATATTCATAGTGAGAGCCAGGATTAGTTACTCAAAAGTAAAACTAAATAAGATGTTTGTTTCATTGTTTTTCTAAAACCTGTAAGAATATATTTGGATTTTCTTGGCTAAAAACCTTCTTAAAACTATTGCAGATAAAAATTTATATACTTACACGAGTCAACAGTTTTTGAACAGTAAGATTTCCTCTTCTGCTCACCAAGCCTGCATTTATTTTGATCTAAAATACAGCAAAAGCTGTAAAATTTTAAAATATTTTTACTATTTAAAATAATGGTTTTCTATATGAATATACTGTAAAATGTAATGTATTCCTGTGATCAAAGCTGAATTTTCAGCATCATTACTGCAGTCTTCAGTGTCACATGATCCGTCAGAAATCATTAGAATATGCTGATTTGCTGTTCAAGAAACATCATTATTATTATTATTATCATCAATATTTAACAGTTGAGTACATTTCTTCAGGATTCTTAAGTGAATAAAAAGATCCAAAGATCAGCATGCATTTATCTAAAATAAAAAGCTTTTGTAACATTACATATTATAACATTCAAAAGCTTTGAGCCAGTATAATTATAGAAATTAATAGATTTATGTAGCAAGGATGCTTTAAACTGATCAAAAGTGATGGTAAAGACATTTATAAATGTTACAAAAGATTTATATTACAGATAAATGCTGTTTTTCTGAACTTTCAACATAATAATAATAATAAAAAAAATTGCAGAAAATCAGAATATTAGAATGATTTCTGAAGAATCAAAGAGTAATGATGCTAAAAATTCAGCTTTAAAATCACAGGAATAAATTACATTTTAAAATATATTCAAATAGAAAACAGCTTTTTAAAATAGCAAAAATATTTCAATATGTTACTGCTTTTGCTGTACTTTGGATCAAATAAATGTAGGCTTGATAAGCAGTAGAGACTTTAAAAACATTTGGACTGGTAACGTTAGTGTATATTACCTATCCCCTAGATCACTGTACACTATTTAGTATATTAATAACAGAATATAAGCAATAATATAGTCTGTTAAATCAATTATTTCACTAATTTCTATCAAATTAAAGTGGGGCATCTTAAGTAAAATCTTCAACTTCATAACCATTTCCTGATAATACCCTAAAGCGACGTACACATTGAATGAATCCAATTAAATGAATAAAATCCCATCCAAAAATCAGTATTTCTCTTTGTAAGACCCTCTGTAAGAGATCAATGCAATAAACTGCAACCTGAGGCTGGGAAAGTCCGTTTTGATTGTCGCAATAACACCTCAGGATCAAAGCCTCTCTGTCTGAAGCGTGTCTGAGCCGTTTTATTGCCTCACACCGACTTATTGCTCTTGTCAGCACTACAGGACCCCTAAGCAGGTGTCAGGCACACTTTTAGTGGCCCGTGACAGTGTTTTCCCACAGTGGGAGAGGAAGGAAGTTCGCGGACTGTAAAACCGCTCTCTCGACTTAAAAGCTCGCGGCTCGTGCTCGTCTCTGATTGGCTGGCAGTGTGGGAACTCGAGGAAAGCGCGTAAAATAACTATTTGCTCAGGTATAAATACAGAGAAGCGATCGAGCTCGTCCGTGTATGACCAGAAGAGGATTTTACACCTTTTTTTTGCTTTTAAATTTCACATAATGGCACCAGTCAGTCAAAACCAAGGCTGTGAGAGCATATCGTGTTTGGAGAACCACAAAGTAAGTATAGTGTCAGCTTTCAGGTGTCTGTTTACCTCATTTCCTTAATGTAAAACTTAGTTTTCCTCTTCTTTCCACACAGTTTCGAAAGATCCTTGTGGAGAAACCGTGGAGAGACAGAATCAACCTCAGTATGGAGCATTTGAGAGAATTATTTGACAAAACAACAGGCATGTCCGACCGGCAGTTTGTTCATCTCGACAAAGCCGATATTCTAGAGATGACCGTTGATTTTTTAAAACATCGCGCCAATTCTAGCTACGCGCGGGGATTCTCTCTGTGCTTGCAGGAGACGCTGCGTCACGTGTCACTCCACGCACACCTGACGCCAGACAACAGAGAAGCCATCAAACGATTCTACGTGCGGCAAAGAACCAATCAGATGCATTTAATGGCCTCCACCTCGCGTGGATTAGTGCACAGATCGCCAAAACAATCCTCATCAAGAGTGGCATTATGGAGACCGTGGAAAAACAATTAATTTAGAGACTTGGCTTAACAAAACGTTTGTTTTGGCATATTTACTTCACTTAATGTAACATTTGAATGCTCTTTTGGATTTAATATAGTACGAGAATTGTCTACAGTGTATGGCAAGCGTAACTTAAAGGAGTAGTTCACTTTCAGAACAAAAAAATTACAGATAATGTGCTCACCCCCATCCAAGATGTTCATGTCTGTCTTTCTTCAGTCGTAAGGAAATTATGTGTTTTGAGGAAAGCATTTCAGGGTTTCTCTCCATATAATGGACTTCTGTGGTGCCCCAGAGTTTGAACGTCCAAAATGCAGTTTAAATCCAGCTTCAAAGGGTCAAAGGTCTCTAAACGATCACAGCCGAGAAAGAAGGGTTTGATCTAGCGAAATGATAACAATGATAAAAACATTTACAATTTATATACTTTGAATCTCAAACACTCGTCTTGCCGAGCTAGACAAGATGAGCATTTGAGGTTAAAAAGTATATAAATTGTAATTTTTTTTTTAGAAAATAACCCATCGTTTTGCTAGATAAAACCCTTTTTTCCTCGGCTGTGATAGTTTAGAGCCCTTTGACCCTTTGAAGCTGGATTTAAACTGCATTTTGGAAGTTCAAACTCTGGGGTTCAAACTTTCTTTCTTGACTGAAGAAAGAAAGACATGAACATCTTGAATGACAAGGGGATGAGTACATTATCTGTAAATTCTTGTGCTGAAAGTGTACTACTCCTTTAATAAGAAAGTCCTGTCATTTGTGCCTTTTGTAAAGGCGTTTTTTTGTTATTTAATCCAACTTATTAAACATTCCTTGCATTAAAAATGTTGTGCTCATGAATGTTGATACCAGTGAAAATCAAAAGGTGATTGAAGAGCAATTTGATTTATTCAATCTCAACACAAGTATATTGATACAACACAAGTGAGTCATTGAAAACGTACAGTTTTCATCACAAACATGCCTTTATGAAAGGAGAAAGGGTATGTAAACAAACTTGTTCCTGAAAGGAACTGTTTAAAACTTTATAAACTGACAATTTGTCCAAACAATAAGAAACAAGTCCTCATTATGAGGTTAAAATGAAATCTAGCTTCAATGTGAAGCACAAATTGAGATTACTTGAAACAAGTAATAGAAAGTCCATCAAATAGATGAGAAATTTCATTCTTTCTACACAAGAAATGTTTTTAAACATGTTGAATCACATGAACTTGAATAAAGGCCTTGCACATTATACTTCCAAATGCATTACATCTAATGCAAAGTAAAGTGTACAATTATGGCATTTTGCAATGCAAGTTATATTTCAAACTAAACATAGTTAAAGGACATCTTCTCAAAAAGAGAAACACTAAATCATCGTTTTCCTTCACATCACATGTAGATGTATCTTAAAGTCAATGTTGTCTAATATAGACATCAGTAAATGTTCCCATCTGGAACTCTTGACATGAAACCTTCATAGAAGATCGAATCATCAGAGCACTTAGCAGTGCAAACATCTCTTCCAAACTGGAACTCAAAACACGTTTCCTCAAAAAGAGAAACTAAAAGTGTAACAGTCCACTGAGTCTAGTGTAGACGTTCAGTCTGAGTCTTGAAGGCTCTACCATGGCCTCCAGATGGCACTCTTGTTGACATTCATCTCTTTACTGAAGGTCTTCTGTTCTGGCAGGACACTTTCTTTCATGTTCTGCTCACATGATGTCTGCAGCTTCTGGAAGTGCTTCAGTAGTCTTGTGTGGCTCTGTGTCTTCATCTCATCTTTAGACAGGAACTGCACGATCTCACCAACACACCTGGAGAAGCCTTGATTGGCAGCATGTGAACTGGAATCGTGCCGCTGAAGGAAGTTGAGCGTCATCTCCAGGATATCTGCTTTCTCCAGCCTGGAATCAGGCTGTTGCTTGAGGATCTCTTGAGCCAGAAGACACTTGAGCTGTTCGATGCTGCTATTGATACGATCTCTGCGCATCTTTTCCACCATTGGCTTTCTCAGCTGTAAACGAAGACAGAAAAACGTTAGGAAACTGACCTTCAGTGTTTGAGAAGAGCTGTGAAAGCTGCTGCAGTAATGCTGCTGTAAGTAGGATATGAACATACCTTGTTGTTGAGAGGGAGAAGCTCCTTTGAGATGATTGTAGGTGTCATGTCTGGATCTCTGTGCTGTAGATCTCTCTGTTCAGAGTGAGTCTGATTTGCACTGGCTGCAGCTCCTCTATTTATACTCCCAAATCTCCATATGAATGTGTGAGGCTTGAGCTTGTTGGAGTTTCTCACAGTCTGGAGCCAATGGAAGAGCTCAAACAGACAATGAGGGATGTGGGCCGCCACATGCTCAATGATCCTCCATCAGGGGCTCAAAGGAGCAGGTGGAGGCTGAATCTGGGAAAGTGCTGGGAGCTCATGTTCACATCAATGTCACTTTATCAGTGTCATAACCAAACACGTGCCATACTGAGATTTAATTTCTTCTAAAATAACACTGAGTGAATAAAATCAGCACATGTTGCTGCAGTTTATAATCAGATGCTGTAATGAAACTCAGTATTTTAGGTCAATGTAAGAGGATATTCTGGTGAAGCAGCAGCTGTTTTATGAGTTCTGAGGTTGTACCTGTTCTCAGGCTTAGGTTTCTCTCTCTTTTACACACACACACACACACACACACACACACACACAGCTGGTTCATGGCATAATGTGGACTCGGATCACACGCCCCAACGCTCCTGGAGCTGGTGGAGCCACAGAGACACACGGCTTCCCACACTTCTCTATTCATCACATTAAATCACTCACACAATAGAAGTGTGTCGGTTCCCACAGGGCTGGACTAAATGGGTTTCTGGAGGGAAGCTTAAAGGATGCTATTTAATTTTTGTTGATTTATTTACTTACTTAATGTGTTGTGAGCATTTCAGTGATACATTTTATACATTTTTATATATGTTTGTGTTTTGATTTTGATTGTAAAGCATCTATAGGAGTAACCTTTCAAAAACACTATTGCTTTTATTATCTAGAAATTATTACCACTGTATTTTTTCTTGAGTGTAAGTGAATATTGATTTTAAAAAATAGAATACTTTGTTTAAAAATACACATCATATTTAATTAAACTTATTAAAGCATTAATTGCATGTCTGATAGTATTAAGCATACAGCAAACATTTACACAAATTCCTATTGCTACATATTTCTTGAATGTAATTTAAAAACAGTACAGGATAAACAGTGAAATTCTGAAATATTTTTCCTATTGAAAATAATTGTTTTCTATTTCAATATATTTTAAAATGCAATTTATTTCTGTGATCAAAGCTACATTTTCAGCATCATTACTCCAGTCTTCAGTCACATGATTCTTAAGAAATCATTCTAATATGCTGATTTGCTGTTCAAGAAACATTTATTATTATCAATATTTAAAATTAAGTGTTTAAAACTGTTTAATACATTTTTTCCTTGTTTTTTATGACTAGAAAGATTCAAAGATCAGCATTTATCTAAAATAAAAAGCTTTTGTAACATTATACACTACACTATTCAAAAGCTTTGAGTCAGTATAATTTTTATTCTTTGGGAAAGAAAATATAGAAATAAATACTTATATTTAAATTGATAAAAAGTGACTATAAAGACATTTATAATGTTACAAAAGATTTCTATTTCATATAAATGCTGTTCTTCTGAACCCTCTATCCATAAAAGAAACCTGAAAAAAATTATACTCCGCTGTTTTCAACATAATAATAATAAATGTTTTTGGAGCAGCAAATCAGAATATTAGAATGATTTCTGAAGGAACATGTGACTGGAGTAATTATGCAAAAAATTCAGCTTTGAAATCACAGAAATAAATTACATTTTAAAATATATACATATAACAAACTGTTATTTTAAATGGTAAAAATATTTCAAAATTGTTAAATTTTTGCTGTACTTTAAATCAAATAAATGCAAGTCTGGTGAGCAGAAGAGACTTCCGCAAAAAAACCAAAAAACATTAAAAATCTTGCTGTTCAAAAACTTTTGACTGGAAGTGTATATTGCTTATTTTTTTTATATCTTTTCCCCTTTTCTCTGTGAAATGCTTTCAGAAGCTATAACTAAAAAATAAAAAAATCTATTTTACATTAAAACTGTTATTTTTACTACTAATACTAAGTCAACATGGATTAAAAATTAAAACAATCCTTTGTTAAAACATTTCCCACCCAAATATAAATTTGATTTGTGCATACAGTAAATATTTTCCGCTAATCCGAGTGTGAGAACAGCAAAATCCTGAGTCCTCATGCCCTCAATTATTCTCCCACGGCTGACCCTCCAGATGGCACTAGAGAAAAAAATCCCACCTGTCTACTAAAGAGCTCAATTAAAAGCCTGCAGACCAATGACAATTATGACAAGACTATTGTTCCATTTTCCTCTGCTCTCCGATTGGCTGGCTGCGGACATGTTTTAGTATAAAACCAGGCTAGATCGAGGGTCTTGTGTGGGATTTGGTTTTGCCACTGAAGAAGAACCATACAAATTTATCAGCTTCAGAAATTTAAACTCCTGAAACTCAAACATGCCTGCCTACATGGACATCACCCCTCAAGACAACGCTCACTATGCCAGGTAAGAAAGGCACTAAGATACTTAATGCAATAATTTAATTTGAAAGTACTCACAATGAGACTAAAGATGTTCTCTTCTGGATTGCAGGTGCAAACTCTACAGCTTGGAGAGAAAATGCTTCAGCAAAGTGGAGAAACTGAAATCTTCTTTTGAAGACCACCTCCATCACGGTATTCCAGCATCTGACATTTTAGAGAAGACCGTGTCCTTCTTCAACTCGAAAAAGGCCTTAATCTTCCCCAGCGGCTACTCCAGGTGTTCTCGCGAAATTCTGCGACTTTCTCCCACTCCGGATCAGGACGTAACGCCATTGTTTTGAAGTGAACGTCCATCATAGACTGACCTGCACATGACAAGGGTCAACAAGTCAAGCACTTGATCTTATCTTATGTGTTCGCACATCTACCTCGGAGAAAAATAGCACTTTGCTTGTTCTCTCTGGACTTTTTTTATTTCCCCTAAATGACTGATGTTGTCATTTGCAGTTTGTAAATGCATGAATATCAGCTTATATGGTTTATTAAAGAAGCTGTGCATTGATTGCATTGAAGCCATCAGGCTTGAGGATGCATTTTGTGCATTTAGATTTAAAATTTTGCTGTATTTTTCTCTTGGAGAGAAATTTACCGAATGTTTTTTAAACCGTTTGACCATGCTCTCTTTTTGAGGACATGCAAGAAAAAACTTTATTTCATTTTTTGAAGATACAATGTATCATTTGGATATTTTTGTGATGATTCTTTAATCATTTGTATAATGCTCTTGTTTGTTTCTGTAAATAAATGATTTTAAATGCCTTAATGTCTTCCTGTAATTTTACAGAATCAACTGAAATTACTGAAAAAGATTAGAAAACTTATTAAATGTCTAAATAATTTTACATATGTGACCCTGGACCACAAAACCAGTCTTAAAGTCCCCATGAAATCAAAATTAAAGTTTTTTGGCTTTTAGTATGAATATATTAGCCTTAAGGTTATCTATAAGCAATTAGCTTTAAAAAGTGTTTAAGGCATATGTTTAAATTACACGAGCGAAATAATATCCACTTTTTCCAAACAAGCCAACTTCGTTTTAAAATGGCGACATTTCCGGTTTTGTTAAGTTCACTTACCTATACCCCCGCTTTACACAGATGCTTTGAAACGTATTTTTGATCGCTAATAGCATTTATATTAGCATTAATGTTTCTGTCAAAAAGACGGAAACTGGTTTGAAATACCGGAAAATAACCGGTAATCACAATTTACAATTTATAGGCAGACTTTTGCCGTTGGTAGCAAAACCGTTTCTTTAAAACGTTTAGCTTTTGGGGTTATTATTATCGCTAAAATGAGATGAGAATAATGCCACCTAGATTTTGAATTCATTCCGTTTCGTGAATATTAATTATTCCTTACATCAGGAAACATGCTTATTCACAATCGCTGATTGTTTACATTTTTAACCCTCGCAAACTTGACCACAACTAAGCCATACAGTCCATTTATACTGTTTATATAAGTATGTTAATTGAGAATATAGTTTCTAGCTTTATTAAAATATACTTGGAAAGTACAAATTGCAAATTCATCCAAAAGTACTCAAAAGGCTCAATTCATTTCTTCAGGTGAGTTTGTGGCTGTCTCCTGATTGAAAAGGTCAGCAGTTTCTAACTAATGAGCAGCAGAGCGAAATGCCCTGAGGAAGTGATGGACAGGTGTGCAAAAGGATGAAACACAGATAAAGAGACACACTTCTATTGTTTACTCAATCTCTATTCAAAGTGAGTGTGGGAAAACCCCAGGAGCTTGGCTCTCAACGCACTTTTATAGTGTAATGAGCTGCTGAGTGATTTGATGTGCACCAAAGACTTTAAGGTTTTATATGCAATGCAGAAAAAAAAGCTTTAATAATACCTTTTTGTGTGTGCACATCTGGTCAAAGCATTAATCTACTAAGACTATGTCATATAATGCAATGCAGACATGTGCATTTTTGCAATATTGCATTAAACCTTTTATGAAAAATTAAAGGATTTTTCATTTAAGTAATCATGCATTTATTTAAATTATTTTACCAACTAAATAATTTTTCAGCCAGTCAGGAGGTTTCCCTCCAGATGGTTGGTGAGTCAGGTTGATCAGTCTTCAGCGTCACTAATGCTCCATTCAGGACTCTTAAAGGAACCGTATGTAGGATTGTGGCCAAAACTGGTACTGCAATCACTTTCAAAATACTGTGGAACGGTGTATCCCCTCCCCCTCCCCCCTGACTCGAGGTTGCCAGTTCAGTTCTAATACCGAGTTCAGACTGCATGATTTTAGCTCCGATTTTGACTCGCCGACAAGTTTTGAGAAATCGCCGACAAATGCCCGAAATCACAGGCAAATCGGTGCTCGTTCACGTGAGTGACAATCGCACAGTGTGAACTATCAAAGACGCGATCTGACAGAATCGCCGACGTGTCGCCGACAACCGTGAGATATTTGGCATGCACAATCAGTGTGAATTTGGCATGCCAAATATCTGGGGCCTGATGTATAAACGTTGCGTACGCACAAAATGGGCATAGAAATATGCGTACGCATTTTTCCACGCACATATCGGGATTTATAAAAAATAAACTTGGCGTAAATAAGTGCGCACCGTAAGGATGCTCTTGACCGTGCGTACGCACTCTTTTAGAAGAGTATGTGTTTTGGCGACACCAACTGGCCCAAATAGCAATAACTATTTAAAATGAAAAACTTCTAAATTATCATATTACATGATCACCCAATAAATCAAATTGCATCAACCTGAATTATCATTATCACCATTCTTAACCAGGTGCAAATACTTTGAATTTACTAATTTTTTTTAATGAATGGGCTATAAAAAGGTATGTGTGCATATAACATATCATCATAATGGATGCTCTAGCGCTGTTAGAAGATCTTGCTAATGACGCTCTACGGAGGGAGCGTGTTTTCAGAGACCGTGAAGATTTCCTTGCTCATGATGATGATTGGCTCATGAGCCGATTTCGATTCCCAAGAGCCATCCTCTTGGAATTGTGTTCTGAATTACGGCCAGTATTGGAAAGACCCTCGCGGAGAAACCACGCGCTGTGTGTTCCTGTACAAGTATTGACCACATTAGGCCACTTGGCCACTGGTACTTTCCAGCGAGAGTTGGCAGACCGATCGGGTATGTCGCAGTCATCCCTGAGCCGTGTCATGCCATATGTATGGGATGCCATAGTGGGGATGGCACCCCGATACATCCGTTTTCCTTACACGCAAGCTGAACAAGCCAACATCAAAATGCAATTTGCAGCAATCGCCGGTTTTCCCAATGTAATCGGTGCTATTGACTGCACTCATGTTGCAATAAAGGCACCATCTGAGAATGAATTTGCTTTTGTTAACCGAAAACATTTTCATTCTTTGAACGTGCAGATCATATGTGATGCGCATATGTCTCTGACAAATGTAGTTGCGAGATGGCCTGGGTCAACTCATGATTCCTACATTTTGTCCAACAGCAGTGTAGGGAACAGACTGCAAACAGGAGCTGTGCGTGATGGATGGCTTCTTGGTAAATCGGCAGGAATGCGCATGTAATTGTAATTGAGTAATGATGCAAATGTGTTTAAAGCATACCTTTTAAAATGTTTTTTCTTTTAGATATAATTATAATCTTCAAAGATAAACAAACCCACACTAATTTTAATCTTTTTTTAAAGCAAAATTTCACATTAATCAATACACATTTTCTGGAAACAAAACATGTTTTATAGCATTTAAAAATTAAGTGAAATGTTATATTGAATCAATATTGGCCTGGAAAAACAAAACAAAAAGCTATCTGTAGGCTATTTTACAAGCATGTACTTTCTTTAAAGTATTCTTATAATATTGTTTATAATTGTTACCTCTGCCTAGCACTTGAAATGTTATATTAATTGTCCCATTGTATTTACATTCATTGTTTTGTTATATTTTCTTAAAAGAAAATTGTAAATGTTTTACCTCTCAGGAGACAGTGGTTATCCCCTTAGAACGTGGCTGCTAACTCCACTAACTAGACCCCAAACCGAACAAGAACGGCGTTATAACGAGAAGCATTGCCGGACACGTTCAGTGGTCGAACGCACTATTGGTCTGCTAAAAGGACGCTGGAGGTGCTTGGATACGTCTGGTGGCACAGTATTGTACAGCCCTACAAAGGTTTGCCGCATTGTGGTGGCTTGCGCAGTGTTGCACAACATTGCTCAAAAGAATGGTATACCTGTTCCATCGAACGCCCATACTGAAGATAATGAACCCGACCCTGGCCCTCCTAATGCAGTGCATAATGCTATGGCAATACAGCGGCGTATAAATGTAATAAATGGAATGTAAAAAGGCAAGTGAATCCAAACTTTTTATTTTTTCACAAGTTCTTTAAGTGAACCACTTATTTCTGACAAAATTGTTTTTATTTCTTTCAGTTCGGAACACACCGCATTAACAGCATGAACCATGTGACGTTGGGTCTGCATGACTTCTTCCGTCAGTACACGCCTTGAGTTACCAGCGCTCGGTGGTGGCACAAAGGAGGATGATGATGATGATGATGCACTGGATTGCGCACAGGATGGGGTTGCTTGGGCATTTGATGATGGCGGCACACTGGACGTTGGTGGAGACACACAAGATGCCGGTGGTGGCACACAGGATGGCGGCGGCGGTGGCACGTAGGATCTAAGCCTACATCCCTTGTCTACCCCACTTGGACCACTCACCGGGCTTGAAGGCATTCCAGGATTAACTTTTCCTTTAATAATTAAAGTTCAATTAAATAAAGGTTGTATTGCATATCTGTAAATGTGTCAAATAAAATGTGCACTTGATGACTTGCTTTTGTCTTTTTAAGTTAAATTTTTAGCATATGAATAAACAGGAAAATCGACTATTTTAATAAACGTATATCTTAAGGGCAGCTGCATCTATTGCTAGATTTGTCACTTGGATATTTTAGGACTCTCCACTTCCACGGAATTTGAATTGGTTGATTTAAATTATCCACAATAAAAAAGCAGAATATTAAACAGACAAAAACTTATATAATGTGTAGATAAATCAATTACTCACCATCGTCACTGCGAATCACATCTGTATCACCTTGGAATTCTGGAAGAACTCCACTTAATCCTGTTTCCCCTATAATCGCACCCACCCTTGCATCAAAGGCTGAGAGGTCAGTGATTCCTTGACCACCACCAGTTGTTACGACACTGCGCCTGTGTGCACATATTCTTTTTTTTACGACTACTTTTAAGTCAGACCATTTTTTTTTTGTCTCTTGGACTGTGCGAGGCACCGAGGTAACAGCATTGACTGCTTCTGTTACTTGCTCCCATTCTATTATCTTTCTTTTATTTGAAATGCCCGCAGAGAGCCCACCAAATAAAACCTTTTTTCGGCCCTCCACCTCAGACAGCAGTACCTCCATCTCGCAGTCGGTGAAGTTTCTTTTTTTTGCTTTTCGTTTCTGTTCTTCCATTTTTAGCCAAACAGATCAATGACAATTATCGGTCGTATTAATATGCAGGGAGATCATACATATTCAAAATAGGCGGTCTTAACCTCCAAATATGGTTATTTCGGGAGGAGATTGGGGTAAACTATAAGCACGTGCACCTGCGCACAATATTCAGATAATTGTGATTTATAAAGTGAACCTTGCGCAGGTTCTGGCGTACGTACGGTTTTATAAATCTGAAAACTTTTGTGCGTACGCAAATTCTGCCTTATGTGCGTACGCACACTTTAAGGATGAAATCTACGCAAAGTTTTATACATGAGGCCCCTGGACCTGTCGACGATTCAAAATCATGCCATGTGAAAGGTGATCCGACTGAAAATCACATCGGCAATTACCTACAGCCAATGAGACAGCAACATCCAGGCCAGCGGGAAGTTGGGGGAGGAGTTACGAAGGTATAGACCACAATATCAACAAGCATAGTTTCGGCTTCTTTTCTTTTCGCTGCAAATGAGTGCACATGCAATTTGTATGACAAGCTTCTTGCGGGCTACCATTTTTTTTATAATAATCCCAATCTCACTTGAGAACTTGCACGCCTGACCTCGCGTTGTTTCCATGTCACTTGCGTGTGTTTGGTTGTGAGACCGGGACAAAGTTGTTGGCGATTCTTCCTATTGTAAAGTCATGCAGTGTGAAACCCCCTGTCGCCGATCCATCGTGCAGTGTGAACACAGCAGCGACGGAATGTTACCCCAGATAGTCATGCAGTGTGAAAACATCTGTGACGCGATTGCTTTGAAAATCGTGCAGTCTGAACTCGGCATAAGCTGCAGGATCCAGCAGGAACGTAGGCTGCTACAAGGAGCTTCTAATGGCAAGTGACGAGTCCTACACAGTAATTTTTTTTCTTCTGTTATTTATGTTTATGCTTCACGAGAGATGTTTTGCAATTTACAGATGGCGATTAGCCAAATATTTCATAAAGATGTACTGTAATACCACATTTCAGTCAGAACATAGATTGTTTTCATACCCTGCTAGTGGTGCGATATAAAGCTTTTTATGAACGCATTTAGCACGGCCGACCGTGGAAAATCCACTGTTTACGGAAGTTAGCCAAACATAGATGAACCTTACCTGTCCAGGAGAAAATTAGCAACGATGGCATCTGTCTTCAAATTCTTCTCCATCTTTCAAAGGCATCTCCTATACAAATCCTTGTTTTATTTCGGACTTTGTCATGACGTATTTCGGATTCATAACAAGGTCTTTTAGGTTTTGTAACGTTATACATGTTTTATCCGACACGTTCTTAGCTGCAGCTGTAATTAGAGCAGAGCTGGCAACCCGGATCACGAAACTCTACTGACTTTGTTGGTCGATAGCTGGAGGGTGGCGCCTCAGACCAAAACACAAAATGACAATAATAACATCAGTTGAGGGCTGCAACTGTCACTTTTGAATGACAATATCCTGGCCGGACCACTGTTGTCAGTGATATAAGTATTTGAAATGAACATGATTTCTTAATGTCTAGTGACATGTCAGGGCCGTTTTATGATTAACTGAAATAAATTTCTTACATACGGTTCCTTTAAGCTTTTGTGTTTCATTGATGTGAACACAGAGAGTCAGTGTGGGAACCTCACATGAGATCTACTCACACTGACCAGCACAAACACACACACATCTGCTTCATCTGTAGTCCATCATGTGTGTGTGACGTCACTGCAGCAATGATAATGCACAATAAATTATGATATGCTTATAAATTATGAAATTCTAAATCCTAAATCTAAAAATGCATGCATCAACTTCATTGAGAAGACATGCTTTTTTCTTTAAAGTACAAATAAATGTGATCCTGGACCACAAAACCAGTCATAAGGGTCCATTTTCTGAAACTGAGATTTATACATCATCTAAAGGCAGAATAAATAATGTAGGACAATATTTGGCAATATTTGAAAATCTGGAATCTGAGGGTGCAAACACATCAAAATATTTTGAAATTTGCCTTTAATGTCCTTAGCAATGCAAATTACTAATGAAAAAAAAAAATACGTTTTTACAAAACAGGGTTCCCACGTGTCATGGAATTTCTGGAATATCATGGAATTTTAAAAGGGTATTCCAGACTTTGAAAGTCAGGGAATTTTAATTTATTTATTTATTTATATTTGTCCAAGTCATGGAATATCATGGATTTTTGTTTGTTGCTTTAAATTTTAGTTTCCATTTATCAAAATTAAATGGAAATGGTAATTTTTCTAAACCGTATTTTTTTCTACCACATCGTCTCACACGTTTTGCCTATTCTTATGTTAAGGGTTTTTTTCAGCGCCGTTTTATCCCCTTCCCACTCAGTCAGTGGAACATCAGGGAATTTGGCTTAGAGTGGGAACCCTGACAAAAAATTCTTCACGGAACATGATCTTTACTTAATGTCTCAAAAGAAAAATCTGTAATTTTGACCCATACAATGAATTGTTTGCTATTGCTACAAATGCGACTTACGACTGGTTTTGTGGTCTAGGGTCACAAATGTGACGTGCAAGAATGCAATGACTTTGATATAATCATCTGTGCACAGTGACATAAGTGTGCTCACTGACTCCACGTGTTTCCAGTAATGATGAACGTGTGCTTTAGTGACATTGATGTGAACATGAGCTCTCTACAGGTCAGCACTTTCCCAGATTCAGCCTCCACCTGCTCCTTTGAGCCCCTGATGGAGGACCATTGAGCATGTGGCGGCCCACATCCCTCATTGTCTGTTTGAGCTCTTCCATTGGCTCCAGACTGTGAGAAACTCCAACAAGCTCAAGCCTCACACATTCATATGGAGATTTGGGAGTATAAATAGAGGAGCTGCAGCCAGTGCAAATCAGACTCACTCTGAACAGAGAGATCTACAGCACAGAGATCCAGACATGACACCTACAATCATCTCAAAGGAGCTTCTCCCTCTCAACAACAAGGTATGTTCATATCCTACTTACAGCAGCATTACTGCAGCAGCTTTCGTGGCTCTTCTCAGTTGTTGGTTTATTCGAAGAACACTTTTCTGATGCTTTTCTGTTTTCATTTGCAGCTCTAGCTCAAGTGTCCTCTGGATCCAGAGTTTCTCAAGCAACAGCCTGATTCCAAGCTGGTTGCTGAAATCATCTGATGAAGTACAAACAGCTGTTCCTCTATCAAAGGCATTTGAGCAAAGGCATTGATTTTATCCTGCAGCGCCATCTAGAGGAAATCAAACGAGGAAAACAAGTCTACATTAGACACCAAGGATGTGGACCACATTTGATGATGTGCAAAAACTGTTAGTCTGAGTCAGATTTTATTATACACATCTAAATTAGATGCAGCTATCAATCCAGCTTTGTTTCCATTCTTGGAAACATGTGATGTATTGTTGAGTACATTTGTATACACTTTCAATGAAGGAGAATTATATTTGAATCTTTACTAATGTAAATCACAGATATCCCAAATTGGGAACTGGTTTTTTAATATTTTGTCAGTGTGATCAACTCTCTTGTCGTCCTCATAGGACATTTAATCATATTATAGAATCACATATGAAGGTGGTTCAGTGCCATACAATGCAATTAACTCACTTCTGTTGAGTGTGACACCTGTGGATGTACCATATATTTTCCTTTAATGGAATATTTTAACTGTTGAGTACCTTGACGTTAAGCACTAACTGTTTCTGTTAGGCTTTATTTTTACTCCTCATGTGGAGGAATGTTAATAATGATTGATTTGTTGCAAATCATTTGTCACATGACTTTTGTAAAGTTTGATGTGAATTCCAATATGCGTTTAATGTGTGTTGGAGATGTCTTAATGCAAATGTTGTGATATGTTATCACCGATTTATTTGCATTCATGATGACATTGTGTCATCACAAAACAGATCAAATAAAAAAAAAAATCTAATGTACTTTCTGCTGTTGCATTCTGTTTTGTCATGATATTAATATTTTAAACATGATCCTGGTGAGAAAGGTATTTATATTGCTGTTTTTCAGAAAAATCCTTCAGGTCCCACAAATTCTTTGGTTTTTGAACCCTTTCCAACAATGACTGTATGATTTTGAGATCCATTTTTAATACTGAGGACAACTGAGGGACGTATATGCAACTATTACAGAAGGTTCGAACGCTCACTGATGCACCAGCAGGAAACAATGCATTAAGAGCCAGGGCTGAAAACTTTTCGAATTTGAAGATCAGGGTAAATTTAACTTATTTTGTCTTCTGGGAAACATGTAAGTATCTTCTGTAGCTTCCAAAGGGCAGTACTAAATGAAAAAAAAATATGATATTTAGGCAAAATAAGAAAAATTTACTAATTTTCATTCTGTTCAAATGTTATCACCCCCGGCTCTTAATGCATTGTGTTTCCTTCTGGAGCATCAGTGAGTGTTTAAACCTTCTGCAATAGTTGCATATGAGTCCCTCAGTTGTCCTCAGTGTGAAAAGATGGATCTCAAAATCATACAGTCATTGTTGAAAAGGGTTCAAATACACAAAAATGCTGAAAACCCAAGGAATTTGTGGGACCTGAAGGATTTTCCTGAAGTAGAGTGGGCAGTTTAAATGTTCAGGACAAACAAAGGACTCATAAACAATTATCACAAAAAAAAAAAAAAATGGGAAAAAAAAACAGCTGTGGATCATTCAGGTAACAACACAATATTAAGAATCAAGTGTATGTAATCTTTTGAACAGGGTCATTTTTTATAAATTAAATTTTTTTTTTTCTCTTGTGGAAAATATGTAAACATCTTTTATGTGGAATATCTTATTCAGGTCAGTACTAAATAAAAAATTAACATGCATTTTGTATGATCCCTTTTATTTTAGTAAAATAATAAAAATTTTGCAGATTCTGCAAGGTGTATGTAAACTTTTGACCTTAACTGTATGTATTACTTCAATATTTCCTAATAATTCTTACACAAGCAAAATTAATTAAAAAAATGTTTGACATCTCGGTTTAAATAAACTCTTATGATTTTACTCTCCTTTTGTGGAAATTCTAATCAAAATTGTTTCTAAAATTTAGAAAAGATCTGAATATTGTATTTATTTGAATTTTAAATCCCACTAGGAAATTTAATTACATTGAATGGCAAACTACTTGAAGTGACAAAAATAAATTTATCTTACTGCTCAAATTTTAATCATCCAAATGATAGTATGATAGAAAATTGTAAACAACTACGTGTTTTAATTTCACATTCATTCTTGGTAAATATGGCTCTTTAAAATCTAAACGACTGTCAGCTATTTAAGTCACATTGCAAGTGTTCAGCTTCCTAATTGATTCATATTCCTTGTGTTAGAGAACCAACTAACAGCCAGTTTGATTAGTTTAAGACATTTTGGAGACGTGTGTCTGCTGTGGGTTTCAGTAGGGCACACGTCTATTGTTGTGTAATTGAATTGAGTGAATGAACAGAGAGCGTGAGAAACAGAACTCACTCAGAAACCCTCAGAGACAATAGAACTCAACTAAGAGACCAGAGGTCAGAGGTCACCATCAATGGATTGGCCTATAACTTTATGCTATTTTAACTTTATACACTGATATTATAACTTCAAAATGAAAAGAACGAAATCAAATGTTTTATCTAAAAAAAATTTGTCTTCAGATTAATGTAAATATGTTTATTTCAATAAATGTTCAGTGTCAGAGGCGTGAGAAAGCTTGTAGGGAATCTGTCCTGCATTAAACCTCATTATCATGTGAATAGACACACTTCTATTGTTGTGTGTGTGGGAAACTCTGGAGAGAAGAGTCACAGTTCTAGTGTCATTAGCATCTAAACCCCAACACAAGCTCAACATTTGACAAACACACAAGGGAGTCGACACACTTATGGATATTTGCACACATGCGTGAGCTTGACCAGCTCTGATGATGTCACTGATGATGTCGAATTCCTGCACTATCACGCTTTATTTTTCTTTATGCATCATGAACTTTTAACATGACTATGCTTTTGCATCAGACACTTCTAAATGCAAACATCAAACAAATGTGACTAAAAAAGCAAATAAAAAGTGATGTTTTGCATGTTCAGTAATAAATTGTATATGCATATTTTAGCATATTCTCATTGCATAATAATAATTCTGATCAGAAGGTGTTTATTAACGCACTGACTCCTGCAAGTCAGGACATGTCTCTGTGCATCAGGACGTTTCCCTCCAGATGGTTGGTGACGTCAGGTTGATCACAAAGCTTCAGCGTCACTAATGCTCCATTCAGGACTCTGATGCTTTTGTGCTCCATTGATGTGAACACAGAGAGTCAGTGTGGGAACCTCACATGAGATCTACTCACACTGACCAGCACAAACACACACACATCTGGAGTCCTGAAGTCTCAGACAATGGAGACAATGACGTCTGAATTCCAGCGCACAACTCTAAAGCTTTAGATGCAAATGCAATGGTCTGTGAACATCTAGAGAATTTCATTTTATGGCACTGCAATTTGTTTGGAAATACTTAGAGGACTCTTTATTGTCTTCTAGAGTAAGTGCAACACACATATGGGCAACTAAAACTAAGTGACTATATTTATTCATTCACTTTTAACTTTTTTCATATAATATGTTAGATATAAATAGAGCTCTACAAAAGCTTCTCCACACGTGTTTCCAGTAATGATGAGCGTGTGCTGTTTCAGTGACATTGATGTGAGCATGAGCTCTCTACAGGTCAGCACTTTCCCAGATTCAGCCTCCACCTGCTCCTTTGAGCCCCTGATGGAGGACCATTGAGCATGTGGCGGCCCACATCCCTCATTGTCTGTTTGAGCTCTTCCATTGGCTCCAGACTGTGAGAAACTCCAACAAGCTCAAGCCTCACACATTCATATGGAGATTTGGGAGTATAAATAGAGGAGCTGCAGCCAGTGCAAATCAGACTCACTCTGAACAGAGAGATCTACAGCACAGAGATCCAGACATGACACCTACAATCATCTCAAAGGAGCTTCTCCCTCTCAACAACAAGGTATGTTCATATCCTACTTACAGCAGCATTACTGCAGCAGCTTTCACAGCTCTTCTCAATCACTGCTTTATTCAAAGGCCACTTTTCTAACGTTTCTCTGTCTTCATTTGCAGTTGAGAAAACCATTTGTGGAACAGATCCGCAGAGATCGTATCAATAGCAGCTCAAGTGTCTTCTGGCTCCAGAGTTCCTCAAGCAACAGCCTGATTCCAAGCTGGAGAAAGCAGATATCCTGGAGATGACACTCAACTTCTTGCAGCGCCACGATTCCAGTTCACATGCTGTCAATCAAGGCTTCTCCAGGTGTGTCGGTGAGATTGTGCACTTCCTGTCTAAAGATGAGATGAAGACACAGAGCCAGAGAAGACTACTGAAGCACTTCCAGAAGCTGCAGACATCATGTGAGCAGAACAGGAGGGAAAGTGTCCTGCCAGACCAGAAGACCTTCAGCAAAGAGACGAATGTCAACAAGAGCGCCATCTGGAGGCCTTGGTAGAGCCTTAAAGACGTCTACACTAGACTCAGTGGACTATTACACTTTTAGTTTCTCTTTTTGAGAAAAAGTGTTATGTAAATTTCAATTTGGAAGAGATATTTGCACTGCTAAGTGTTCTGATCATATAATCTTCTATGAAGATTTTTCTTTTAACTATGGCACTGTGTGCTTCTGCAGGTCTAACTGGACTTATTAGTCTAAAAGTGCATGAAAATGCATTTTCATATCATTTTGGTATGCTTTTCACATTTGAAGTGATTAATTATGTGATTGTAAAGTCAAATCAGCTTTGTTTTTGTTTCATGTTGAAACACTTTTAATTTTTTGCACCTGGCGAAAATCATTTATTGATCTTTTAGATCACATTTGTTGTTTTGTGATGATGAAATGATACTTGTACTTGTATGTCACTGTCCTGTATTAGGATGTCTTAATTTTGCTTTATAATAAGTCTTTATATTTCTTTCAAACTTGAGAGATTGTCAAAATTATCTAATCTGAACAACATGTTAGTCATGTTTCATAAATGTGGCCAACATTTGGCCAGTGTCCAATATTTGGAATTAATATTAAGGATTGTTTTCAATCTTATTGACATTTATTTGAAACCCACCTGGACTTGTATTTGTGTTTCTGAGGAAGTAATATGCAGATCTGAAAAGATCATGAATTTGTTTTTCAAGAGGTTATGCCTCATTCTTCGGTCAGTACCATGTACTGTGTTTCTGAATTGCCTTTTGTAAAGGTATTTATTCTTGAACCACTGCGAAAACCTTTTCACTGTGTAAGTGAAATGTTGTTTCCTTCTGTGAAGGAATTCATTTTAAATAATGAGACAAAAGGCCATTGAATGTATTTCAATCAGTCTGTGGCGAAATAAAACAATCAAAAAAAATCAGTGCTTTGGCTGTTCATTTAGAGTACTTCAGACTGTTTTCATTATGCATTAATGATTCCTTGGATTTATCAGGCTTCTCATGATGGCATTCTTGAGTTGTTTTTAATTAAATTAAGAATTAAAATAGGCCCTTTTGTAATAGACATAATTGTTTTTTGCTGAAAATGTACTCACTCTCAGGCCATCCAAGATGTAGATGAGTTTGTTTTGTCATCAGATTTGTAGAAATGCAGCATTGCATCACTTGCTCACCATTGGATCCTTTGTAGTGAATGGGTGCCATCAGAATGAGAGTCCAAACAGCTTGTAAAAACATCACAATAATCCACAAATAATCCACACCACTCCAGTCCATCAATTAACATCTTTGTAAGAAACAAATCCATCATTAGGAAGGTTTTCATTTTAAACTGTTGCTTCCTGCTAAAAAAAAGTCTATAATACATAATATTGCTTTCTTCAATGAAAAAGTTGTCTAGTCTAAATCAGGAGAGAAATCTCCACATATCAAGCACCGTTTACAAGCCAAAACAGTCCAAAACAGCTCTAAACAAATATATTGGTGGATTTTAATGTAAGAAACAACAGGAGATGAGCTTTTACAGTGGAGGAAGTGTTATTATGGATTATGGACTCCTATTTTAGGTAGTGAAGGTTTGAAGTTAAAAACATCTTAATGATGGGTTTATTTCTCACAAACACACAACCAGTGTTGGGGGTAACGCATTATAAGTAATGCAAGTTATGTAATAATATTACTTTTTCCAAGTAACTAGTAAAGTGACGCATTACTGTTTAATTGACAAGAAAATATCTGAGTTCCTTTTTCAAATAAGTAACGCCAGTTACTTCCCCGCTCCATTTATTGATTAAAACCTCTCCTGCCCCCATGTTGAGAGAAATTGTGAGTAAGATGTTTCTTTATTTCGAGAATAAATGTGAACATGCATTATTTCATCTCACTCACTATAAAAACAGATACAGTATTCCTCAAAATGAACAAAAACAGTGAAATTCAGCGCAAACCTGACATAATTAAATATGTTAAATAATACAAATATCCTTTATGTATTTAATCCCATTTTATTTACTGATGTCTTTGCTGCCGACCTTCGATGATCCAATTCATCCATACTAATAAGCAAAAATTAATCAAGCTAACATTTGTTTTCCTTTTTTTATTGCTGAAGAGTTGACATTTTTTCTTCTGTGGTCTACGGTACAGACGTGAATTTACTTTTTGCTAAGCCTCAGGCTTTTGGTGTAAAAAAAGGCTTTTAGATTAGCAAAAAAATTGAACTTTTTATATTAAAAACAAACAAGCAAGCCCTGCCCAGATTTAAAAAGTAACGCAAAAGTAACGTAACGCATTACTTTCCATAAAAAGTAACTAATTAGTTACTTTTTTAGGGAGTAACTCCCTAAAACTTTCCCCAACACTGCACACAGCTTTTCACTTTTCAAGATTTTAACTTATGGTCTGGAGTGGTGTGGTTTACTTGTGGATTATTGTGATGTTTTTAACAGCTGTTTGGACTTTCATTCTGACGGCACCCATTCACTGCAGAGGATATACTGGTGAGAAAGTGATGAAGATACTAACATCTGATGAAGAAACAAACATCTGATGAAGAAATAAACTCAGCTACATCTTGAATTGCATGATTTGATTGTGCAATTTGAGAGATCTTTCTTATGTTTTCCTTTTGTTTTCCCAATTTTCGTAGGCTTAAATGAGTTTGCATTGCAAAAGTTAACATTCTGTCACACTAAACCCCAAATTTAGTTATTCAAGCTCTTTTTTTTCATTTAGATATTTCTTCTCTGTCTACATATTTTTGGACAGGACAAAAAATGACATATTTGGTCTCAGAAAAATTTAATTGTTATTAAACTGACAGACATTTTAAATACACCTTTATTTGGTGATATTTCAATGTGTTTAAAGCTGCAGTCTGACTGGCCATTTAAATTTTTTTAACCTAAATGTTCAAAAATGCTGAGCTTTTAAACCTTTGTTATGCATGAGAACAATGCTGTTTTCTCTCGTTCCAGAGTCACAAAATATTGAGTTTTATTGAGGGTTTTGGGATGCTAATGACACTGAGCTGTGATTCTGGGTACCAGAGCTTTCCCACACTGAACAATAGACATGTGCCTATTCATATGCTAATGAACGCTTGATCCTATAATAAAAATTCCCCCGGGAGGCTGTTGAATGCTTGTCATCTAATACCAGATAAACCCCCATTGACCACAGGTTGACGTATGTGACGTATATGTATATGTGCTCATACAGAGACATTTAAACACTAATGTGGATCTTCAAGTGACACTAATGGAACTGAAGTCAAAAGTTGTTTTTAACTTTGTGTGTTTGCATGATTTTCCCAATGATATTATTATCAGAATAATAAGTTTTGTCACATTTTGCGATCAGTTTAGTTCAGTTTAGTGTACAAATGTAAATTATTTTTCTTAAAAAATAATCAGTATATAAATATTCATTATAGTGAACGTTTTTAATGGTTTTGACTTAAATTGCGCATGAAACATGAAATTTAAAAAAAATAATTAAAAATAATAATAATAAAAACATCTAAATAAAATAATATATATATTCATAAAGTGTTTTAAATAAATATATAAACATAAATAAATACATAAATAAAGGTTTAGTAATAATTAACATATAAAAAAGTTTAAAACTGTGTTTGCGTGTGTGTGTATATAAACAGCAAAGCTTTCAGAATTATTATTATTTTTTTTTTAATTTTTAAATTTTTAAATGTTATTAAATAATAAATTAGTTTAGAACACTGCAAAGAACCACATTCTTCAGAGCTCTTTTTGCAAACCAGCTAATATTGACAAAATGTGTATTTCTGTGTATGTGGATGAAGGTTGGAGAAATAGAGCACCATGATGGAATGATAAAAGTTTCATAGGAGGTCACTGACCTTTAACCCAAGCTCTCTAGTTGAGCTCTATTGTCTCTGAGGGTTTGTTTCTCTCACTCTATTCATTCACTCAATTCAATTACACAACAATAGTTGTCTGTCTAGTGGACGTCACATTCATTATGCATTTCAGTAAAGCTTAAATACGTAAAACAGGGCTGTTTGTTTCAGTATTTATCAAGTATTTAGATAGTATTTGAACACTTAGTCTTATCTAATGCAATGCTATTCAAACACTAAGTATTAATTCAGTGTTTAAACACTTTGAGGTATCTTATATTCTAATTCTAAAATGATTTTATGCTGGGAAAGTGCCAAAATAAATGAAAACACATACAGTAGTAGAGTTGAGCTTTGTTTATTTTTCTTATGTATAGACAATATTTCTCATACACATCACTTTCACTGTTGAAAGTATTTGTTTTGATGTGGCTTCATGAAACTGAAGCTCTGAGCAGAGAAACGCCCTCTGGAGGACATTCATAACATCACAAACGTTAATAAAAGCATTTACAATGATGTAAATACAGTTAACATATACAGCAGTATACAGAGAAAATATTTCTCATACATATTACTTTCACTGTTGAAAGCATTTTTTTATAATACAAGATGCTTCATTAAACTGAAGCTCTAAGAAGATAAACGTGTACACAACACATTATATGAGCAGATTTACAATAATGTAAATACAGTTAACATATACAGCAGTATATAGAGTGTGCATATATAGATGAAGATGATCTATATTTAAACAATGCATTTGAGACTTGTACATTAACCCTCATGGAGGGACTTCACATTCTTTTCAGAATAAGAACAATTCAATTTAATTTGTAGAAAATCCTCATAGAGGACTGTGACATACTGATACAAGTATCATTTCTCAAATCAACAAATATGATCAAAAAGATCTAGAAATGCTTTTTGCCATTTGCAAAAGATGAATGGAGTTTCAAAAAAGAAACAAAAATGAAGCTGACTTTACAGTCACATAATGCATCACCTCAAAGGTGAAAATTATACCCAAAGGATGTGAAAATTGCATTTTAATGCACTTTTAGACTAAAAAGTCTAAAAAATGTGCAAGTTCTATTTCAAACTAAACATAGTTAAAGGACATTTTCTCAAAAAGAGAAAGACTGAATCATTAGTGTTTCCTTCACATCACATGTAGATGTATCTTAAAGTCAATGTTGTCTAATATAGACGTCAGTAAATGTTCCCATCTGGAACTCTTGATAAGAAATCTTCACAGAAGATGGAATCACCAGAGCACTTAGCAGTGCAAACATCTCTTCCAAACTGGAACTCATCAAACACTTCTTCTCAAAAAGAGAAACTAAAAGCGTAATAGTCTAGTGTAGATCATGGCCTCCAGATGGCGCTCTTGTTGACATTCGTCTCTTTGCTGAAGGTCTTCTGGTCTGGCAGGACACTTTCCCTCCTGTTCTGCTCACATGATGTTTGCAGCTTCTGGAAGTGCTTCAGCAGTCTTCTCTGGCTCTGTGTCTTCATCTCATCTTTAGACAGGAAGTGCACAATCTCACCGACACACCTGGAGAAGCCTTGATTGACAGCATGTGAACTGGAATCGTAGCGCTGCAAGAAGTTGCGTGTCATCTCCAGGATATCTGCTTTCTCCAGCTTGGAATCAGGCTGTTGCTTGAGGATCTCTGGAGCCAGAAGACACTTGAGTTGCTATTGATACAATCTCTGCGCATCTGTTCCACAAATGGTTTTCTCAACTGCAAATGAAGACAGAGAAACGTTAGGAAAACTGGCCTTCAATGAATGAGAAGAGCTGTGAAAGCTGCTGCAGTAATGCTGCTGTAAGTAGGATATGAACATACCTTGTTGTTGAGAGGGAGAAGCTCCTTTGAGATGATTGTAGGTGTCATGTCTGGATCTCTGTGCTGTAGATCTCTCTGTTCAGAGTGAGTCTGATTTGCACTGGCTGCAGCTCCTCTATTTATACTCCCAAATCTCCATATGAATGTGTGAGGCTTGAGCTTGTTGGAGTTTCTCACAGTCTGGAGCCAATGGAAGAGCTCAAACAGACAATAAGGGATGTGGGCCGCCACATGCTCAATGATCCTCCATCAGGGGCTCAAAGGAGCAGGTGGAGGCTGAATCTGGGAAAGTGCTGAGAGCTCATGTTCACATCAATGTCACTGAAGCACACGCTCATCATTACTGGAAACACGTGGAGTCAGTGAGCACACATACATCAATGATATCAAAGTCATGGCATTCTTACGCATGTGATCTGAATTACTTTGTACTTTACCAAGTCAAGTTGTTACAGTATTATTTGGATACATGTGGATTTATTTATGTGTTTATGCATGAAGATCAACATTGCAAGTCAGATATTTAGTGTCATAATTTCTGATATTCATCATTATCATTGCTGCAGTGACATCACACACACATGATGGACTCCAGATGAAGCAGATGTGTGTGTGTTTGTGCTGGTCAGTGTGAGTAGATCTCATGTGAGGTTCCCACACTGACTCTCTGTGTTCACATCAATGAAACACAAAAGCATCAGAGTCCTGAATGGAGCATTAGTGACGCTGAAGACTCTGAGATCAACCTGACGTCACCAACCATCTGGAGCGAAACGTCCTGATGCACAGCAATAGTCCTGAATTGCAGGAGTCAGTGTGTTATCAAACACTTTCTTATCAGAATTATTCTCATGCAATGAGAATATGCTAAAATATGCATATACAATTTATTACTGAATATGCAAAACATCACTTTTTGTTTGCTTTTTTAGTCACATTTGTTTGATGTTTTCATTTAAAAGTGTCTGATGCAAAAGTGTAGGCTTTTTAAAAGTTCTTCATGATGCATGAAGGCAAAATAAAGCGTGATAGTGCAGGAATTCGACATCATCAGTGACATCATCAGAGCTGGTCAAGCTCACGAATGTGTGCAAATATCCATAAGTGTGTCGACTCCCTTGTGTGTTTGTCAAATGTTGAGCTTGTGTTGGGGTTTAGATGCTAATGACACTAGAACTGTGACTCTTCTCTCCAGAGTTTCCCACACACACAACAATAGAAGTGTGTCTATTCACATGATAATGAGGTTTAATGCAGGACAGATTCCCTACAAGCTTTCTCACGCCTCTGACGCTGAACATTTATTGAAATAAACATACATTTTTACATTAATCTGAAGACTAATTTCTTAAGATAAAACATTTGCTTCAGTTAATTTCATTCTGGACCTATAATATCAGTCAATAAAGATATATTTTATATAGTATAAGTTATATTTCTGTGAGTCTATTTCTCACTTTATTCATTGACCTCATTTACACTACAATACACACGTGCGTCTCACTGGTGCTTTAACATTAGCAGACCAACCACTACACTTGATGAGAACAATGATCTTCAATTCTCATGAGAAATCGACTTATTTTCAAACCAGACGTATGAACACACAAAAATAAATTATTTGAGTACAAGATAAACACTTTCAGCTACTTGCCAAATATAAAAACACATGGATAAGAAATACTGATTCAAAACAATATTTCTGTAATATTGGTTAAGTCCCCTGAGATCATTTTCACTACAATTAATCTGACAGTTACAATGCAAATATTATGATTGTGGGTTAGATATTGTAAGACAACACATTCAAACAGACATTTAAATCACTCAATTAATGTGAATTAAATTATCAAAAAATTAAGAAATCCACATAGATATAATCTGCACATATAAATTAAAGTATGGTCATTTTTATTTAGACAAGAATAGCCTAATATTTAATTATACTGTAGACTTAATTTCGCCTGAATTTGATGACAATGCGTTGTTTCCTAAATACACGCAACTCTCACTTAGTAGGCAGCAGTGATCACTGCATAGGGACCAATTGAATTAGGACGCAGCTTTAGGAAATATCAGGCCGCTGGATGGCGCTATATTGACCAAACAGAGTCAAGTATATTTCAGGAACTATTCTAAGAATTACAAATAATATTTCATTCAGATCTTATAAGAATTTACTTTTTAATAATAGTAATAACAACAACAATAATAATAATTAATGTTTTGTTGTTTATATTTCAAAGATACACTATAACTTGTTCAAAAGTTGTAGTTTCCGTCTTTATCTGAGTAAATATGAGCATTAATCTAAAATGTCAGTGTCGCCAAACTTTTGTAACGTACGTTATTTTAAAACGACTGTTTTCCAGTCAGAACAACAGCTGTATATAAGCTGCTTACCTGCTCATGAGACGTATTTCTCGGATATCAGTCTTTCTTTCGTTATTGGAGAGTTTTGGTGTCGCTAATAACATTCGCACTGATAATGTGATCATCCATAAACATGAGCACAGCACGCAGCTCAAGATATCGGATTCATCCGCGCAGCCGAAGCACAACTCACATAATGACCAAAACAATGTTCCTCCGCCAGTAATGTGTAGATTATGCAAAAGTTACATACTGCTTTAAATTAAATTATGTCCGTTTTTGTCTGCATATACATAAAGAAAAAATGGCAAAATGTAGAGACAGAAATAAGGTCAACTTGTTTTATTTTCATGAATATTTGTGTTGTCATTAAGGAAATGACATCATTGAGTGATAATATATCACAACATGTGTTTGGAGAATCTCCAAGATACAATTGTGCTCTCAATAGAGCAGAGTTTAAACATCGTAACAGTCTTTTCAAAAGACACAACAACATATTCAACACAAAACTGAAACACTGTTTATAATTAAACATTTCTCAGAATGAGAATAATGATAATTTAGAAGTGTCACACAGTGACTAAAACATCAGGCACAATATCAAGGTGACAGAACTTTAACAATCACAGAACTTTTCAAAGAATGAAAAATATTTCTGAGACATTAAATAAAAATAGTAACATTTGCTTTTATAAAAGCAAATTCAGATTAAAAATGTTAATCAAAACGAATCAAGATTTAAGAAATAAATCACAGGTTCATTCATAGAAAGTCTTCACTGAAGACGAAAATTAGTATTTAACAATACATTAAAGAATTTCCCAAAAACAGGAAAATCATATTTTGTTTATATGCTGTATGTAGACCAATTATTGTATAAATATCAGCATAAGAGACTTTCAGAGAAAGCTAGTAGATAAATTTAGTCTGTCAGTCCTGGAACAGGACAACAATAAAAGTAAAGAAAGTGATTCCTTCACATCACATGAAGAATGTAAATGTCCATTTTGTCTAATATAGATGTCAGTATATGTTCCCATCAGAGAAAAAGATAAAACATCTCAGAGGAAATCAAATATGAGCCCAATCTGAGCCTCTTCATACAAACAGCACAGAATTATAACATTTCATATAATATGTGCTGCGTAAACTGACTCTATCAGCTCTTAGAACAAAGCTTGAGACTGTCAGATTACAAATGTCCTTTAAAATAAAGAAAGTCTTTCCTTCACATCAAATGAAGATTGCAACTTAAAGTCAATGTTGTCTAATATAGACATCAGTAAATGTTCACATCTGGAACTCTTGACATGAAATCTTCACAGAAGATCGAATCATCAGAGCACTTAGCAGTGCAAACATCTCTTCCAAACTGGAACTCATCAAACACTGTTCCTCAAAAAGAGAAACTGAAAGCATAATAGTCCACTGAGTCTAGTGTAGACATTTGTCTGAGTTTTTAAGGCTCTACCAAGGCCTCCAGATGGCACTCTTGTTGACATTCGTCTCTTTGCTGAAGGTCTTCTGGTCTAGCAGGACACTTTCTTTCATGTTCTGCTCACATGATGTCTGCAGCTTCTGGAAGTGCTTCAGTAGTCTTCTCTGGCTCTGTGTCTTCATCTCATCTTTAGACAGGAAGTGCACAATCTCACCGACACACCTGGAGAAGCCTTGATTGACAGCATGTGAACTGGAATCGTGGCGCTGCAAGAAGTTGAGTGTCATCTCCAGGATATCTGCTTTCTCCAGCTTGGAATCAGGCTGTTGCTTGAGGATCTCTGGAGCCAGAAGACACTTGAGCTGCTATTTCTGCATTTCTGTTCCACAAATGGTTTTCTCAACTGCAAATGAAGACAGAGAAACGTTAGAAAAGTGGCCTTTGAATAAAGCAGTGATTGAGAAGAGCTGTGAAAGCTGCTGCAGTAATGCTGCTGTAAGTAGGATATGAACATACCTTGTTGTTGAGAGGGAGAAGCTCCTTTGAGATGATTGTAGGTGTCATGTCTGGATCTCTGTGCTGTAGATCTCTCTGTTCAGAGTGAGTCTGATTTGCACTGGCTGCAGCTCCTCTATTTATACTCCCAAATCTCCATATGAATGTGTGAGGCTTGAGCTTGTTGGAGTTTCTCACAGTCTGGAGCCAATGGAAGAGCTCAAACAGACAATGAGGGATGTGGGCCGCCACATGCTCAATGGTCCTCCATCAGGGGCTCAAAGGAGCAGGTGGAGGCTGAATCTGGGAAAGTGCTGAGAGCTCATGTTCACATCAATGTCACTGAAGCACACGCTCATCATTACTGGAAACACGTGGAGTCAGTGAGCACACATACATCAATGATATCAAAGTCATGGCATTCTTACGCATGTGATCTGAATTACTCTGTACTTTACCAAGTCAAGTTGTTACAGTATTATTTGGATAAATGTGGATTTATTTATGTGTTTATGCATGAAGATCAACATTGCAAGTCAGATATTTAGTGTCATAATTTCTGATATCCATCATTATCATTGCTGCAGTGACGTCACACACACATGATGGACTCCAGATGAAGCAGATGTGTGTGTGTTTGTGCTGGTCAGTGTGAGTAGATCTCATGTGAGGTTCCCACACTGACTCTCTGTGTTCACATCAATGGAGCACAAAAGCATCAGAGTCCTGAATGGAGCATTAGTGACGCTGAAGACTCTGAGATCAACCTGACGTCACCAACCATCTGGAGGGAAACATCCTGATGCACAGAGACATGTCCTGACTTGCAGGAGTCAGTGCGTTAATAAACACCTTCTGATCACAATTATTATTATGCAATGAGAATATGCTAAAATATGCATATACAATTTATTACTGAACATGCAAAACATGACTTCATATTTGTTTTTTTTAGCAGCAAATAAGATTTTAGTCACATTTGTTTGATGTTTTCATTTAAACGTGTCTGATGCAAAAGTGTAGGCTTTTTAAAAGTTCTTCATGATGCATAAAGAAAAATAAAGCGTGATAGTGCAGGAATTCGACATCATCAGTGACATCATCAGAGCAGCTGGTCAAGCTCATGCATGTGTGCAAATATCCATAAGTGTGTCGACTCCCTTGTGTGTTTGTCAAATGTTGAGCTTGTGTTGGGGTTTAGATGCTAATGACACTAGAACTGTGACTCTTCTCTCCAGAGTTTCCCAAACACACAAAAGTAGAAGTGTGTCTATTCACATGATAATGAGGTTTAATGCAGGACAGTTTCCCTACAAGATTTCTCACGCCTCTGACGCTGAACATTTATTGAAATAAACATACATTATTACATTAATCTGAAGACTAATTTCTTAAGATAAAACATTTGCTTTCATTTCATTTTGGACCTATAATATCAATTAAAGAAGTTGAAATAGTAAAGTATTTTAGTAAAGAGTCTATTCCACACATTATTCATTGACCTCATTTACACTACAATACACACGTGTCTCTCACTGGTGCTTTAACATTAGCAGACCAACCACTACACTTGATGAGAACAATGATCTTCAATTCTCATGAGAAATCGACTTATTTATTTTCAAACCAGATGTATGAACACACAAAAATATAATTTTAAGTTCAAGATAAACTTCTCACCAAATATAAAAACACAATTGCATTGTATTAGTACTGACAGTGTTGTGTGTGCATGGCTGAAGATGTGAGAAGCATAGGAACAGACAAACTGAATCAACTGAGTGAGTCATTTACGCTGGAACCGCTCAGATTGATTCAAACACGTGACTTTGATCATTCAGTTCTAGTGATTCACTAGCAAAAACCAGAACAAAAGATCCATACATTTTAAAATTTTGACATATCTTATAATGATTTTAAATAGCACCTATAGTGATGGAGGAAGCAGAGCTTTTCGAAACCCTGACAATTGCGTCGCAAATAATATCAAATAATATATCTTTTGATATGGTGTGGAACTTTGGAACAGGTTCGCGAAATATTTGATTCAAATCGGAACTTCGGAGCGTGGATTGCGAAACTTTTCATTCAGATCAAGACTGTTTTTAAGATCGGGACAGTTATTTTCTGATTTATTGTTTTTCTCATTAAACAGTAAAAAACATCAAACGATTAAAACTGTACAGTTATAAAATCAAAACGAACAAAAAAGTATACACAAATACAAACCCTATTTTTTCCTGTATAACCATAGTTTTACTACAAATAGGCCTACTACGGTTAAACCATGGTTAGTGTAGCAAAACAGTAACCAATTTTTGTTTAGTTTTACTTTTAAATAAAACCATGTTTAACTTAATAAGGAATGTGTTTGCAGGTTAACAAAATAATATATTTACACCTTAAGAGGTCACATATGAGGAATACAGAGATGCAGTTTTCACTGCTTTAGGATTAACAGAACTTCGTATAGTTTCAAGTACTTGTCTAGATCAACTCTAAATAAAAAGAAAGATTTAAAGCCAGACTGTTTTTTAAATATGTGAAATTTAGCAGGAAACACAAATTGATTAAGTTCCTATATTCTCTTCTGAGTAGTCAAACAATCCAAAGAAAACATCTTTAAAACAGAAAGAAAAGTCACTTACGAAATAAGATTAGATGAACAAAATGACTCTGTGTGGGTACATTGCCAAACAAGTGGATGAATCTTCCTCAGAAGAGTGACAAAAACAAATAAATGCAGAGACAGAAATAAGGTCAACTTGTTTTATTTTCAGGAATAATTGTTTTGTCATTGAGGAAATGACATCATTGAGTGATAATATATCACAACATGTGCTTGGAGAATCTCCAAGATACAACTGTGCTCTCAATAGAGCAGAGTTTAAACATCGTAACAGTCTTTTCAAAAGACACAACAACATATTCAACACAAAACTGAAACACTGTTTATAATTAAACATTTCTCAGAATGAGAATAATGATCATTTAGAAGTGTCACACAGTGACTAAAACATCAGGCACAATATCAACGTGACAGAACTTTAACAATCACAGAACTTTTCAAAGAATGAAAAATATTTCTGAGACATTAAATAAAAATAGTAACATTTGCTTTTATAAAAGCAAGTTCAGATTAAAAATGTTAATCAAAACGAATTAAGATTTAAGAAATAAATCACAGGTTCATTCATAGAAAGTCTTCACTGAAGACGAAAATTTGTATTTAACAATACATTAAAGAATTTCCCAAAAACAGGAAAATCATATTTTGTTTATATGCTGTATGTAGACCAATTATTGTATAAATATCAGCATAAGAGACTTTCAGAGAAAGTTAGTAGATAAATTTAGTCTGTCAGTCCTGAAACAGGACAATAATAAAAGTAAAGAAAGTGATTCCTTCACATCACATGAAGAATGTAAATGTCCATTTTGTCTAATATAGACGTCAGTATATGTTCCCATCAGAGAAAAAGAAAAAACATCTTAGAGGAAATCAAATATGAGCCCAATCTGAGCCTCTTCATACAAACAGCACAGAATTATAACATTTCATAAAACGTGCTGCGTAAACTGACTCTATCAGCTCTTAGAACAAAGCTTGAGACTGTCAGATTACAAATGTCCTTTAAAATAAAGAAAGTCTTTCCTTCACATCAAATGAAGATTGCAACTTAAAGTCAATGTTGTCTAATATAGACATCAGTAAATGTTCCCATCTGGAACTCTTGACATGAAATCTTCACAGAAGATCGAATCATCAGAGCACTTAGCAGTGCAAATATCTCTTCCAAACTGGAACTCAAACACTTTTCCTCAAAAAGAGAAACTGAAAGCATAATAGTCCACTGAGTCTAGTGTAGACATTTGTCTGAGTTTTTAAGGCTCTACCAAGGCCTCCAGATGGCACTCTTGTTGACATTCGTCTCTTTGCTGAAGGTCTTCTGTTCTGGCAGGACACTTTCTTTCATGTTCTGCTCACATGATGTCTGCAGCTTCTGGAAGCGCTTCAGTAGTCTTCTCTGGCTCTGTGTCTTCATCTCATCTTTAGACAGGAAGTGCACAATCTCACCGACACACCTGGAGAAGCCTTGATTGACAGCATGTGAACTGGAATCGTGGCGCTGCAAGAAGTTGAGTGTCATCTCCAGGATATCTGCTTTCTCCAGCTTGGAATCAGGCTGTTGCTTGAGGATCTCTGGAGCCAGAAGACACTTGAGCTGCTATTTCTGCATTTCTGTTCCACAAATGGTTTTCTCAACTGCAAATGAAGACAGAGAAACGTTAGAAAAGTGGCCTTTGAATAAACCAGTGATTGAGAAGAGCTGTGAAAGCTGCTGCAGTAATGCTGCTGTAAGTAGGATATGAACATACCTTGTTGTTGAGAGGGAGAAGCTCCTTTGAGATGATTGTAGGTGTCATGTCTGGATCTCTGTGCTGTAGATCTCTCTGTTCAGAGTGAGTCTGATTTGCACTGGCTGCAGCTCCTCTATTTATACTCCCAAATCTCCATATGAATGTGTGAGGCTTGAGCTTGTTGGAGTTTCTCACAGTCTGGAGCCAATGGAAGAGCTCAAACAGACAATGAGGGATGTGGGCCGCCACATGCTCAATGATCCTCCATCAGGGGCTCAAAGGAGCAGGTGGAGGCTGAATCTGGGAAAGTGCTGAGAGCTCATGTTCACATCAATGTCACTGAAGCACACGCTCATCATTACTGGAAACACGTGGAGTCAGTGAGCACACATACATCAATGATATCAAAGTCATGGCATTCTTACGCATGTGATCTGAATTACTCTGTACTTTACCAAGTCAAGTTGTTACAGTATTATTTGGATAAATGTGGATTTATTTATGTGTTTATGCATGAAGATCAACATTGCAAGTCAGATATTTAGTGTCATAATTTCTGATATCCATCATTATCATTGCTGCAGTGACGTCACACACACATGATGGACTCCAGATGAAGCAGATGTGTGTGTGTTTGTGCTGGTCAGTGTGAGTAGATCTCATGTGAGGTTCCCACACTGACTCTCTGTGTTCACATCAATGGAGCACAAAAGCATCAGAGTCCTGAATGGAGCATTAGTGACGCTGAAGACTCTGAGATCAACCTGACGTCACCAACCATCTGGAGGGAAACATCCTGATGCACAGAGACATGTCCTGACTTGCAGGAGTCAGTGCGTTAATAAACACCTTCTGATCACAATTATTATTATGCAATGAGAATATGCTAAAATATGCATATACAATTTATTACTGAACATGCAAAACATGACTTCATATTTGTTTTTTTTAGCAGCAAATAAGATTTTAGTCACATTTGTTTGATGTTTTCATTTAAACGTGTCTGATGCAAAAGTGTAGGCTTTTTAAAAGTTCTTCATGATGCATAAAGAAAAATAAAGCGTGATAGTGCAGGAATTCGACATCATCAGTGACATCATCAGAGCAGCTGGTCAAGCTCATGCATGTGTGCAAATATCCATAAGTGTGTCGACTCCCTTGTGTGTTTGTCAAATGTTGAGCTTGTGTTGGGGTTTAGATGCTAATGACACTAGAACTGTGACTCTTCTCTCCAGAGTTTCCCAAACACACAAAAGTAGAAGTGTGTCTATTCACATGATAATGAGGTTTAATGCAGGACAGTTTCCCTACAAGATTTCTCACGCCTCTGACGCTGAACATTTATTGAAATAAACATACATTATTACATTAATCTGAAGACTAATTTCTTAAGATAAAACATTTGCTTTCATTTCATTTTGGACCTATAATATCAATTAAAGAAGTTGAAATAGTAAAGTATTTTAGTAAAGAGTCTATTCCACACATTATTCATTGACCTCATTTACACTACAATACACACGTGTCTCTCACTGGTGCTTTAACATTAGCAGACCAACCACTACACTTGATGAGAACAATGATCTTCAATTCTCATGAGAAATCGACTTATTTATTTTCAAACCAGATGTATGAACACACAAAAATATAATTTTAAGTTCAAGATAAACTTCTCACCAAATATAAAAACACAATTGCATTGTATTAGTACTGACAGTGTTGTGTGTGCATGGCTGAAGATGTGAGAAGCATAGGAACAGACAAACTGAATCAACTGAGTGAGTCATTTACGCTGGAACCGCTCAGATTGATTCAAACACGTGACTTTGATCATTCAGTTCTAGTGATTCACTAGCAAAAACCAGAACAAAAGATCCATACATTTTAAAATTTTGACATATCTTATAATGATTTTAAATAGCACCTATAGTGATGGAGGAAGCAGAGCTTTTCGAAACCCTGACAATTGCGTCGCAAATAATATCAAATAATATATCTTTTGATATGGTGTGGAACTTTGGAACAGGTTCGCGAAATATTTGATTCAAATCGGAACTTCGGAGCGTGGATTGCGAAACTTTTCATTCAGATCAAGACTGTTTTTAAGATCGGGACAGTTATTTTCTGATTTATTGTTTTTCTCATTAAACAGTAAAAAACATCAAACGATTAAAACTGTACAGTTATAAAATCAAAACGAACAAAAAAGTATACACAAATACAAACCCTATTTTTTCCTGTATAACCATAGTTTTACTACAAATAGGCTTACTACGGTTAAACCATGGTTAGTGCAGCAAAACAGTAACCAATTTTTGTTTAGTTTTACTTTTAAATAAAACCATGTTTAATTTAATAAGGGATGTGTTGCCAGGTTAACAAAATAATACATTTACACCTTAAGAGGTCACATATGAGGAATACAGAGATGCAGTTTTCACTGCTTTAGGATTAACAGAACTTCGTATAGTTTCAAGTACTTGTCTAGATCAACTCTAAATAAAAAGAAAGATTTAAACCCAGACTGTTTTTTAAATATGTGAAATTTTGCAGGAAACACAAATTGATTAAGTTCCTATATTCTCTTCTGAGTAGTCAAACAATCCAAAGAAAACATCTTTAAAACAAAGAAAAGTCACTTACAAAATAAGATTAGATGAACAAAATGATTCTGTGTGGGTACATTGCCAAACAAGTGAATGAATCTTCCTCAGAAGAGTGACAAAAACAAATAAATGCAGAGACAGAAATAAGGTCAACTTGTTTTATTTTCAGGAATAATTGTTTTGTCATTGAGGAAATGACATCATTGAGTGATAATATATCACAACATGTGTTTGGAGAATCTCCAAGATACAATTGTGCTCTCAATAGAGCAGAGTTTAAACATCGTAACAGTCTTTTCAAAAGACACAACAACATATTCAACACAAAACTGAAACACTGTTTATAATTAAACATTTCTCAGAATGAGAATAATGATCATTTAGAAGTGTCACACAGTGACTAAAACATCAGGCACAATATCAACGTGACAGAACTTTAACAATCACAGAACTTTTCAAAGAATGAAAAATATTTCTGAGACATTAAATAAAAATAGTAACATTTGCTTTTATAATAGCAAATTCAGATTAAAAATGTTAATCAAAACGAATCAAGATTTAAGAAATAAATCACAGGTTCATTCATGGAAAGTCTTCACTGAAGACAAAAATGAGTATTTAACAATACATTAAAGAATTTCCCAAAAGCAGAAAAATCATATTTTATTTATATGCTGTATGTAGACCAATTATTGTATAAATATCAGCATAAGAGACTTTCAGAGAAAGTTAGTAGATAAATTTAGTCTGTCAGTCCTGAAACAGGACAATAATAAAAGTAAAGAAAGTGATTCCTTCACATCACATGAAGAATGTAAATGTCCATTTTGTCTAATATAGATGTCAGTATATGTTCCCATCAGAGAAAAAGATAAAACATCTTAGAGGAAATCAAATGTGAGCCCAATCTGAGCCACTTCATACAAACAGCACAGAATTATAACATTTCATTAAACATGTGCTGCGTAAACTGACTCTATCAGCTCTTAGAACAAAGCTTGAGACTGTCAGATTACAAATGTCCTTTAAAATAAAGAAAGTCTTTCCTTCACATCAAATGAAGATTGCAACTTAAAGTCAATGTTGTCTAATATAGACATCAGTAAATGTTCCCATCTGGAACTTTTGACATGAAATCTTCACAGAAGATCGAATCATCAGAGCACTTAGCAGTGCAAATATCTCTTCCAAACTGGAACTCATCAAACACTGTTCCTCAAAAAGAGAAACTGAAAGCATAATAGTCCACTGAGTCTAGTGTAGACATTTGTCTGAGTTTTTAAGGCTCTACCAAGGCCTCCAGATGGCGCTCTTGTTGACATTCGTCTCTTTGCTGAAGGTCTTCTGGTCTGGCAGGACACTTTCTTTCATGTTCTGCTCACATGATGTCTGCAGCTTCTGGAAGTGCTTCAGTAGTCTTCTCTGGCTCTGTGTCTTCATCTCATCTTTAGACAGGAAGTGCACAATCTCACTGACACACCTGGAGAAGCCTTGATTGACAGCATGTGAACTGGAATCGTGGCGCTGCAAGAAGTTGAGTGTCATCTCCAGGATATCTGCTTTCTCCAGCTTGGAATCAGGCTGTTGCTTGAGGATCTCTGGAGCCAGAAGACACTTGAGCTGCTATTTCTGCATTTCTGTTCCACAAATGGTTTTCTCAACTGCAAATGAAGACAGAGAAACGTTAGAAAAGTGGCCTTTGAATAAAGCAGTGATTGAGAAGAGCTGTGAAAGCTGCGGCAGTAATGCTGCTGTAAGTAGGATATGAACATACCTTGTTGTTGAGAGGGAGAAGCTCCTTTGAGATGATTGTAGGTGTCATGTCTGGATCTCTGTGCTGTAGATCTCTCTGTTCAGAGTGAGTCTGATTTGCACTGGCTGCAGCTCCTCTATTTATACTCCCAAATCTCCATATGAATGTGTGAGGCTTGAGCTTGTTGGAGTTTCTCACAGTCTGGAGCCAATGGAAGAGCTCAAACAGACAATGAGGGATGTGGGCCGCCACATGCTCAATGATCCTCCATCAGGGACTCAAAGGAGCAGGTGGAGGCTGAATCTGGGAAAGTGCTGAGAGCTCATGTTCACATCAATGTCACTAAAGCACACGCTCATCATTACTGGAAACACGTGGAGTCAGTGAGCACACATACATCAATGATATCAAAGTCATGGCATTCTTACGCATGTGATCTGAATTACTTTGTACTTTACCAAGTCAAGTTGTTACAGTATTATTTGGATACATGTGGATTTATTTATGTGTTTATGCATGAAGATCAACATTGCAAGTCAGATATTTAGTGTGATAATTTCTGATATTCATCATTGCTGCAGTGACGTCACACACACATGATGGACTCCAGATGAAGCAGATGTGTGTGTGTTTGTGCTGGTCAGTGTGAGTAGATCTCATGTGAGGTTCCCACACTGACTCTCTGTGTTCACATCAATGGAGCACAAAAGCATCAGAGTCCTGAATGGAGCATTAGTGACGCTGAAGACTCTGAGATCAACCTGACGTCACCAACCATCTGGAGGGAAACGTCCTGATGCACAGAGACATGTCCTGACTTGCAGGAGTCAGTGCGTTAATAAACACCTTATGATCAGAATTATTATTATGCAATGAGAATATGCTAAAATATGCATATACAATTTATTACTGAACATGCAAAACATGACCTCATATTTGTTGTTTTAGCAGCAAATAAGATTTTAGTCACATTTGTTTGATGTTTTCATTTAAAAGTGTCTGATGCAAAAGTGTAGGCTTTTTAAAAGTTCTTCATGATGCATAAAGAAAAATAAAGCGTGATAGTGCAGGAATTCGACATCATCAGTGACATCATCAGAGCTGGTCAAGCTCACGAATGTGTGCAAATATCCATAAGTGTGTCGACTCCCTTGTGTGTTTGTCAAATGTTGAGCTTGTGTTGGGGTTTAGATGCTAATGACACTAGAACTGTGACTCTTCTCTCCAGAGTTTCCCACACACACAACAATAGAAGTGTGTCTATTCACATGACAATGAGGTTTAATGCAGGACAGATTCCCTACAAGCTTTCTCACGCCTCTGACGCTGAACATTTATTGAAATATTGAAAACATACATTTTTACATTAATCTGAAGACTAATTTCTTAAAATAAAACATTTGCTTCAGTTAATTTCATTCTGGACCTATAATATCAGTCAATAAAGATATATTTTATATAGTATAAGTTATATTTCTGTGAGTCTATTTCTCACTTTATTCATTGACCTCATTTACACTACAATACACACGTGTCTCTCACTGGTGCTTTAACATTAGCAGACCAACCACTACACTTGATGAGAACAATGATCTTCAATCCTCATGAGAAATCGACTTATTTTCAACCAGACGTATGAACACACAAAAATAAATTATTTGAGTACAAGATAAACACTTTCAGCTTCTTGCCAAATATAAAAACACATGGATAAGAAATACTGATTCAAAACAATATTTCTGTGATATTGGTTAAGTCCCCTGAGATCATTTTCACTACAATTAATCTGACAGTTACAATGCAAATATTATGATTATGGGTTAGATATTGTAAGACAACACATTCAAACAGACATTTAAATCACTCAATTAATGTGAATTAAATTATCAAAAAATTAAGAAATCCACATAGATATAATCTGCACATATAAATTAAAGTATGGTCATTTTTATTTAGACAAGAATAATATTTAATTATACTGTAGACTTAATTTCGCCTGTATTTGATGACAATGCGTTGTTTCCTAAATACACGCAACTCTCACTTAGTAGGCAGCAGTGATCACTGCATAGGGACCAATTGAATTAGGACGCAGCTTTAGGAAATATCAGGCCGCTGGATGGCGCTATATTGACCAAACAGAGTCAAGTATATTTCAGGAACTATTCTAAGAATTACAAATAATATTTCATTCAGATCTTATAAGAATTTACTTTTTAATAATAGTAATAACAACAACAATAATAATAATTAATGTTTTGTTGTTTATATTTCAAAGATACACTATAACTTGTTCAAAAGTTGTAGTTTCCGTCTTTATCTGAGTAAATATGAGCATTAATCTAAATGTCAGTGTCGCCAAACTTTTGTAACGTACGTTATTTTAAAACGACTGTTTTCCAGTCAGAACAACAGCTGTATATAAGCTGCTTACCTGCTCATGAGACGTATTTCTCGGATATCAGTCTTTCTTTCGTTATTGGAGAGTTTTGGTGTCGCTAATAACATTCGCACTGATAATGTGATCATCCATAAACATGAGCACAGCACGCAGCTCAAGATATCGGATTCATCCGCGCAGCCGAAGCACAACTCACATAATGACCAAAACAATGTTCCTCCGCCAGTAATGTGTAGATTATGCAAAAGTTACATACTGCTTTAAATTAAATTATGTCCGTTTTTGTCTGCATATACATAAAGAAAAAATGGCAAAATGTAGAGACAGAAATAAGGTCAACTTGTTTTATTTTCATGAATATTTGTGTTGTCATTAAGGAAATGACATCATTGAGTGATAATATATCACAACATGTGTTTGGAGAATCTCCAAGATACAATTGTGCTCTCAATAGAGCAGAGTTTAAACATCGTAACAGTCTTTTCAAAAGACACAACAACATATTCAACACAAAACTGAAACACTGTTTATAATTAAACATTTCTCAGAATGAGAATAATGATCATTTAGAAGTGTCACACAGTGACTAAAACATCAGGCACAATATCAACGTGACAGAACTTTAACAATCACAGAACTTTTCAAAGAATGAAAAATATTTCTGAGACATTAAATAAAAATAGTAACATTTGCTTTTATAATAGCAAATTCAGATTAAAAATGTTAATCAAAACGAATCAAGATTTAAGAAATAAATCACAGGTTCATTCATAGAAAGTCTTCACTGAAGACGAAAATTAGTATTTAACAATACATTAAAGAATTTCCCAAAAACAGGAAAATCATATTTTGTTTATATGCTGTATGTAGACCAATTATTGTATAAATATCAGCATAAGAGACTTTCAGAGAAAGCTAGTAGATAAATTTAGTCTGTCAGTCCTGGAACAGGACAACAATAAAAGTAAAGAAAGTGATTCCTTCACATCACATGAAGAATGTAAATGTCCATTTTGTCTAATATAGACGTCAGTATATGTTCCCATCAGAGAAAAAGATAAAACATCTCAGAGGAAATCAAATATGAGCCCAATCTGAGCCTCTTCATACAAACAGCACAGAATTATAACATTTCATATAATATGTGCTGCGTAAACTGACTCTATCAGCTCTTAGAACAAAGCTTGAGACTGTCAGATTACAAATGTCCTTTAAAATAAAGAAAGTCTTTCCTTCACATCAAATGAAGATTGCAACTTAAAGTCAATGTTGTCTAATATAGACATCAGTAAATGTTCACATCTGGAACTCTTGACATGAAATCTTCACAGAAGATCGAATCATCAGAGCACTTAGCAGTGCAAATATCTCTTCCAAACTGGAACTCATCAAACACTGTTCCTCAAAAAGAGAAACTGAAAGCATAATAGTCCACTGAGTCTAGTGTAGACATTTGTCTGAGTTTTTAAGGCTCTACCAAGGCCTCCAGATGGCACTCTTGTTGACATTCGTCTCTTTGCTGAAGGTCTTCTGGTCTGGCAGGACACTTTCTTTCATGTTCTGCTCACATGATGTCTGCAGCTTCTGGAAGTGCTTCAGTAGTCTTCTCTGGCTCTGTGTCTTCATCTCATCTTTAGACAGGAAGTGCACAATCTCACCGACACACCTGGAGAAGCCTTGATTGACAGCATGTGAACTGGAATCGTGGCGCTGCAAGAAGTTGAGTGTCATCTCCAGGATATCTGCTTTCTCCAGCTTGGAATCAGGCTGTTGCTTGAGGATCTCTGGAGCCAGAAGACACTTGAGCTGCTATTTCTGCATTTCTGTTCCACAAATGGTTTTCTCAACTGCAAATGAAGACAGAGAAACGTTAGAAAAGTGGCCTTTGAATAAAGCAGTGATTGAGAAGAGCTGTGAAAGCTGCTGCAGTAATGCTGCTGTAAGTAGGATATGAACATACCTTGTTGTTGAGAGGGAGAAGCTCCTTTGAGATGATTGTAGGTGTCATGTCTGGATCTCTGTGCTGTAGATCTCTCTGTTCAGAGTGAGTCTGATTTGCACTGGCTGCAGCTCCTCTATTTATACTCCCAAATCTCCATATGAATGTGTGAGGCTTGAGCTTGTTGGAGTTTCTCACAGTCTGGAGCCAATGGAAGAGCTCAAACAGACAATGAGGGATGTGGGCCGCCACATGCTCAATGGTCCTCCATCAGGGACTCAAAGGAGCAGGTGGAGGCTGAATCTGGGAAAGTGCTGAGAGCTCATGTTCACATCAATGTCACTGAAGCACACGCTCATCATTACTGGAAACACGTGGAGTGAGTGAGCACACATACATAAATGATATCAAAGTCATGGCATTCTTACGCATGTGATCTGAATTACTCTGTACTTTACCAAGTCAAGTTGTTACACTATTATTTGGATACATGTGGATTTATTTATGTGTTTATGCATGAAGATCAACATTGCAAGTCAGATATTTAGTGTCATAATTTCTGATATTCATCATTATCATTGCTGCAGTGACGTCACACACACATGATGGACTCCAGATGAAGCAGATGTGTGTGTGTTTGTGCTGGTCAGTGTGAGTAGATCTCATGTGAGGTTCCCACACTGACTCTCTGTGTTCACATCAATGGAGCACAAAAGCATCAGAGTCCTGAATGGAGCATTAGTGACGCTGAAGACTCTGAGATCAACCTGACGTCACCAACCATCTGGAGGGAAACGTCCTGATGCACAGAGACATGTCCTGACTTGCAGGAGTCAGTGCGTTAATAAACACCTTCTGATCAGAATTATTATTATGCAATGAGAATATGCTAAAATATGCATATACAATTTATTACTGAACATGCAAAACATGACTTCATATTTGTTTTTTTAGCAGCAAATAAGATTTTAGTCACATTTGTTTGATGTTTTCATTTAAACGTGTCTGATGCAAAAGTGTAGGCTTTTTAAAAGTTCTTCATGATGCATAAAGAAAAATAAAGCGTGATAGTGCAGGAATTCGACATCATCAGTGACATCATCAGAGCTGGTCAAGCTCACGAATGTGTGCAAATATCCATAAGTGTGTCGACTCCCTTGTGTGTTTGTCAAATGTTGAGCTTGTGTTGGGGTTTAGATGCTAATGACACTAGAACTGTGACTCTTCTCTCCAGAGTTTCCCACACACACAACAATAGAAGTGTGTCTATTCACATGATAATGAGGTTTAATGCAGGACAGATTCCCTACAAGATTTCTCACGCCTCTGACGCTGAACATTTATTGAAATAAACATACATTTTTACATTAATCTGAAGACTAATTTCTTAAGATAAAACATTTGCTTTCATTTCATTTTGGACCTATAATATCAATTAAAGAAGTTGAAATAGTAAAGTATTTTAGTAAAGAGTCTATTCCACACATTATTCATTGACCTCATTTACACTACAATACACACGTGTCTCTCACTGGTGCTTTAACATTAGCAGACCAACCACTACACTTGATGAGAACAATGATCTTCAATTCTCATGAGAAATCGACTTATTTATTTTCAAACCAGATGTATGAACACACAAAAATATAATTTTAAGTTCAAGATAAACTTCTCACCAAATATAAAAACACAATTGCATTGTATTAGTACTGACAGTGTTGTGTATGCATGGCTGAAGATGTGAGAAGCATAGGAACAGACAAACTGAATCAACTGAGTGAGTCATTTACGCTGGAACCGCTCAGATTGATTCAAACACGTGACTTTGATCATTCAGTTCTAGTGATTCACTAGCAAAAACCAGAACAAAAGATCCATACATTTTAAAATTTTGACATATCTTGTAATGATTTTAAATAGCACCTATAGTGATGGAGGAAGCAGAGCTTTTCGAAACCCTGACAATTGCGTCGCAAATAATATCAAATAATATATCTTTTGATATGGTGTGGAACTTTGGAACAGGTTCGCGAAATATTTGATTCAAATCGGAACTTCGGAGCGTGGATTGCGAAACTTTTCATTCAGATCAAGACTGTTTTTAAGATCGGGACAGTTCTTTTCTGATTTATTGTTTTTCTCATTAAACAGTAAAAAACATCAAACGATTAAAACTGTACAGTTATAAAATCAAAACGAACAAAAAAGTATACACAAATACAAACCCTATTTTTTCCTGTATAACCATAGTTTTACTACAAATAGGCCTACTATGGTTAAACCAGGGTTAGTGTAGCAAAACAGTAACCAATTTTTGTTTAGCTTTACTTTTAAATAAAACCATGTTTAATTTAATAAAGAATGTGTTTGCAGGTTAACAAAATAATACATTTACACCTTAAGAGGTCACATATGAGGAATATAGAGATGCAGTTTTCACTGCTTTAGGATTAACAGAACTTCGTATAGTTTCAAGTACTTGTCTAGATCAACTCTAAATAAAAAGAAAGATTTAAAGCCAGACTGTTTTTTAAATATGTGAAATTTAGCAGGAAACACAAATTGATTAAGTTCCTATATTCTCTTCTGAGTAGTCAAACAATCCAAAGAAAACATCTTTAAAACAGAAAGAAAAGTCACTTACGAAATAAGATTAGATGAACAAAATGACTCTGTGTGGGTACATTGCCAAACAAGTGGATGAATCTTCCTCAGAAGAGTGACAAAAACAAATAAATGCAGAGACAGAAATAAGGTCAACTTGTTTTATTTTCAGGAATAATTGTTTTGTCATTGAGGAAATGACATCATTGAGTGATAATATATCACAACATGTGTTTGGAGAATCTCCAAGATACAATTGTGCTCTCAATAGAGCAGAGTTTAAACATCGTAACAGTCTTTTCAAAAGACACAACAACATATTCAACACAAAACTGAAACACTGTTTATAATTAAACATTTCTCAGAATGAGAATAATGATAATTTAGAAGTGTCACACAGTGACTAAAACAGCAGGCACAATATCAACGTGACAGAACTTTAACAATCACAGAACTTTTCAAAGAATGAAAAATATTTCTGAGACATTAAATAAAAATAGTAACATTTGCTTTTATAAAAGCAAGTTCAGATTAAAAATGTTAATCAAAACGAATTAAGATTTAAGAAATAAATCACAGGTTCATTCATAGAAAGTCTTCACTGAAGACGAAAATTTGTATTTAACAATACATTAAAGAATTTCCCAAAAACAGGAAAATCATATTTTGTTTATATGCTGTATGTAGACCAATTATTGTATAAATATCAGCATAAGAGACTTTCAGAGAAAGTTAGTAGATAAATTTAGTCTGTCAGTCCTGAAACAGGACAACAATAAAAGTAAAGAAAGTGATTCCTTCACATCACATGAAGAATGTAAATGTCCATTTTGTCTAATATAGACGTCAGTATATGTTCCCATCAGAGAAAAAGAAAAAACATCTTAGAGGAAATCAAATATGAGCCCAATCTGAGCCTCTTCATACAAACAGCACAGAATTATAACATTTCATAAAACGTGCTGCGTAAACTGACTCTATCAGCTCTTAGAACAAAGCTTGAGACTGTCAGATTACAAATGTCCTTTAAAATAAAGAAAGTCTTTCCTTCACATCAAATGAAGATTGCAACTTAAAGTCAATGTTGTCTAATATAGACATCAGTAAATGTTCCCATCTGGAACTCTTGACATGAAATCTTCACAGAAGATCGAATCATCAGAGCACTTAGCAGTGCAAATATCTCTTCCAAACTGGAACTCAAACACTTTTCCTCAAAAAGAGAAACTGAAAGCATAATAGTCCACTGAGTCTAGTGTAGACATTTGTCTGAGTTTTTAAGGCTCTACCAAGGCCTCCAGATGGCACTCTTGTTGACATTCGTCTCTTTGCTGAAGGTCTTCTGGTCTGGCAGGACACTTTCTTTCATGTTCTGCTCACATGATGTCTGCAGCTTCTGGAAGTGCTTCAGTAGTCTTCTCTGGCTCTGTGTCTTCATCTCATCTTTAGACAGGAAGTGCACAATCTCACCGACACACCTGGAGAAGCCTTGATTGACAGCATGTGAACTGGAATCGTGGCGCTGCAAGAAGTTGAGTGTCATCTCCAGGATATCTGCTTTCTCCAGCTTGGAATCAGGCTGTTGCTTGAGGATCTCTGGAGCCAGAAGACACTTGAGCTGCTATTTCTGCATTTCTGTTCCACAAATGGTTTTCTCAACTGCAAATGAAGACAGAGAAACGTTAGAAAAGTGGCCTTTGAATAAAGCAGTGATTGAGAAGAGCTGTGAAAGCTGCGGCAGTAATGCTGCTGTAAGTAGGATATGAACATACCTTGTTGTTGAGAGGGAGAAGCTCCTTTGAGATGATTGTAGGTGTCATGTCTGGATCTCTGTGCTGTAGATCTCTCTGTTCAGAGTGAGTCTGATTTGCACTGGCTGCAGCTCCTCTATTTATACTCCCAAATCTCCATATGAATGTGTGAGGCTTGAGCTTGTTGGAGTTTCTCACAGTCTGGAGCCAATGGAAGAGCTCAAACAGACAATGAGGGATGTGGGCCGCCACATGCTCAATGATCCTCCATCAGGGGCTCAAAGGAGCAGGTGGAGGCTGAGAGCTCATGTTCACATCAATGTCACTGAAGCACACGCTCATCATTACTGGAAACACGTGGAGTCAGTGAGCACACATACATCAATGATATCAAAGTCATGGCATTCTTACGCATGTGATCTGAATTACTTTGTACTTTACCAAGTCAAGTTGTTACAGTATTATTTGGATACATGTGGATTTATTTATGTGTTTATGCATGAATATCAACATTGCAAGTCAGATATTTAGTGTCATAATTTCTGATATTCATCATTATCATTGCTGCAGTGACGTCACACACACATGATGGACTCCAGATGAAGCAGATGTGTGTGTGTTTGTGCTGGTCAGTGTGAGTAGATCTCATGTGAGGTTCCCACACTGACTCTCTGTGTTCACATCAATGGAGCACAAAAGCATCAGAGTCCTGAATGGAGCATTAGTGACGCTGAAGACTCTGAGATCAACCTGACGTCACCAACCATCTGGAGGGAAACGTCCTGATGCACAGAGACATGTCCTGACTTGCAGGAGTCAGTGCGTTAATAAACACCTTCTGATCACAATTATTATTATGAAATGAGAATATGCTAAAATATGCATATACAATTTATTACTGAACATGCAAAACATGACTTCATATTTGTTTTTTTAGCAGCAAATAAGATTTTAGTCACATTTGTTTGATGTTTTCATTTAAAAGTGTCTGATGCAAAAGTGTAGGCTTTTTAAAAGTTCTTCATGATGCATAAAGGAAAATAAAGCATGATAGTGCAGGAATTCGACATCATCAGTGACATCATCAGAGCAGCTGGTCAAGCTCACGCATGTGTGCAAATATCCATAAGTGTGTCGACTCCCTTGTGTGTTTGTCAAATGTTGAGCTTGTGTTGGGGTTTAGATGCTAATGACACTAGAACTGTGACTCTTCTCTCCAGAGTTTCCCACACACACAACAATAGAAGTGTGTCTATTCACATGATAATGAGGTTTAATGCAGGACAGATTCCCTACAAGATTTCTCACGCCTCTGACGCTGAACATTTATTGAAATAAACATACATTTTTACATTAATCTGAAGACTAATTTCTTAAGATAAAACATTTGCTTTCATTTCATTTTGAACCTATAATATCAATTAAAGAAGTTGAAATAGTAAAGTATTTTAGTAAAGAGTCTATTCCACACATTATTCATTGACCTCATTTACACTACAATACACACGTGTCTCTCACTGGTGCTTTAACATTAGCAGACCAACCACTACACTTGATGAGAACACTGATCTTCAATTCTCATGAGAAATCTACTTATTTATTTTCAAACCAGATGAATGAACACACAAAAATATAATTTTAAGTTCAAGATAAACTTCTCACCAAATATAAAAACACAATTGCATTGTATTAGTACTGACAGTGTTGTGTATGCATTGCTGAAGATGTGAGAAGCATAGGAACAGACAAACTGAATCAACTGAGTGAGTCATTTACGCTGGAACCGCTCAGATTGATTCAAACACGTGACTTTGATCATTCAGTTCTAGTGATTCACTAGCAAAAACCAGAACAAAAGATCCATACATTTTAAAATTTTGACATATCTTATAATGATTTTAAATAGCACCTATAGTGATGGAGGAAGCAGAGCTTTTCGAAACCCTGACAATTGCGTCGCAAATAATATCAAATAATATATCTTTTGATATGGTGTGGAACTTTGGAACAGGTTCGCGAAATATTTGATTCAAATCGGAACTTCGGAGCGTGGATTGCGAAACTTTTCATTCAGATCAAGACTGTTTTTAAGATCGGGACAGTTCTTTTCTGATTTATTGTTTTTCTCATTAAACAGTAAAAAACATCAAACGATTAAAACTGTACAGTTATAAAATCAAAACGAACAAAAAAGTATACACAAATACAAACCCTATTTTTTCCTGTATAACCATAGTTTTACTACAAATAGGCCTACTACGGTTAAACCATGGTTAGTGTAGCAAAACAGTAACCAATTTTTGTTTAGTTTTACTTTTAAATAAAACCATGTTTAACTTAATAAGGAATGTGTTTGCAGGTTAACAAAATAATATATTTACACCTTAAGAGGTCACATATGAGGAATACAGAGATGCAGTTTTCACTGCTTTAGGATTAACAGAACTTCGTATAGTTTCAAGTACTTGTCTAGATCAACTCTAAATAAAAAGAAAGATTTAAAGCCAGACTGTTTTTTAAATATGTGAAATTTAGCAGGAAACACAAATTGATTAAGTTCCTATATTCTCTTCTGAGTAGTCAAACAATCCAAAGAAAACATCTTTAAAACAGAAAGAAAAGTCACTTACGAAATAAGATTAGATGAACAAAATGGGTCCGTGTAACGGTTTGCAGTTCTTTGTTCAATTTGCACCATCAAAATTAAACAGATAAATATTGGCTTCAAACTTTCATTTTTTCGTTTTTTTCATGTACTTCAAAAACGGATAATTGTCTCTCTGTTTAATTTTCTGTTCTACAATTTTAGGTTGTGGCATCTGTATACGATTTTTTAACAAACATAAAACATAACTCATTATTCTGATTTTCCATTTTGTGTGTGTTTTGCGCTCGCAGTTGGTCCGTACCAGAGCCATAGTCCATACAAAATGACTCTGTGTGGGTACATTGCCAAACAAGTGAATGAATCTTCCTCAGAAGAGTGACAAAAACAAATAAATGCAGAGACAGAAATAAGGTCAACTTGTTTTATTTTCAGGAATAATTGTTTTGTCATTGAGGAAATGACATCATTGAGTGATAATATATCACAACATGTGTTTGGAGAATCTCCAAGATACAATTGTGCTCTCAATAGAGCAGAGTTTAAACATCGTAACAGTCTTTTCAAAAGACACAACAACATATTCAACACAAAACTGAAACACTGTTTATAATTAAACATTTCTCAGAATGAGAATAATGATCATTTAGAAGTGTCACACAGTGACTAAAACAGCAGGCACAATATCAACGTGACAGAACTTTAACAATCACAGAACTTTTCAAAGAATGAAAAATATTTCTGAGACATTAAATAAAAATAGTAACATTTGCTTTTATAATAGCAAATTCAGATTAAAAATGTTAATCAAAACGAATCAAGATTTAAGAAATAAATCACAGGTTCATTCATAGAAAGTCTTCACTGAAGACGAAAATTAGTATTTAACAATACATTAAAGAATTTCCCAAAAACAGGAAAATCATATTTTGATTATATGCTGTATGTAGACCAATTATTGTATAAATATCAGCATAAGAGACTTTCAGAGAAAGCTAGTAGATAAATTTAGTCTGTCAGTCCTGAAACAGGACAATAATAAAAGTAAAGAAAGTGATTCCTTCACATCACATGAAGAATGTAAATGTCCATTTTGTCTAATATAGACGCCAGTATATGTTCCCATCAGAGAAAAAGATAAAACATCTTAGAGGAAATCAAATGTGAGCCCAATCTGAGCCTCTTCATACAAACAGCACAGAATTATAACATTTCATAAAACATGTGCTGCGTAAACTGACTCTATCAGCTCTTAGAACAAAGCTTGAGACTGTCAGATTACAAATGTCCTTTAAAATAAAGAAAGTCTTTCCTTCACATCAAATGAAGATTGCAACTTAAAGTCAATGTTGTCTAATATAGACATCAGTAAATGTTCCCATCTGGAACTCTTGACATGAAATCTTCACAGAAGATCGAATCATCAGAGCACTTAGCAGTGCAAATATCTCTTCCAAACTGGAACTCATCAAACACTTTTCCTCAAAAAGAGAAACTGAAAGCATAATAGTCCACTGAGTCTAGTGTAGACATTTGTCTGAGTTTTTAAGGCTCTACCAAGGCCTCCAGATGGCACTCTTGTTGACATTCGTCTCTTTGCTGAAGGTCTTCTGGTCTGGCAGGACACTTTCCCTCCTGTTCTGCTCACATGATGTCTGCAGCTTCTGGAAGTGCTTCAGTAGTCTTCTCTGGCTCTGTGTCTTCATCTCATCTTTGGACAGGAAGTGCACAATCTCACCGACACACCTGGAGAAGCCTTGATTGACAGCATGTGAACTGGAATCGTGGCGCTGCAAGAAGTTGAGTGTCATCTCCAGGATATCTGCTTTCTCCAGCTTGGAATCAGGCTGTTGCTTGAGGAACTCTGGAGCCAGAAGACACTTGAGCTGCTATTGATACGATCTCTGCATTTCTGTTCCACAAATGGTTTTCTCAACTGCAAATGAAGACAGAGAAACGTTAGAAAAGTGGCCTTTGAATAAACCAGTGAATGAGAAGAGCTGTGAAAGCTGCTGCAGTAATGCTGCTGTAAGTAGGATATGAACATACCTTGTTGTTGAGAGGGAGAAGCTCCTTTGAGATGATTGTAGGTGTCATGTCTGGATCTCTGTGCTGTAGATCTCTCTGTTCAGAGTGAGTCTGATTTGCACTGGCTGCAGCTCCTCTATTTATACTCCCAAATCTCCATATGAATGTGTGAGGTTTGAGCTTGTTGGAGTTTCTCACACTCTGGAGCCAATGGAAGAGCTCAAACAGACAATGAGGGATGTGGGCCGCCACATGCTCAATGATCCTCCATCAGGGGCTCAAAGGAGCAGGTGGAGGCTGAATCTGGGAAAGTGCTGAGAGCTCATGTTCACATCAATGTCACTGAAGCACACGCTCATCATTACTGGAAACACGTGGAGTCAGTGAGCACACGTACATCAATGATATCAACGTCATGGCATTCTTACGCATGTGATCTGAATTACTTTGTACTTTACCAAGTCAAGTTGTTACAGTATTATTTGGATACATGTGGATTTATTTATGTGTTTATGCATGAAGATCAACATTGCAATTCAGATATTTAGTGTCATAATTTCTGATATCCATCATTATCATTGCTGCAGTGACGTCACACACACATGATGGACTCCAGATGAAGCAGATGTGTGTGTGTTTGTGCTGGTCAGTGTGAGTAGATCTCATGTGAGGTTCCCACACTGACTCTCTGTGTTCACATCAATGGAGCACAAAAGCATCAGAGTCCTGAATGGAGCATTAGTGACGCTGAAGACTCTGAGATCAACCTGACGTCACCAACCATCTGGAGGGAAACATCCTGATGCACAGAGACATGTCCTGACTTGCAGGAGTCAGTGCGTTAATAAACACCTTCTGATCAGAATTCTTATTATGAAATGAGAATATGCTAAAATATGCATATACAATTTATTACTGAACATGCAAAACATGACTTCATATTTGTTTTTTTTAGCAGCAAATAAGATTTTAGTCACATTTGTTTGATGTTTTCTTTTATTTAGAAGTGTCTGATGCAAAAGCTCATCCATTTTAAAAGTTCTTCATGATGCATAAAGAAAAATAAAGCGTGATAGTGCAGGAATTCGACATCATCAGTGACATCATCAGAGCTGGTCAAGCTCATGCATGTGTGCAAATATCCATAAGTGTGTCGACTCCCTTGTGTGTTTGTCAAATGTTGAGCTTGTGTTGGGGTTTAGATGCTAATGACACTAGAACTGTGACTCTTCTCTCCAGAGTTTCCCACACACACAACAATAGAAGTGTGTCTATTCACATGATAATGAGGTTTAATGCAGGACAGATTCCCTACAAGCTTTCTCACACCTCAAATGCCGAAGATTTGTTGACTTTTACATCAAACTGAAGATATATTTTGTTAAATAAAACATTTGGTTTATTTTTTGTCATTTTGGACTTGAGTGAATGAAGTTAAAATAGTATAAAGTTAAAGTCCAATCCATGACCTCTGGTCTTTTAGTTGAGTTCTATTGCTTCTGAGAGTCTCTGAGTAAGTTCTGTTTCTCACACTCCATTCATTTATCCCACAGCACAATTTTTCGCCAGTTAAAAGTATAATATCAAGATATAACGCCATGAGGGATGCAAAATGGAATAAAATTTGAAGTATGGAATTGTATTGTCTCATAACAGCCATTCATATTTTGAGTTGACCATCTTGTGGGAACTTGAAATGTCCTGCATCCTCACATTCACAAAGATGAATATAAGTGACCTTACTGGCAGATGGCAGTGAGGAGAACATCCCACCGATTCACTCATCAACACACTATTGTTCAAAATTCGTAGGCTTCTGATTGGCGAAGAGGAGAGAGATGCGCGTATAAATGGAAGCCTCCTCTGAGGAACATTTCACACTGAAGACCCTTTGGTCAAAGCTGAGCTTGAACTTCAACACTTGGACCAACAGAATCAGCATCAGTCATGACGACCTACATGGACATGTCTTTCCAGAGCAGCATCAAGACTCAACATGTTCAACACGCAAGGTAAGAAGATCTTTAGAAACTGACAGATGCATAAAAAGCTCTAAACTAAAGCATTATCTTCTAGCATTTTAATATTTTAAATGCACATGAACTGACGTGACTGTTTTTGTTTTCAGATGTGTTCTTACGTGTTTGGAGAGAAAGTGTGGCAGCAGTTTGGAGAAGCTCAAGTGTGCTCTTGGGGAGTATCTCCAGAACGGCATCCACACCTTAGATCTTCTGGAGAGGGCCGTGTCTTTCATCACCCTCAAAAGAGTTTTGCTTTCCCACGACGGCTACTCCAGATACTCCCGTGACATCCTGCGTCTCTTTCCTGATCACACAGAAGATGTAGAAGCATTATGCTCTGAAGAATGAACATTCACATATGAACAACTGCTCTTATGAGAAAGACCTTAAGAGTTTAGGATTGTTGGAAATCTTGAACTATAATGCCTTAATGTAGCATTTATCTTCATTTTATTTTCTCATTTGGATTAATATTTCTTGCTGAAAAGAATATTTTTGTATTTTTGTTTTCACAAATGTTCATTTTTATGCATTATATGCATTATTCTTGGCAGTTGCACTGCAATGTATTTTACTGTGTTTGTAAGTGAAAGATGCTTTATGCTGTTTTTTGTTTAAAATGCATGAAGAAATTTAAACCAGAGCTCCTTTAATGGGAGTAAATGTTGTTTTGTATACACATTGTGATTCAACAATGATCTGATTGTTCATGATGAGGATCTCAAGCCATACAAATGGACAATTCTGTCCAAAATAAATTAAGCTATTTACAACAATTTACATCGCAGTCCTCTGTTTGATGAGGGTTTCTTACTCCATGGTGGATCAAACTTCTACATTTAAAAAATAAAAGAGATGCTTGGCATCTTTTAGAGTGGAAACAATTTCATAAATCTGGTAAATGTACAGTAATGTTCAGAATCATGATCAGAATTCATGATGTGAACTCATGAATTGATTAATAATCACAGATATCAATGTACATTTGATTTAAATCTGAGGGAGTTCATGCAAATGCAGAATTGAATACTAATATATGCAAAATTTAATTGATTTTTTTGCATGATAGTGAACAGAGCTTTTCAAAACCAAATCAACTAAAACAATTGCTTGGCAAAATTATTCACCACTTTGAAACGCGCTTGAAAGCAAACTCATTCCAAACATGCATAAAACACACTTTTTACGAACCAATCGCAAATGTTTTCGTGAAAATGTAATCTATTAAATGCAAACCATATACACTGGTTGAAGGATTCACATGACTTAGTAAAAAACAGCGCTCTTGCAATTTAAATAAAAAGTTTTGTTCATGTTTTAGGTGCATGTACAAATGTGAATATATTTGCATGTAAATCTTTAGAGTTGTGCACTGGAATTCAGACATCATTGTCTCCATTGTCTGAGCCTCCAGGACTCCAGATGTGTGTGTGTTTGTGCTGGTCAGTGTGAGTAGATCTCATGTGAGGTTCCCACACTGACTCTCTGTGTTCACATCAATGGAGCACAAAAGCATCAGAGTCCTGAATGGAGCATTAGTGACGCTGAAGCTTTGTGATCAACCTGACGTCACCAACCATCTGGAGGGAAATGTCCTGACTGGCTGACAATGCGAAAAAAAGCAACAACATCAATTTCTATTTACATTTTAAATTTAATGCCGGTGCACAAAATTATACTCCTCTTATATAGCCTTTTTATATTTTTGGAAACTGTTTTGATCCAATATTGCAAAGCTTTTATAACATAATAGACTAATATTGAATATTTTTCATGGATATCAATGAATGAAAGTGAGTTTGTAAAAAGAAAAAACTACTATTTGGAGGCAAGCACAACATTTAATATAAGAGTGTCGACTCTCTCTGATTGTCAAATGCTGAGCTTGTGTTGGGGTTTAGATGCTAATGACACTAAAACTGTGACTCTGTTTTCCAGAGTTTCCCACACACACAACAATAGAAGTGTGTCTATTCACATGATAATTTGATGGACAAATACTATTAAAACCCCAGGGATTTAAACCCTATGTAATTTTGATGTTTAAGAGTTTCCCATGGAATTCAAAATGAACTAATGCTTATGTGCAAAATAATGATTTTCTTTTAAGTTTATCAACATTTTAAATCCATGTCAATTAAAATATATACCAAACATATGGTGGCCAAAATGATTAGAACACTAGTATTTTCACCAGCTAAAAATGGTTTTAAGCCAGTTATTTCTTTTTTGCTGTAGTGTGTCAGCAGGGAATATCAGTTTAAATTTCCAAACATTAATTTCGTCATTAATTGCAATAATCCATTCAGATGTTTGTTTGCACAAGAAGTCTGACAACAGCCAGTGCTCCACACCAAGATCTGATCTCTTCATCATCCAGTCTGAAATGACATGAAGAAACAGAACAAACACAGACAGACTAAATCTAGAAGAACTGTGGCAACATCTCCAAGATGCTTCAAGAAACCTACCAGCAATCTTACCTGAAAAACTATGCGCAAGTGCACCTATAGGGAAAATCTGCTTTACATGCAAGGGATGGTCACACCAAATGTTGATATAATTTAGTCAATAGAAGTTAATTGATAAAGAAAATCTATGTATGACACTATTTTTGTCAGCATTCTCATTTTACAGCATTTTTACACAAGTGCCTTAAACTTTTAACAGTACTATTGTTTCTTGAAGCATCTTGGAGACGTTGCCACAGTTCTTCTGGATTTACCCTGTCTTAGTTTGTTCTGTTTCTTTATGTCATTCCAGACAGACTGGATGATGATGAGATCTCTGTGTGGAGCACTGGCTGTTGTCAGACTCCTTGTGCAAACAAAAATCTCACTGAATTACAATTAATGGCGAAATGAATGTTTGGAAATGTAAACTGATATTTCCTACTAACACACTTCAGCAAAAGATAGAAATAACTGACTTAAAACCATTTTTTGTTGGTAAAAATACTAGTGGCCTGAAACTTTTTACTCTCTCATTCACACAGATGATTGAGCCTTTGGGAGCCCAGTTAGTCCTGTGAGAACAGACACACTTCTATTGTGTGAGTGATTTAATGTGATGAATACAGAAGTGTGTGAATCCATGTGTCTCTGTGGCTCCAGCAGCCAGTTCAAAGATCTCTTACAAAGCAGCGGCATATTTCATTGAGCATGTGGCGGCCCACGTCCCTCATTGTCTGTTTGAGCTCTTCCATTGGCTCCAGACTGTGAGAAACTCCAACAAGCTCAAGCCTCACACATTCATATGGAGATTTGGGAGTATAAATAGAGGAGCTGCAGCCAGTGCAAATCAGACTCACTCTGAACAGAGAGATCTACAGCACAGAGATCCAGACATGACACCTACAATCATCTCAAAGGAGCTTCTCCCTCTCAACAACAAGGTATGTTCATATCCTACTTACAGCAGCAGCTTTCACAGCTCTTCTCATTCATTGAAGGCCAGTTTTCCTAACGTTTCTCTGTCTTCATTTGCAGTTGAGAAAACCATTTGTGGAGAAGATGCGCAGAGATCGTATCAATAGCAGCATTGAGCAGCTCAAGTGTCTGCTGGCTCCAGAGTTCCTCAAGCAACAGCCTGATTCCAAGCTGGAGAAAGCAGATATCCTGGAGATGACACTGAATGTCCTGCAACGCCACGATTCAAGTTCACATGCTGTCAATCAAGGCTTCTCCAGGTGTGTCGGTGAGATTGTGCACTTCCTGTCCAAGAATGAGATGAAGACACAGAGCCAGGGAAGATTGCTAAAGCACTTCCAGAAGCTGCAGACATCATGTGAGCAGAACAGGAGGGAAAGTGTCCTGCCAGACCAGAAGACCTTCAGCAAAGAGACGAATGTCAACAAGAGCGCCATCTGGAGGCCTTGGTAGAGCCTTAAAGACTCAGACTGAACGCCTACACTAGACTTAGTGGACTACTACACTTTTAGTTTCTCTTTTTGAGGAAAAGTGTTTGATGAGTTCCAGTTTGGAAGAGATATTTGCACTGCTAAGTGCTCTGATGATTCGATCTTCTATGAAGATTTCACGTCAAGAGTTCCAGTTGGGAACATTTACTGATGTCTATATTAGACAACATTGACTTTTACATTCTTTAAAGGACATTTATAATCTGCTAACATACGCTTTGTTTTACAAGAGCACATGTTATATGAAATGTTACAATTTCTTGATATAAATGTGATGGCAAGAATCTTGCTCGATTATTAATTCTGTGATGTTTATATGAAGTGGCTCAAAATGGGCCCATTTTTGCTTTCATCTGAGATGATACTAATTCATAATCTATGATTCATATTTGATCTTTCTCTCTTTGGTCTATAATAGATCACATTCAGATTCACCCTGTTTTAAGGGTTTGTAAACATTTGTTGGTTCTCAACATCCTGTGAATCTTTTCCTGTATTGTATACAGCTGTCATTGTTCCTTCTGTGAAGGTTTATATTCTCGAGACAAATTTTGTCATGTTGGCATTTGTCATTTTAATTGATCATGTGATCATATGTGTCCTTCTGTGAAGGTGACTGAATCTTTAAAGACTAAAGCAGTTTAGTGAATGTATTTCTGTTGCGAAATAAAACAATCAACTGAATTTCTGACATCTTCTGTGATTATTAATGTCATTTTATCGTAAATAGAGGTCTCTTCTCCTTTGTCTTGAATGAAAATAACCCAAAATAACAAGATAAAGCTAAACACTGAAGGTTTTTAAGTCTTAACAACTTAGTTCATTGGGACGTACATTGCAAACAGCACCAGAAGAGGGAGACAGAGAAAGGAAACCAGTTTGTCCTTATAGCTCTATTAAGTGCCAGTGAATATCTAATTATTAGCTAAAGAGAAAACTAAGGAAAACAAACGATCAAGAATGTATGTTGTGACTAGTAAAACACCTACAGCATTTTGTCAAATATCTTCAGAGCCTCATCAGCAGCCCTTGGATATAGTTAAGCATTGTTAATTTCTTACAAACTCTCATATATCAATATTGTGGGTGTAAAAGACTCATCAAAGGCTTCAGATCTAGAAAGGCCAACCAGTTTGTCCTTATAGCTCTATTAAGTGCCAGTGAATATCTAATTATTAGCTAAAGAGAAAACTAAGGAAAACAAACGATCAAGAATGTATGTTGTGACTAGTAAAACACCTACAGCATTTTGTCAAATATCTTCAGAGCCTCATCAGCAGCCCTTGGATATAGTTAAGCATTGTTAATTTCTTACAAACTCTCATATATCAATATTGTGGGTGTAAAAGACTCATCAAAGGCTTCAGATCTAGAAAGGCCAACCAGTTTGTCCTTATAGCTCTATTAAGTGCCAGTGAATATCTAATTATTAGCTAAAGAGAAAACTAAGGAAAACAAACGATCAAGAATGTATGTTGTGACTAGTAAAACACCTACAGCATTTTGTCAAATATCTTCAGAGCCTCATCAGCAGCCCTTGGATATAGTTAAGCATTGTTTATTTCTTACAAACTCTCATATATCAATATTGTGGGTGTAAAAGACTCATCAAAGGCTTCAGATCTAGAAAGGCCGATGAACGATTTACATTGACTAACACTCTAATACAATATAATTTCTACAACAGTACAATAATTTCTTAAATATGTAATTACAATATATCGCCTACTTTCAGTGCAATGGTATGATATGACTGGATGCTTTCAACTGATTTCCTGTTAAAGTTGTCCAACTTAAGTGCTCAAACTATTTAAAATATAGTGAATAGCTACAAACTCAATCATAATGCACAATGTTTCCATCTAACATGTATTTTGAGGTGCAGTTCGTCATATTAATGTAGTGTTAGCAGTAACTAGTTAGCAGTAAACCGGTACCTTACCTGAATATGTTCTAGATTTGTGCTGGATGTTCTCTTTGGAATGGAAATATGGATATTTTATTTATAAACGTCACATTTACTTCGCTTATGTCAGTTAATGTTACAAAACTAGTGAGCTAAGCCAGTAGTAGTACTGACAGTGCCGTGTAAACATGGCTGAAGACGCCAAAACAAAAGAGAAATCAATTGAGTGAGCCATTTACGCTGGAACCGCTCCAATTGATTCAAACTCGTGTCTTCGATCATTCAGTTTAAGCGATTCACTAGCAAAAACAGATCAAAAGTGCCATTCATTACTGAATTTAAATATCGCTTGTAATGATTTTAAAAAGCACCTGCAGTGATGGGTGAAATGGAGCTTTTCGAAATTCCGAATCAGAAGCCATTGCGTCGAAAGATTCGTTTCGAAGCGCGTATCGTGATTCATTTGATTCACATGGAGACTTCAAATCGAGTATCGCAAATAATTTGAATTAGATTGGAACTTCTGAGCGGGTTTGTGAATCTTCAGTTCAGAACTTCAAAACGGGTTCACGAATTGAATGATTCGCAATCTGCTCTCGAAGTCCCGATGATGGTTCGCAAATCCTTCAGATCGGACGGAGCATTTGATCAGAACTTCAAATCGTGTATCGCGAATCATTTGATTTAGATCGGAACTTCGGATCCGCACTCGAAGTCCCTATTTGAAATGATGGTTCACGAATCATTTAGATCTGGACTACTCTGAGTGTGAATCATTTGATTCAGATCGGGAGGTCGGAAAACGTGTCGCGAATCATTTTGCGAAATCAGAGTGCGAATTTTATTTGTATCGTGACTTCCGAGCACGAATCATTTGGTTAAGATCGAAACTTTGGAGCGGGTTCACGAATTGAATGATTCGCGTTTTGTGTTTTGAAGTCCCGATCTGAAATGATGATTCATGAATCATTTGATTTAGGAACTTCGAAGCGGTTTGGGAATAATTTTATTTATTTACTTATGAGCAGGTTCTTAAATCTTTTGATTCAGTTCGAAAATTCGGAGCGGTTTCGCAAATCATTTTGCCAATTGAATGATTCGTGATCCGTGTTACTATGCTATTTAAAGGTGCCTTTATGTCAAAATTTCTGTTTTATAAGTTTTACAAAGCAAAAATCCCTTTAACACTGTATAGAAATGTGTTGTTCTGTGTTATTTTTTTTTTAGGACTAAATTCTGTTTCATCCTAAATAGGCATGTACATCAAATAAGACACTGAATGGAAATTGCAGTAAAAACCTACTTTTATTTTCAATCTTTTGAAGCCATTACCCATTATATGGCTTAAGATCATTGTTGAATCACAATAGAACAACATTTACTCCCATTAAAGGAGTTCTGGATTAAATCTCTTCATGCATTTTAAACAAAAAAACAGCATACAGATCGGAACTTATGAGCAGGTTCGTAAATCTTTTGATTCAGTTCGAAAATTCGGAGGGGGTTTGCAAATCATTTCACGAATTGAATGAATCGTGTTCCTTGTTTGAAGTTCCTATTTGATTCTCAAATCATTCAGATCGGGACTACGGACAACGGATGGTGAATCATTTGATTCAGATCGGGACTTCGGAGTGCAAATCGCGAATCATTTGGTAAAGTTTGGAACTTTGTGTATCGTGAATGAATTGATTCAGAATCCTTTCGCGAATTGAATGATTCACGATTTGCGCTTTGAAGTCCCAAATCTGAAATGATGATTCACGAATCATTTGATTTAGGAACTTCGAAGCAGTTTGCGAATCATTTTGTTTAGATCGGAACTTATGAGCAGGTTCGTGAGTCTTTTGATTCAGTTCAAAAATTCGGAGCGGGTTCGCGAATCATTTCGTGAATTGAATGATTCGTGATCCGTGTTTGAAGTCCCGATTTAATTCGCAAATCATTCAGATCGGGACTACGGACAACGGATGGTGAATCATTTGATTCAGATCGAGACTTCGGAGCGCAAATCGCGAATCATTTGGTTAAATTCGGAACTTCGTATATCTTGAATGAATTGATTCAGATCTGGAGTTTGGAGCAGGTTTGCAAATAATTTTGGGAAATGAACGATTCGCTATTCTCACTCAAAGTCAATGCGCACTCCATGGAATCGTTAAATTCGTGGCCCATGTTGCGAATTTCCAATTTGAAATGATGGTTTGCGAATCATTCAGATTGAGACCACAGAGCGCGCATCGCGAATCATTGGATTTAGGAACTTTTGAAGTGGGTTTGGGAATCATTTCGATCAGAACTTTGCGTATCGTGATTCATTTGATTCAGAATGGAACTTTAAGGCGGGTTTGTGAATCATTTGATTTAAATCGGATTTTCACAAATCATTTAATTCTGATCATTCGATATCAAAATTAAGTACAAGCTTTTTCAAACTTCTTTTTAAGCATTAGAAACTAAAATTATTGGATAGTTAGTCAGATATTTTTGCAGAGTTTAACTATGCTATTTAAAGGTGCGTTTATGTCAAAATTTCTGTTTTATAAGTTTTACAAAGCAAAAATCATTTCAACACTGTATAGAAATGTGTTGTTCTGTGTTATTTTTTTATTAGGATTAAATTCAGTTTCATCCTAAATAGGCATGTACATCAAATAAGACACTGAATGGAAATTGCAGTAAAAACCTACTTTTATTTTCAAACTTTTGAAGCCATTACCCATTATATAGCTTAAGATTATTGTTGAATCACAATAGAACAACATTTACTCCCATTAAAGGAGTTCTGGTTTAAATCTGTTCATGCATTTTAAACAAAAAAAACAGCACAAAGTATCATTCTCTTACAAACACAATTATCAAAATATATTGCAGTGTAACTGCAGAGAGTAATGCATATAATGCATAAAAATGAGCATTTGTGAATACAAAAATATTTTAAAAAAATATTCTTTCGAACAAGAAATAAATTCAAATGTAAAGATCATTAAGGCATAACATTATACAAAGGTAAAGGCATTAGAGTGAAAAAGTCTTTTGTGTGAGTTTTTGATGTTCATTCCTCAGAGCATAATGCTTCTACATCTTCTGTGTGATCAGGAAAGAGACGCAGGATGTCACGGGAGTATCTGGAGTAGCCGTCATGGGAAAGCAAAACACTTTTGAGGGTGATGAAAGACACGGCCCTCTCCAGAATATCTGAGGTGTGGATGCCGTTCTGAAGATACTCCCCAAGAGCACACTTGAGCTTCTCCAAACTGCTGCCACACTTTCTCTCCAAACACGTAAGAACACATCTGAAAACAAAAACACAATCACGTCAGTTCATGTGCATTTAAAATATTAATTCTAGAAGATGATGCTTTAGTTTGGAGCTTTTTATGCATCTGTCAGTTTCTAAAGATCTTCTTACCTTGCGTGTTGAACATGTTGAGTCTTGATGCTGCTCTGGAAAGACATGTCCATGTAGGTCGTCATGACTGATGCTGATTCTGTTGGTCCGAGTGTTGAAGTTCAAGCTCAGCTTTGACCAAAGGGTCTTCAGTGTGAAATGTTTCTCAGAGGAGGCTTCCATTTATACTCGCATCTCTCTCCTCTTCGCCAATCAGAAGCCTACGAATTTCGAACAATAGTGTGCTGATGAGTGAATCGGTGGGATGTTCTCCTCACTGCCATCTGCCAGAAGGTCACTTATATTCATCTTTATGAATGTGGGGATGCGGAACATTTCAAGTTCCCACAAGATGGTCAAATTTAGGAATTCTGGAGTTACAGCTATTGGAAATAAATGCACAGGCAGTGAAAAAATGTCAAGAATGATACATTTCAGCACAGGTTTACATTCAATTTCAGTCTCTGTAGTATGTATGATTGAATTCAATGACAAAAAAAGCATGTTTCTTCATCAGATTTGGTAAATATAGCTTTACATTACTTGCTTACAAATGGATCCTCTGCAGTCAATGGGTGCCATCAGAATGAGAGTCTAAACAGCTAATAAAAACATCACAATAATCCACAACTAATCCAAACAACTCTAGACCATGAATTAACATCCTAAGAAGTCAAAAGCTATGTGTTTGTAAGAAACAAATCCATCATTAAGATGTTTTTTAAACTGTTGCCTCTAGGTAAAATACAATTGAGAAGCCGGAAGCAACCATTTGAAGTTAAAAACACCTAATGACGGATTTGTTTCTTACAAACACACAGATTTTGGCTTCACAAGATGTTAATTGATGGACTGGAGTGGCGTGGATTACTTGTTGATTATTGTGATGTTTTTATCAGCTGTTTGGAGGACGAAGCTCATGCATGGGTGCAAATATCCATAAGTGTGTCGACTCCCTTGTGTGTTTGTCAAATGTTGAGCTTGTGTTGGGGTTTAGATGCTAATGACGCTAGAACTGTAACTCTGTTCTGCAGAGTTTCCAACACACACAACAATAGAAGTGTGTCTATTCACATGGTAATTAGATGGACAGATAAACCTACTGTTAAAACCTTAATGTATATCATATCACATCATATAGCCTACCTATAATGGATTTAACCACCCTTAAGACTTTAAGTGAAACTTTTAGAAACTTTAGAAAAACAATTATTAAAAAGGCTTCTGTGTGACACACAGCATAGATGATTCAGTGTTTGGGAACCACATTAGTCCTGTGGGAACCGGCACACGTCTATTGTGTGAGTGATTTAATGTGATGAATAGAGAAGTGTGGGAAGCCGTGTGTCTCTGTGGCTCCACCAGCTCCAGGAGCGTTGGGGCGTGTGATCGGGGTCCACATTATGCTATGAACCAGCTGTGTGTGTGTGTGTGTGTGTGTGTGTGTGTGTGTGTGTGTGTGTGTGTGTGTGTGTGTACCTGGTATTCATCACGTTGTGGGGACCAAATGTCCCCACAAGGATAGGAATACCAGTAGATTTTGACCTTGTGGGGACATTTCTCAGGTCCCCATGAGGAAACAGGCTTATAAATCATGCACAATGAGTTTTTTTGAGGAAGTAAAAGCGTGCACAATCTCCTGTGAGGGCTAGGTTTAGGTGTAGGGTAGGTGTAGGGCGATAGAAAGTACGATTTGTACAGTATAAAAACCATTACGCCTATGAAATGTCCCCATAAAACATGTAAACTCAACATGTGTGTGTGTGTGTGTGTGTGTGTGTGTGTGTGTGAGAGAGAGAGAGAGAGAGAGAGACACACAAGCCTGAGAACAGGTACAACCACAGAACTTATAGAACAGCAGCTTCACCAGAATATCCTCTTACATTGACCTAAAATACTGTTTCATTACAGCATCTGATTAAACTCCAGCAACATGTGCCAATTTATGAACAATCAAACTGAAACATCTCGCAGTGTTTGGTTTTGACATTAATAAAGTGACATTGATGTGAACATGAGCTCCCAGCACTTTCCCAGATTCAGCCTCCACCTGCTCCTTTGAGCCCCTGATGGAGGATCATTGAGCATGTGGCGGCCCACATCCCTCATTGTCTGTTTGAGCTCTTCCATTGGCTCCAGACTGTGAGAAACTCCAACAAGCTCAAGCCTCACACATTCATATGGAGATTTGGGAGTATAAATAGAGGAGCTGCAGCCAGTGCAAATCAGACTCACTCTGAACAGAGAGATCTACAGCACAGAGATCCAGACATGACACCTACAATCATCTCAAAGGAGCTTCTCCCTCTCAACAACAAGGTATGTTCATATCCTACTTACAGCAGCATTACTGCAGCAGCTTTCACAGCTCTTCTCAATCACTGAAGGTCAGTTTCCTAACATTGTTCTGTCTTTATTTGCAGCTGAGAAAGCCGATGGTGGAGAGGATGTGCAGAGATCGTATCAATAGCAGCATCGAGCAGCTCAAGTGTCTTCTGGCTCCAGAGATCCTCAAGCAACAGCCTGATTCCAAGCTGGAGAAAGCAGATATCCTGGAAATGATGCTCAGCTTCCTTCAACATTCACATGCTGTCAATCAAGGCTTCTCCAGGTGTGTCGGTGAGATTGTGCAGTTCCTGTCTAAAGATGAGATGAAGACACAGAGCCAGAGAAGACTACTGAAGCACTTCCAGAAGCTGCAGACATCATGTGAGCAGAACATGAAAGAAAGTGTCCTGCCAGACCAGAAGACCTTCAGCAAAGAGATGAATGTCAACAAGAGCGCCATCTGGAGGCCATGGTAGAGCCTTAAAGACTCAGACTAAACGTCTACACTAGACTCAGTGGACTATTAAAAATTTCTCTTTTTGAGAAAAAGTGTTTGAGTTCCAGTTTGGAAGAGATATTTGCACTGCTAAGTGCTCTGATGATTCAATCTTTTATGAAGATTTCATGTCAAGAGTTCCACATGGGAGCATTTACTGTCTATATTAGACAACATTGACTTTAAGATGCAATCTTCATGCAATGTGTAGGAAAGTCTTTCTTTACATTTATTATTGTCCTGTTTCAGGACTGAGAGACTAAATTTATCAAATAGCTTTGTCTGAAAGCCTCTCATGCTGGATATTTATACATACAGCAGATAAACAAAATATGATTTTCCTATTTTTGGGAAATTCTTTAATGTATTGTTAAATACTCATTTTCATCTTCAGTGAAGACTTTCTATGAATGAACCTGTGATTTATTTATTAAATCTTGATTAGTTTTGATTAACATCTTTAATCTGAACTTGCTTTTATAAAAGCAAATGTTACTATTTTTATTTTATATCTCAGAAATATTTTTCATTCTTTGAAAAGTTCTGTGATTGATAAAGTTCTGTCATGTAGATATTGTACTTTTGATGTTTTACAGTCACTGTGTGACTCTAGTGATTTCTAAATGATCATTATTCTCATTCTGAGAAATGTTTAATTATAAACAGTGTTTCAGTTTTGTGTTGAATATGTTGTTGTGTCTTTTGAAAAGACTGTTATGATGTTTAAACTCTGCTCTATTGAGAGCACAATTGTATCTTGGAGATTCTCCAAGCACATGTTGTGATATATTATCACTCAATGATGTCATTTCCTCAATGACAAAACAATTATTCCTGAAAATAAAACAAGTTGACCTTATTTCTGTCCCTTTTTTTTCTTTATGTATATGCAAACTTTGCATAAGAAATATAAGTATTATGTCACTTTTGCTTAAACTACACATTAGAGGCAGAGGAATATTGTTTTGGACATTTATGTGAGTTGTGCTTTGGCTGTGCGGATGAATCTGATATCTTGAGCATGTGAATAGACACACTTCTATTGTTGTGTGTGTGGGAAACTCTGGAGAACAGAGTCACAGTTCTAGTGTCATTAGCATCTAAACCCCAACACAAGCTCAACATTTGACAAACACACAAGTGAGTCGACACACTTTTTGCACACATGCGTGAGCTTGACCAGCTCTGATGATGTCACTGATGATGCACTATCACGCTTTATTTGCCTTCATGCATCATGAACTTTGACAATGACTAAGCGTTTGCATCAAATTAATATGCACCTTTTTTGCATATTTTTATTGCATTATAATAATTCTGATTAGAAGGAGTTTGATAACTTACTTACTCCTGCATCAAGAATTTTCCCTCCAGATGGTTGGTGACGTCAGGTTGATCTCAGAGTCTTCAGCGTCACTAATGCTCCATTCAGGACTCTGATGCTTTTGTGCTCCATTGATGTGAACACAGAGAGTCAGTGTGGGAACCTCACATGAGATCTACTCACACTGACCAGCACAAACACACACACATCTGCTTCATCTGGAGTCCATCATGTGTGTGTGACGTCACTGCAGCAATGATAATGATGAATATCAGAAATTATGACACTAAATATCTGACTTGCAATGTTGAAATTCATGCATAAACACATAAATAAATCCACATGTATCCAAATAATACTGTAACAACTTGACTTGGTAAAGTACAAAGTAATTCAGATCACATGCGTAAGAATGCCATGACTTTGATATCATTGATGTATGTGTGCTCACTGACTCCACGTGTTTCCAGTAATGATGAGCGTGTGCTTCAGTGACATTGATGTGAACATGAGCTCTCAGCACTTTCCCAGATTCAGCCTCCACCTGCTCCTTTGAGCCCCTGATGGAGGATCATTGAGCATGTGGCGGCCCACATCCCTCATTGTCTGTTTGAGCTCTTCCATTGGCTCCAGACTGTGAGAAACTCCAACAAGCTCAAGCCTCACACATTCATATGGAGATTTGGGAGTATAAATAGAGGAGCTGCAGCCAGTGCAAATCAGACTCACTCTGAACAGAGAGATCTACAGCACAGAGATCCAGACATGACACCTACAATCATCTCAAAGGAGCTTCTCCCTCTCAACAACAAGGTATGTTCATATCCTACTTACAGCAGCATTACTGCAGCAGCTTTCACAGCTCTTCTCATTCAGTGAAGGCCACTTTTCTAATGGTTTTCTGTCTTCATTTACAGCTGAGAAAGCCAGTCAAGTGTCTTCTGGCTCCAGAGTTCCTCAAGCAGCAGCCTGATTCCAAGCTGGAGAAAGCAGATATCCTGGAGATGACGCTCAACTTCCTGCAACATTCACATGCTGTCAATCAAGGCTTCTCCAGGTGTGTCGGTGAGATTGTGCACTTCCTGTCCAAAGATGAGATGAAGACACAGAGCCAGAGAAGACTGCTGAAGCACTTCCAGAAGCTGCAGACATCATGTGAGCAGAACAGGAGGGAAAGTGTCCTGCCAGACTAGAAAACCATGAACGTCAACAAGAGTGCCATCTGGAGGCCTTGGTAGAGCCTTTAAGACTCAGACTGAACGTCTACACTAGACTCAGTGGACTATTACACTTTTAGTTTCTCTTTTTGAGAAAAAGTGTTTGATGAGTTCCAGTTTGGAAGAGATATTTGCACTGCTAAGTGCTCTGATGATTCGATCTTCTATGAAGATTTCACGTCAAGAGTTCCAGATGGAAACATTTACTGACGTCTATATTAGACATTTTAATTTTAATTTTTAAAACTCTTTTATTGTCCTGTATCAGGGCTACACAAGTTCACATATTCTGTATTTTTGCAACAGCAGCATATTTGATCACAAACACGAATTAGTGTTCCATTTTTGGGATTACTTGTTGAAGAATTTATGACTCATGATATTTCTGTGAAGGAAATGTAATCAGACTTTTAAAGTTAAAAGTTTTTATTTTCTTTTTAGATTAAAAGGGTACAATAATAATTTTCAGCTTGGAAAAATATTTCTACTATTAAGTACTTTGTGATTCCGTCTTCCATGAAGCCACACGCTGTAATATGATGCAAATGTACTTTTGCAAATGTCTTTTATAAAGATATTTAGTCATATCTAAACCATGTTCTGTTCTAAGTTCCTGTGTGATTTGAATAATCTTTCAAACAAAATGTTGTGATACATTATCACAACAAAATGAAAACCTCACTATGTCTCCTGTGTTTCAAGACCATGTAAACCATAAGAATTTGCTAAATAAGCAATTAAAGACAGTATTATAAAAGGTGAAGTTCACTTCCAGAGCAAAAATTGATAATGTACTCACCCCTGGTCATCCAAGATCATGTCTTTCTTTCTTCAGTCGTAAAGAAATCGTTTTTTGAGGGAAACATTTCAAAATTTCTCTTCATATAAATGGACTTCTGTGGTGCCCATGAGTTTGAACTTCCAAAATGCATTTAAAATGCAGCTTCAAAGGGCATTTGAGGTTAATAAGTATATAAATTGTAATTTTATTTAGAAAATAACTGATCGTTTCTCTATATAAGACCCTTCTTCCTTGGCTGGGATTGTTTAGAGCCCTTTGAATCTGCATTTTGGAAGTTCAAACTCGAGGGCACCATAGAAATCCACTATATGGAGAGAAATCCTGAAATGTTTTCCTCAAAAAACATAATTTCTTTACGACTGAAGAAAGAAAGACATTAATTATCTGTAAATTTTTGTTCTGGAAGTGAACTTCTCCTTTAACAAGTTTCTAATCAAGACAGTCTTATGTACAATGTAAAAACTGTAAGAACGACAGTATAACAGGAAGAAAAAAATCATGTTAAAATGTTGAACAACAAGGTAAAGAACAACAAAAGGGATAAACGTACAGGCCGTGTCTCGAAATCTAAAATCAGACAGCACTTCTAGGCATTCGATTAGATCTTAAAAAGTGCCTATGATGCTCAGGAAAGCTGTCTAGGTAGGCCTTTTCAAACATGGAAATATAATTAGAAATATATTAACAGTAAATACCTGGTTTTGGTCTATTCTAGGTTGAATTGGAATCAATACTGACTGCAGGACACCGATCTGTATCTGCATAGCTTCTGAAGTGCTTTTCAACTCAGCGGTTATTGTGTGTCCCTGAGCGCTCACTACAAAAATATCTTTTTACTGATTATTTACAGGTTGTAAAATATGGAATCCCGTTTGCACAAATCTTTCAGATTTCTGCTTCACCTTTTCTTGAGGTCAACCCAGCAACTGAGATCCTTAACCTTCAACCAACCACAAAGCCGTATCTTAAAGATATGCAAAGTCTAGTGTTAGGATAGTTTCTTGTTGCTGTTGATTCCTGCGTTTTGTTGCGCGATGATGAAGTCCACGATGAGCTGGGCTGATTTCCTCGGTCGCTCCATCACTACTGAATGACCACAGTTGTCTAGCAGATGAACCTGAGATCCTGGAATGGCCTTTGCCAGGACTGAAGCCCCGGACACGTCTAACACCTGCAGGATATGCAATATACAGAATTCAGTCTTTTTAATGATGTCGCGTTTAGCATATTTCAATAGCCAAATCCCTTATAAGTGATTACAGTCTTGCGAAGAAGAAAAGTACATTTTGAAATTTTATAATCGAAATTGACAAATGGCCAATTCCAGCAGTATCAAGTCAGTTTCTGTGTGCTTTGTAATGCATCAGACATAATTATAACCAATGACATTTGTATGGAAGCTTATTTTACGCTATGAAATAAAAAATGGAAAAAGGGTAATTTGTGAGTTTCTATGCCACAATTGTGACATTTTTACTCAGAACTGGGAGCTTATATAGCATACTTGCAAATTATGAACCCACAATTCTTTTTATTTTTGATTTTAAAAACTAAATGTGAGGGAAAAAAAACCTAAAGTGTGAGATATAAATTTGCAACCAGACATTTTTCTCAGATTGAGTTTACATCCGAGTACTGAGTTTACATCTCGCAATTAATAAAATTGTACAATCTTGATGAAAAAAAGATTTATTTGTGTGAAAAAATCCACAATATAAACTCTATATAACAATATAAAAAAAGTGTGAATTGTGAGATTTTATCAGAATTCTGAGAACCTCGCAGTTAATTACTTGCAATTGCAAAATAAAATAGCAATTTTGAGGAAAAAAATTAAAAAAATAAATAAAAAAAAGTCAGAAAAATTCCAAGATATAAATTGAAAGTTTTGAGGGAAAAGAAAGTGTGAACTGTGAGATATAAACTTGCAATCTGACTTTTTTTTCTTTTTTTTCTCAAAATTCGCAATTCTAAGAAAAAAAGTCAGGAAAAAATTTTAAATTTTGAGATATAAGCTGGCAGTTTTGAGAAAAGAAGTCTGAACTGTAAAATATAAACTTGCAATCTGCCTTTTTTCTCTTAGAATTCAGAGAATTTCACAAAAACTTGCAATTGCAAGACAAACTTGCAATTCTGAGGAAAATAGTCTGATTTGTAAGATGTAAACTTGCAATCTGACATTTTCTCAGAATTCTGTAAATCTTAGTTTAAAAAAATTTGCAACTTGCAATTTTGAGAAAACAAATCAGAAAAGAAGTCAGAAAGTCAAAATTCTGAGATATAAACTCAGAACTTTAAGAAAAAAAGCATGACTGAACGTCTACATGACTTTTTTTCTGAATTCTCACAAATAATCTGCGATTGAAAGATATAAACTCTCAATTCTGAGAAAAAAAGAGTTTACATCTCGCAATTAATAACTCTACACAATATAAACTTATGATTTTGAGAGAAGTTGTGTGAATTATGAGATATAAACTCTCAATCTGACTTTTAAAAAATAAATAAAAATTCTTTAGAATTCTTGCAACTATAGAAGTCAACATTTGAAGTGGATCAAAACCTTTCATCAAAGTTGTCCTAAAACCAAAACAATACCCATTCTTGTTTTAGGACAACTGTGATTAACTTTTTTGAGCCACTTTAAATGTTGACTACTGTAATAACTTACAGTTATGAGACAATTTGCAATCTGACTTTTTTCTTAAGAATTTTGAGAATCTCACAATTAAAAACTTGCAATTGCAAAATAAAATAGCAATTGTTAAACAATAATTTGCAATTATAAGACTCGCAATTCTAAGAAAAAAAGCCAGGAAAAAGTCTTACAATTAAAAACTCGCAATTCAAATTCCAAATCTTTGAAAAAAGTCTGAAATTCTGAATTGTAAGACAAAAACTGACTTTCTCAAAATTTTGAGAATCTTACAATTAACAAACTCGCAGTTCTGAGAAAAAAAATCTGAATTGTGAGATATAAATTTGCAGTTTTACATCTCATAATTATTAACTTTGAGAACATTTTGAGAAAAAAGTAAAAAAAAAAAAAAAGATAGGAAAAGGCAAAATTACACAAAATAAACATTTTTGAGGAAAAAAAAGTGAATTGTGCATTGTAAATTATTTTCTTAGAATTCTGAGAACCTCACAATGAATAACTTGCAATTCCAAAATTTTGATTTAAAATTTAAATTAAGATTTAAATTTGCGGTTTTGAGGAAAAAAAGGCAGAAAAAAAAAAGAATTGTGTGAAATACACACTTGCGATGTGATTTTTTTTAATAAATAAGGTCTGAAAAAGTCACAGTTTCAAGATATAATTTCATGGTTCTGTGAATTGTGAGATATAAACTTGCAATCTGCCATTTTTTCTCAGAATTCTTATAATTAATAACTTGCAACTGCAATATAAACTTGCAGTTCTAAGAAAGTGTGTCTGTACCTGGTCGTTTTTCCCCCAAATAACTTGCAGAGGAGTTGAAATGAGATGCATGTTCTCCTGTAAAGAGTGTCTGGATTTCTCTCCGACAAGCTCCATAAAGCCTGCAAAAGATATTGATAAGATTGAACACAGATCTGCTATTTCTAAAGACACTATGGTAGGAAAAGCACTAGAGATACTCACACTCGCGGTAGAAGTCATTGTTAGGAATACGAACGTCAACCAGTCCTTGAAGAATCTAGGAAACCAGAGGAAGAACAAAAGAGTCATTAATAACTAATTCAGTGTTCAGACTCCCATAACAATTATCAATCTCCATATTGTAATCACACCTGTTTAGGGATCTTAAAGCGCACATATGAACAGAGTTTGAGCATCTCCTCCATCTCCTCTGGTGTTGAGGGTATCAGTGGGATATCAGCGTCGCTGTTCTGAGTTTTCTCCAGTTCCCGCAAACGCTGAACAAACTTACTTTCGGTGGGATACTCAATACCTGCCAAACAGACAAATATCTGATTTTAATATACACTACCAGTCAAAGGTTTTTTAAAGAAGTCTCTTCTGCTCACCAAGCCTGAATTTATTTCGTCTAAAATACAGCAAAAGCAGTAATATTGTGAAATATTTTTACTATTTAAAAGAACTGTTTTCTGTTTGAATATATTTCAAAATGTAATTTATTTCTGTGATCAAAGCTGAATTTTCAGCATCATTACTCTAGTCTTCGGTGTCACATGATCTTTCAGAAATCATTTTAATATGCTGATTTTCTGTTCAAGAAACATTCATTATTATTATTTTCAATATTTAAAACAGTTGAGTACTCGAGGATCATTTGATGAATAGAAAGATCCAAAGATCAGAAATTATAGTAATCAATACTTTTATTTAGCAAGGATGCTTGAAATTAATCAAAATGATGCTAAAAATTCAGCTTTGAAATCACAGGAATAAATTCAATTTTAAAATATATTCAAAATGAAAACAGTTATTTTAAATAGTAAAAATATTTTACATTTTTTACTGTTTTTGCTGTATTTTGGATCAAATAAATGCAGGCTTGGTGAGCAGAAGAGACTATTTAAAAAAAAAAAAAACATTAAAAATCTTACTGTTTAAAACAACGTTTCTCATTTTCATTTAGTTCAACCTGATTTATTAAAATAACTAAAACTAAGATTAATAAAAAGTATATATACATAATTAAAAAAAAAAGACAAAAACAATTTAAAAAAAAAATTGAAAATTAAAAAATATAAAAATAAACTAATTTAAAATACTGTATTAATACTATTATTAAATACTATTAATATATTAAAAATTCCTATTAATTAAAAATATAAAAACTATAATATTATCTCAATTATAGGCCTACTAAAACAACACTGTTTACTAGTATTAATATAATTAACAACTAAAAAAATGATTATTTTATAGATTTAACTCAGTGTGCATTGCTTAATTTTAAATTACATAATTTTTTTAGCTAATGTGCAGGTCTTTATAAGGACACCATCACACTTAATGCGTTAAATAGTATAAAAAGATTTTAACTTCAATTAAAGCACAATTTAGGGATTTAAATGTCATATAGTTTTGTAATATCATATAAAATATACATTTTGTTCTAAAATATTTTATGTATGTATGTCTCATGATCTATTCTATGACTTTTAACCTTAAAAAATAATTGTTTTATCTACCTGACATCATATTTAATCATGAAAGTCACCTCTTCTTACAGCCTTTATCAGTATTTTACTGTTTTGTCATTTTTTTTTTCTACAGTACATGTCATGAGATATTAATGCAGGCATAAGGCAGGAAAATATTTTAAACACATTTTTTAAAAGTTCAGAACACTTAGTTTTAGTAATGTCGTTGTGTTTTTTTAATATCAGCTACTGTTTTTAATATATTCATATAGATTTGATCAATTTCATTGGACCGTTAATTAAAAGCAATAATTTACTCCAGAGGTTGCTGTTGAACTATTACAGGATGATTGTGATGTTGCAGAGGCGCTAATAAGGTCAGAAACACAACAAGAACAGACCTGCTGGACAGATGAGCGTGACGGCGCAGAGATCAGATGGATGACGGGCGGCATAAACTCCTGCCACGTTTCCTCCCATGGACGTGCCGATCAGATGGAAAGGCTTTTTGTTCAAACCGATGCTCTTCACAAACTAAACAAAGAGAAAAACATGAGAAAAGACGATCGGTTACCAAGCTAAGAATAATATGTTCTGATAACGTTACAAAAACGTTATTTTTGATGTTCTCTGAACATTCAAAATGTCCAGTTTTTTAAATGTTTCTTTTTGGGTTAAAGGAACATTCCGTTGTATCATTTTTCGAACACTATGGAAATGTTACTTTTGAATGTTCTCTGAACATTCTAAAAAAAGTAACATTTTAAAAACATTTAAACTGAACTGAACATTCCATGAATGATGTCTAAATAATGTTAGTAATATTATTAATGGTATATTAATGTTAATATTATTAATAAACAGCTTAAAAGCTTATTTTAAAAAGAAAACATCAGCAAGAAAACAGAAAAATTTCAAGTGACTTTGCACCTGATCAGGGTATAGTTCAACTGTAAATTGTTGCATAAGTAAGAGATCCTAATGTGCTCCAGAGACAAAAGCGAGCTATTTTTAATCTGCATCTATCAAAACAAGAAGATTCATCTCGGCATGTTCTTCTGAGCTTTCTATTAATCAAAGAAACCTGAAAAAATTCTACTCAGCGGTTTTCAACATAATAATAATAATAAATGTTTTTTGAGCAGCAAATCTGAGTATTAAAATGATTTCTGAAGGATCATGTGACTGGAGTAATGATGCTAAAAATTCAGCTTTGAAATCACAGGAATAAATTACATTTTAAAATATATTTAAAAAGAAAACAGCTATTTTAAATAGTACAAATATTTCAACTTTGGATCAAATAAATGCAGGCTTGGTGAGCAGAAGAGACTTCTGACAGCTTCAAACATGAAGAACATGCCGAGATGAGTCTTCTTGTTTTGATGGATGCAGATTAAAACAAGAAGATTCATCTCTCTCAGCCTCCTGAAAATGCCTCTTTCAGCACAAACAGCGCAAGTCTGTGCAAATCAGCGTTTAGCAGAAGTTGCTTTAAATGACAGACAGCCTTAAATAAGGCAAAACCAACCTGACATGCAGGCAGGGAAACAGAGTCAAGTGCCCCCCGTTTGAAGAAAGCCATCTATTTTAAGCACAAGCCTGTGCTTTTCAAGGAAAGCTGATTAGCTTTGGGTCGAGAACAGAGAAAATGAAGTCACAAGGGCTTTTGACTGATCTCGAGATGCTTCAGAAAGATCTCAACATGTAAGCCTAATAAATCCACTGTGTCATCAAGAGAAACGCATTAGTCTGCATGCCTTGTGAGGTTTAGCCAAATAGAAAAACTGGGTCAGTGGCTGGGAGTTCGTCAAGTTAAATTACATGAACCGAAGTGACAGATTTTAAAAAACAGGAAGTTTTGCTTGATCTACTCTGCATGAGTTAAAAATATTTAAAAATTCAATGAAATCACTGTTGATACTTCTAATATTTATTAATTTATTAACATTAAAACTAAACCTACCAGTCAAAAGTTTTTGAACAGTAAGATGGATAATGTTTTTTAAAATCTCTTCTGCTCACCAAGCCTGCATTTATTTGATTCAAAGTAGAGCAAAAACGGTAACATTTTGAAATATTTTTACTATTTAAAATAACAGTTTTCTATTTGAATGTGTTTTAAAATGTAATTTATTCCTGTGATTTCAAAGCTGAATTTTTAGCGTTATTACTCCAGTCACATGATCCTTCAGAAATCATTGTAATATTCTGATTTGCTGCTCGAAAAACATTTATTATTATTATGATGTTGAAAACAGCTGAGTAGAATTTTTTCAGGTTTCTTTGATAAATAGAAAGTTCAGAAGAACAGCATTTATCTAAAACAGAAATGTTTTGAAACCTTACAAATGTCTTTATCATCACTTTTAAAGAAAGCATACTTACAAAATAAAAGTATTAATTTCTATAATTTCTCTCCCGCTCAAAAAAAATAAATAAAAATGAATAATACTGGCTTTTAAATGGTATAGTGTATTATGTTAAAAAAAAAAACTTTTTATATCAGATAAAGGCTGATCTTTGGATCTATCTATTCATCAAAACTGTTTTAAATATTGAAAATAACAATAATAAATATAAAATGTTTCTTGAACTGCAAATCAGCATATTAGAATGATTTTTTTGAAGGATCATGTGACACTGAAGACTGGAGTAATGATGCTGAAAATTCAGCTTTGATCACTGGAATAAATTACATTTTAAAATTTATTCAAATAGAAAACAGCTATTTTAAATAGTAAAAATATTTCAAAATGTTACTGTTTTTTGGTTGGTAAGCAGAAGAGACTTATTTAAATAAAAACATTAAAAATCTTATATACATCTAAAAAAAAAAAAAAAAAAAAAAAAAAAAAAAATTATATATATATATATATTTTTTTTTTTTCCCCACCTGGTTTATCCGTTTGACTTGGCCCTCAATGGAGTAATCAACAGCGCTGGTGCGTGTCGTACCCTCATGTCCCGGCATGTCAACACACACCAAGTGCACATTTTTAGGAAGAAACTACAAAAGCAAAATAATGCACAATTAGTCAAACTATCTTTTCACTTCATGATCTGATACATATATTAAGAACAAAGATGCTCTTGGCTTTAGATGTCAATCAAACCGTTTCATTTAACACTTTCTGACAGCTTTTGAAACCACAACTGCACTTTAGGCCTCAGATGGTTTGTTGGTTCATACAGATTCTGGAATAATGCAATCAAAGATCTCACTTATCAAACTTTCAATAATTTAAAGGGGTCATCGGATGCAAAACTCACTTTTACATGTTGTTTGAACATTAATGTGCGTTGGCAGTTTGTGTACACAACCACCCTACAATGATAAAAATCCACCCAGTGGTATTTTTTTTTATCTTTAAAAGTAATATCCCCTTTTTAAAATCAGGTCATTCTCAGCTTCTTGTCGGTGTGACGACACACAGTTGATTGACATTAGTGCCTTACCTTAGCCCCGCCCTCACCGAGCTGAAACCTGACATCATATTTCACTACCAGTCAAATGGCGATCGGAGTCCGACTCTTGTGTGACTCAGGTGCAGGGGAAGACTCTAATTGAGCGATTGAGGTGTTCTGTTGTTGGATGTAATAATGAACATAGCAGTAATCATTTACTCCCGACATCTGAGCCGCTTAAGAGGCAGAGGACAACGTTACTTTTGTTTTTAAAAGGAAAGAGCAGATCCCGATCTACATATGCATCTATGTTTGTGTGAATCATTTGTGATGCAGCTTCACCCACAGCAGAAGTGAGTATAAGGGATTTTTATGCATCTTTGCAAATGGCCTTTCTTAATAATGCTTGTTGGCAAGTTTCGCCGATAAACGCGGCTAAATGCAGCTAAAGTAAACATTACAGCTCGTAATCCCTCAGCAGAGAGGGGCGGGGCGAGCAGAGCTCATTTGCATTTAAAGGGCCCATGCAATAAAATGATCTGATATTTTGCAGAGCTGATTTTGACGAGGTAAAGGGGTGTTTTTCTTTTACACTACTATTGAGAATTTTTAACCAAAGTATATTATAGACTTTTCATTAAGACCCTAAAGAATCATATCAACTTGTGGAAAATGAGCATCTCAGTTGATTATTTTAAGCAACGCTTAAACTATGTTATATCTGTGACCTTTAAAACACCAAAAATAACATTTGTTGTTGCTTAAGTGAATTGAACGATTAAGCAAATGTTCCGCTGTGGTTTCTTGCCTTAACCACACCGAGCCACATGTCTTTGTGTGCAGAGAAGCCGTGTAACATGAGGACGGAAGGACGGGTGCCTGGAGTCCCCCTGTGAGAGTAACAAAAGCGATATCCTTCATATTCAGCATAATCCACCTGCATTCCCAGCCTTCTGCGCCAATACCTGCGAATAAATCACCAAAAAGACTTGAAAATGAAAATTAAGGTCTTCTAAAATAAAGTCAATGCTTTGCTCTAAGCATGAGATGCATCCAAGATGTAGAGTTTGTTTCTTCAGCAGATTTGGAGAAATGCAGCATCACATAACATCACTTGCTCACCAATGGATGTGAATGGGTGCCATCAGAATGAGAGTCCAAACAGCTGATAAAAACATCACAGTAATCCACAACACTATATTATGATGTTTTTATCAGCTGTTTGGACTCCCATACTGACGGTACCCATTCACATCCATTGGTGAGCAAGTGATGTGATGCTGCATTTCTTCAAATCTGTTGAAGAAACAAACTCGTTAACATCTTGGATGGCCTCAGGGTGAGTGGTTTTTCAGTTAACTTTCATTTTTGGGTGAACTGTTCCTTTAAGTTACTCCTAATAATTCATGCATTGAGGTGAAATGCAGTAAACATTGTATTTAAAAAGTTAACACAAACTACACAGACAGAAAAAATAAAGTTTTGACTAAAATGAAAATTAACAAAACTAAAAAGTAATTTAAAATATAGTTTTTTACTAGGATTATTATAGTTATTATAGTAATAAAGTAAAACAAAACAAATGTTATCTAAAAATAAACATTTAAAAAATAAAATACGAAAAAACTTTTTCTGCTAATTGCCAAGGCAACATTTCTAATTGTAATTTAGTTTAACTTGATGTACTAAAAAAACCTAAAATATAAACATACTAAAAATGATTAAAAACTATATAGACATTTAAAAAAACTAATAAAAATGACAAAACACAAACTAAACTAAACTAAATTACTAACATTTTAACAAATATTTAAATGAGAATGAAAAAAATAAAAACTAGTTCAAAATATTAAACTTTTTACAAAGATTATTATAGTTAAATAAACTAAAACATTTCTTATTTTAATTTAGTTTAACTTGATGTACTAAAATAACTTAAAATATAAACATAATTAAAATTAATAAAGACTATATAGACACTAAAAAAACTAATAAAAATTACATTTGAACAAAAATTAAAATAAGAATGGAAATATAAAACTAAAAATCCATAAGTTTTACTAGGATTATTATAGTTCAATAAAG
>NC_133380.1:5089404-5123050 GCF_049309525.1 Garra rufa | reverse complement strand
AACTAATCTGTTTTGAACACTGGACAGAAAAATCTGCATATTAGAATGACTTCTGAAGGATCATGTGACACAAAAGACTGGAGTAATGATGCTGAAAATCCAGGTTTGACCACAGAAATAAATTACACTTTAACATATATTCAAATAGAAAACAGCTTTTTAAAATTAGAATATAATTTCACAATTTCAGTATTTTTACTGTTTTTAATTAAATAAATACAGCCTTGGTGAGCAGAAAAGGATTCTTTAAATAACAGAAAATTAGCTATTGCTGTTTTTTTTCAACTATTTTTTGCTAATCTGTTTTATCTTCTTCCATATAAGTCTGAACTGAGTTTGATCACTTTCCATTGTAAAAGTCTAGTTTGATAGTTAAATAGCTGTTGTTTGATAGCTGCGGACATGCGTCTGTGTGTCTGCGTTTCCTTATGTCTCACCTGAAGACTGGTAACAGTAAGTCGACGAGCATCGTCCACGGGAGCGTAAACGGGCACCAGGTATGGGCTTTCGGGAATGTGCTCGTCGTTGAACTTTATAGACACTTCATAGTCACCTGCAAAGACATTTTAAGATGTTACTTGGGTAAATACAACTTTTCAAAAGAAGCACAGAACAGAAAGACAATTCTTGCGTGTGTATACCACTAAATACTAAAATTACTAAATATATTGTAGTAGCCTAAACTTTTGTACAGCGCTTTGCAACGATTCGTATTGTGAAAAGCGCTATACAAATAAACTTGAATTGAATTGAATTGAATTGTATTTATACCAGGTTCTTGAGCTACATAGGAGACGCCGCATGAACCGTCCTTTCTTTCCTCAAAGGAGATTTCTGCACGACTGGGACCTTCAACGGCGATGGACAGACCTCCAGCACCCGCCTCACGTGTCCAGACGTTAAACTCAGCTGTGCAAGAAAACATGAATGAGATGAATGGATGTTTAAAAGAGTTATATACAGTTTAAACAAAAATCGAAATACATTCCCAAACCTTCTCCTCCTTTTTTCTAGTACAAGTTAAATTAAATTAAAACTGGTTAAATTAAATAAATTTAATTAAAATTAAATCAAATTGACATTTGAATACATTTCTAAACCTTTTCCTCCCTTTTTCTAAAATAAGTTATATTAAATTGACATTTGATTACATTTCCAAACCTTTTCCTCCTTTTTATTAAAATAAGTTAAATTAAAATGTTAAAATAAATCCAAAATTAAATGACAGCCAGTACAACAAATACTACTATGAAATACAATTGTATAACTTTTCGTAATGTTTAAAATCTAAAAAAAAAAAAAAAAACACTTCTTTATATCTAGTTGACATTTAAAGATTTACACCATATTTCTAAAATGATACATATAATAAAATAAGGTAAAATTCAACTACAGGAAGTACAACAATGTAGACATAATAACAATGTTAATAAAAATTCTTATACAATTTTATAATATGTGACCCTGGACCACAAAACCAGTCTTAAGTCGCTGGGGTATATTTGTAGCAATAGCCAAAAATACATTGTATGGGTCAAAATTATTGATTTTTCTTTTATGCCAAAAATCATTAGGAAATTAAGTAAAGATTATGTTCCATGAAGATTTTTTGTAAAATTCCTACTGCAAACATTTCAAAATGTAATTTTTGATTAGTAATATGCATTGTTAAGAGCTCAATTTGGACAACTTTAAAGATGATTTTCTCAGTATTTTGATTTTTTTGCACCCTCAGATTCCAGATTTTCAAATAGATGTATCTCGGCCAAATATTGTCCTATCCTAACAAACCATACATCAATAGAAAGCTTATTTATTGAGCTTTCATATGATGTATATATCTCAGTTTGTATAATTTAACCTTATGACTGGTTTTGTGGTCCAGGGTCACATATCACCATTTTGATGAGTAAATAATTGAACATAAATATTTAGATTTTTTGGCACCCTCAGATTCCAGATTTTCAAATAGCTGCATCTCAGCCAAATATTGCCCTTCAAGAAATTGACTCTTATCACTGGTTTTGTGGACCAGGGTCACAAATGTAACATTTTAAGAAGAACACAACACCATTTCAACATTTAAATCGTTCATACCTGGCACACCCATCTCTGCCTTCTCCAGACCTGAACCTCCTGCTCGCACCTTCTGGGCTCCACCTTCACCCAGTGGGCCGACGGTGAACTGGAAGGGGCTTCCTGGCACGTGCTGCCCGCGGTACTTCACGCTCACCGTGTGAACGCCCATCTCGTGAGGCACGAAGCGCACGCAGTAAGTGTTGTTTCCCACCGCCACCATCTCAGCCGCTTCTGTGGCTCCCGCCGGGCTGGTGACCTGCGCCGTGACGTCCTTAAGGTCGATTCCTGAGGGAACAGAGAGCAGAAGGACTGTTGGGAAAGCTGACAGATAGGATGAAGGAACGGCTCTCCGCTGGTCTGACCTCTGTACTTTCTCAAGGTTCTGCAAGCAACATACTGGAGAGATGAAACTTGCTGTGCTTAGGTTATTAAAAGGATAGTCATTATTTACTCACCTTTATGTTGATCCGAACCTGCAAGACTGACTTTCTACTACGCAACAAATAGACTGAAAGCAGCTTGGGCATTTGGCTAAACATCACTGTTCGGTGTTTTTTTTTAGTATCATTGATAGACTACTATGATTTTAATTACTTTTTATTTTATTTTTTTTAATTAAATTAGAGTATTTTTTGTTTGTTCTGTTTTCACTTTATTTTTAGTTAAATGTTGAGTCATTTTCTTGTGGTTTTTGTAATTGTTTTTTTTTTAAAAAAGCAAAAAAGATTACAGTAAGATTTTTCAAAGTTTTTTTTATTAAACTATTCAATTTAAAATCTGAATCACAATTACATTGTTTATACATATATATTTTTTGATTTCACTTTAATTTTATTAAAGGTAAATTAATAAAATCACAATGTGTGGTAATTTGAATTACAACTTTAATTACGAAGGTTTAGTAATTGTGTGTTTGTAATTTATTATTTTTATAAATATGGTGTAATGGGCAAAAAGGGTGACATGTAAAGATAATTTCCACCCTTTTAACTAAAAAATTATATATTATCTTAAATATGTTAAACTTAAAATTAGTGTAGTAATTTTAATTACAACTTGAATTACTAAGATAAAGACAACTAATTTTGTTGTCTTTTTGTAATTTATTATTAAAATTATTTATTATTAACTAATAATGAGCAATAAAGATGTAAAGATGTTTTCCTCCCTTTTTAACTAGAAACAAAAAACTAATATATATTGTTTTTGTAATTTATATTATAAATATTATATTTATATTGTATTATATTATGTTTCTTAACTAGAAATAAAATAAAATTAATTAAACTTAAAATCACAACTTCAATTTCTAAGATTTAGTAATTGTGTTTTTGTAATTGATCACTTTTATTTAATTTAATACATGGTGTAATGGGCAAAAATGACGACAAATGATAATTTCCAAAATTTTTCCTAGAAATAAAAATTCAAATTTACAAATTATATTCAACTTTTTTGTTTGTTTTCACCTAAATTTTATTAATTTTACTTGTCATTTTTTCTTTTTTATAATGAGCAATAAAGACCCCCCCCCCCCTTTTTAACTAGAAAATAAATTACATAAACTAAAAATTACAACGCGGAGTAATTTTAATTACAACTTTGAGTAATTTTGTTGTTTTTTAAAATTACTTTAACACATTTTAAGACCAAAAAAAGACGACATGTAAATATATTTCCTTTTAATGAAGAAAAAGTTTAGTTGAAGTTTTAGTAGTTTTGTTTTTGATATTTTTATTAGTCTATATAGTTTTGCCTCTTTTGTTTTAGTTGAGTTATTTTAGTAATTCAAGATAAACTAAATGAAAATTTTACATTTTAGTTAACATTACATTAAAGTTGCTTTCAAAATGATTTTTTGTTTTTAGCTTTAGTTAACTGAACTAACCCTGAACTAAAGCCATTCGGGTTTGCATTGGCATAAGAATAGTAAATGATAAATACATTTCTTTGGAGTTGTAATAAGCCAAAAAAGCAGCTGTGGTTCATGCAAACACAAACACAGGAGTATCAAGAGCAAGCGGTTTCTGCCAACCTCGTGGTCCGCATGCGGCGTGTTTAAAACGCACCCTCCAGCCCTCCGCAGGGCCTACTCGTGGGTGCCGTACCAATCCTGGTCACCCAAACTCGGCCCACGGTGAAGCGTGTCGACCTCTGAGGGCACGGAGACCCTGAGCTGCTCTGACCTTTGACCCCGAGCCGAATAGAGCAGTGGGAGCGATAGACGCCGCGTGAGAGCAACTCACGAGCCAAAGCCAGAAGAAACCAGGTCACTGATAGTCACAGATGCAGAAAACAGCAAGAAAACACAAGACAAAGACAGAAACAAGTGAGGAAAGAGAAAGGACAAGAAAAACAGTAAAGTGGGAAAAAAGATAAGATAATAGAGTATATATAGGAAGCATTATATACACTCTCCATGTAGTTCAATCTCATGAAAACACTTCAACAATGACCTCAAGCTTCACTCACATCCAACAAAGTGCGTGAATGAGCTCATATGAGTCTGTGTGGCCTGTATTAGATCACCGCTAACCCTACATTACAGCGTGGCCTCATTAACCAGGATAAAGCTCAAAAATCACATATGGAAGCAGTCTACATGATCCAGGTTAAGATTTTGATTGGCCAAATAAAGGTCTGTTCACACCAAGAGTGACGCGACTGACATGACAAAACACACGCTTGGGTTCTCAAATGCTAAACGTAAGCCAAAGCTGTCATTTTCTAAGATTGATGTAAAAATATAAAATTAAAGCATGAAAATAATACTGTTTATAATAATGAAAGTTATTGTAATACAGCATATCTACATTTACCTAACTAAAAATGCATATGGTCATGCTCTCGAATGCAAAATACAAGCCAAAGCTGTCATTTTTCAAGATTGATGTAAAAATATAAAATTAAAGCAGGATAATACGGTTTATAATAATAAAAGTTATTGTAATACATATCTACATTTACCCAAGTAAAAACGCACATGGTCTTGTGCTCAAATGCAAAATATAAGCCAAAGTTGTCATTTTCCAAGATTGATGTAAAAATATAAAATTAAAGCAGGATAATACGGTTTATAATAACAATAATTGTTGTAATACAGCATATCTACACTTACCCAAGTAAAAATGCACATGGTCAAGTTCTCGAATGTGAAATTTATGTCAGTTGTCATTTTCTAATATTTATGTAAAAATATATCTTAAAACGTAATACTGTTTACAATAAAAGTTATTGTAATGCAGCATATCTACATTTACCCGATTAAAACCGCACATGGTCATGTTCTCGAATGCGAAATGCAAGCCAAAAGTTGTCAATTTCTGAACTTAAAACATAATGTGCTTTAAATTACAAAAAAGTAAAAAATAAAATAAAATAAAAAAATCGCATCCTCATATAATATCTATGAGATTGTTTAATTTATTAAAATAATTTGTGATATGAAAAAAAATACAGCAAATTTACATATAATTTATCTTCCTCTGAAACTTTTAGTACCTTATTGGTTTATTTATTTGAAAAAAAAAAATGTTGTGCCAAATATTGCATAGATAAATAAAATTTAATATAACAATAAATTAATTTATAAAATTCTAAATAAAATGCAAAAAAATGCAAATAAATAAAATAAAATTTACATTTATCATATTCCAAATTCAAATAGTACTTTATTGGTTTATTTTATTTAAAAAAAAAAAAAAGATTTACTTGTGCCAATATCACAGCTATAAATACAATATATATAATTTATTACACTAAATTTATCAAATGCTTAAAGGTACATTTAAAACAAAAATAAATTATAATAGGGCAAATTCACATCTATCCCCTCTCTTCCAACAATAATCACAGCAATAAATATATATCTTAATTTATTATAATAAATTAATTTATAAAATTCTAAATGGAATGCTATTTTATTTATTAAATAAAATAATTTAACAAATGCTAAAATAATAATAATAATAATAATAATAATAATAATAATAATAATAATAATAATAATAAAAAAAAAAACAGGGCCAATTCACATCCATCATCTATCTCCCACCTAAACTACAAATAGTAACTGGTGTATTTAATTTAAAAATTTTGTGCTAACATCACACCAATAAATATATAACTTCATTTATTACAATAAATTCATAAAATTCTTAAATGAAGAATAGGATAGTTTGTTAGATTTTACCCACGATTTTCTTTGCTTTTAAATAGCTTTAAATAGCCCGTGAGCATTTTACTTTTACTTTCGATTTAGCGTCAATTTGGCGTCAATTCATTGAATGGACATCAACAAAACAGTATGACAAAATAATTTAGTCTATGTTAAACATAGAATTAATCAAAAATTAAATAACTGTTAACATAACTGCCACAAAATTGAATTATAAAAAAAATAGGCGTACTGAAAATCAGCAAACACGGTGGAACCAAATAAAAAAACGAATGTTCTTCAAATGAGCATTTATTCTGTTAAAGTTTTCTTATTGTAGTTTATGCGCATTTTTTCTTATCGGACAAAAAGTTTATCCTACTTAATTGTGCCCATATGTTTAATGCGCTTTTTTAAATTTGTGCGCATCTTCACGTTTCCATTGAGAGTTTATGCGATATTCCGGCCGCAGAGAACAGCCTTTGCATTGCAGTGGTTCAACTATGATAAACAAGCCTCGCATGGCAGAGTTTGCACTGCACTTCAATCTCATTAATTTTATTACAATTAGAAATCTTGCTCTTCTGTTGTCCTTGACAGCTTTTAAGTGCGTTATTGGCGGAGCCACCAATTTAATTTAATAATCGCACAACCTATTCGATATTCGGTAATTAAATCAACTAATCGAATATTCGAAAATAGTGACCCATTGGATTGTTTAATTAAAAAAAAAAAATTAATTATTATGTGCCAAAAAAATAAAATAGGATTGTTTAATTACAATAAATTACTATATTTGTGCTTCAAGTTAAAATAAAATCAGAATACACAATGAAAACTGTATATCGGTTTGGCCCATTTTAAAATATAGTCACTCGAGTTTGAAAACGACTAACATGTTTTTAAACACTATTTGTGCTGGTTAGCATTACTATTCAACCAAAACGAGGACAAACCTGCCCTCTCTCACACAAAAAGACATTTCAGGCTGCGCCAAAACTCATACTGGAAGCGCAGATTAAGCAAACTTTATTCCGACAGAAAATGCCCCCGACTGCCAAGTGACACTCCTGACATGAATGAGGCAGGGTTTCCGTCAGTGCGAGCCGTGTGTTAGCATCACGCAGCGCGTACTGCTGAAGTGACTCCAGCAGCAGCTGCGCCGCTCTGACTGAAAATCAAAGCAGACACTTCAATGCGTTCAGCGTGGCCTGCATATGTCGTCAGCCATGTGTTTTTACTCAAGTATGGAGACTCGATGCTTTAGCGCATGACGTGAGCCAGCAAAACAACCGCACGTTCATTTGTTTTGTGCTGGTTTGGCTGGCGCTCAGGACAGAAACTGAACTACAGTATGTTGAAAACCAAGTCGTTAGACAAAGTGGATGATATGGCAAATAATTCACGCCTAATCTACATTAAAACTGCAAACTTGGGTTTTATGAGGACAGAAGTGTGTTTGACATCTTCATTGATTTTCATACCTGGGATCTTCAGGTTGAGATCACAAACACTTCCAACACTAGAGACGGAAGCCGCTTTCTGACGGCGAGTGATGCTCTCGCGGATACGACCTTCGCCAGTCACTTTCACGCTAAATGGACTTCCTGTGAACACAGAGATACAATAAAAGTCACACAACGATAGGATACTAAACGTCTCTTCGGCTCAGCAAGGCTGCATTAATTTGATCATAAATTCTGTAAAAATTTGAAATATTTTTTAGTTTAAAATAACTTATTTAAAATTTAATTCATTTCTGTGATCAAAGTTGAATTTTCAGCATCATTACTCCAGTCTTCAGTGTCACATGGTTCTTCAGAAATCATTTTAATACGTTGATCTGCTGCTCAAGAAACATTGTTTATTGTTGATGTTGAAAGCTAATATTTTTGTGGAAAGTGTAATAAATTTAATTCAGGACTCTTAGATGAATAGAAAGTTCAAAAGTGCATTTATTTGAAATGGAAGTCTTTTGTAATATTATAAACGCCTTTACTATCATCCATCAACCTTTTAGTAATATGTCTGTTTAATTAAAAAAAAAAAAATAATAAAACCGGAATTACAATAAATTGCGCAAAATGGTAAAACTGTGCAAAAATAAATAAATCTGAAATAAAATGCACATTAGTACTAAACAAAATAATGTATTCAATAAATATAGTCATAATAGCTATTAAATAAATTGAATCACTATCATTATAAAAAAAAATTAAGAATATTAAATGAAGACAATCACAATAAGTTACTATCAAGTAAAATACTATTATAATACATTTTTGAAATAAAATAATATAACAATAGATTCTTCAAAATCAAGCAACATTTCTGATTATCAACGTTAAAAACAGGTAATATTTTTTGTGATGCATTTATTTTTTCAGGATTATTAGATGAATAAAAAGTTCAACAAGAACATGTATTTGAAATGTAAATCTTTTGTAACATTATAAATGCTTTTACTATCACTTTTGATCAGTTTAATGCATCCTTGTTCAATAATAAAAATGTATTTCTTAAAAAAAAAAAAAAAAAAAACTCCCTGACCCCTTTTTTAAATAGTTATTGCTGCATACTTTACGCAAAATATTAAATAAATAAAAGTTAAAAGTTAGCAGTTAAAGCAAATAAAAGTAAAGACCAAAAGGTAAAATTACTCAAAATAATAAATAAAACAACAAATAAAAATGTTTAAATAAAGTAGTTAGTAAGTAAATAAAGTTGTCTCTTAAAAATTTGAAGAATAATGGCTAGAAAATGACTAAAATCATTCTATTAAACACTGCAATAACCCTAATATGTCACTTTGAATACTGTCTTTTGCCAATTAATCTATAAACGGGTCAAATATGTGACCCTGGACCACAAAACCAGTCTTAAGTCGCTGGGGTATATTTGTAGAAATAGCCAAAAATACATTGTATGGGTCAAAATTATTGATTTTTCTTTTATGCCAAAAATCATTAAGAAATTAAGTAAAGTTCATGTTCCATGAAGATTTTTTGTAAAATTCCTACTGTAAACGTATCAAAATGTAATTTTTGATTTGTAATATGCATTGTTAAGAACCTAATTTGGACAACTTTAAAGGTGATTTTCTCAGTCTTTTTGATTTTTTTGCGTCCTCAGATTCCAGATTTTCAAATAGATGTATCTCAGCCAAATATTATCCTATCCTAACAAACCATACATCAATAGAAAGCGTATTTATTGAGCTTTCATATGATGTATAAATTTTGTCAGATTTCTCAGTTTTGTCAAATTTAACCTTATGACTGGTTTTGTGGTCCAGGGTCACATAAGGTCTCTTATTTGGAGCACATTATAAATGATATGTAAGGTTTGAATGGTGTTTCATGCATGATCTCTTACCAGGAACATGTTCTTCTGCAAATCTGATGGACACGATGTAGGTTCCCGGTTCAGTAGGACAATATGAGACGCCACAAGTGCCATCCTCCATGTCTTCTGTCTGTATGTCCACCTTACTGGGACCCTCAATGGACAACGCCAAACCACCATAACCTATGAACACAGTTATGAGATTAATATAGATTAAATGCATCATACCATCAACATTCATTTAGAATGCATGAGAAATAAATGCAGTCTTGATCACACAAGACCTACTGTGACAAGTTTACTAATGTGCGATATATATTAAGGACTAATTGTATAAATATTTGAGGTTCTTTGGGTAAGTGGGAAATAATTTGCCGCTGTGGTACCAATTACCAATTTTTTCTCTCTCATTTCCAGCTTTGCACAACCTGTTTGGATTATATTCTTAGCAATTAAGTGGATTTGAGAGCTTGAGAAAACATCATTAAGGACCAGACGTTTGGCAGACGTGGTTTATTTAGTGCTTATGCAGCTCGGTTAGGCGAGTTAGACAGTTAGGAAGAAACACCTGCTCTGAATTGAAGTCATTTTCTATATTTAACATGAATGTATTTGGTATAAAGGAAAAAATGTGAGAGGAAGCACTTATTCTGTAAAATGGGGCTTATAACATCAGATCAAGCCTCTTTTTTGTGGGAAACGTTTATATAATTTGCTTTTGGGAAAGAGATTAATATGCAGTTACTAGATTTGGTTGGTTGGTTAATAAACCAAGTAAAAAAATCTTGAGGTGGGACTAGAAAGTTAAAAAAAGAAGAAATTGCTATATTACTATTATAAAAAATAGTAATAGTTGATATTAAATTAAAAACAAAAACAACAACATTAAATAAAATATTAGTAAATAAATATAATACAAAAATCTAATTGCATAGTAATTATGAAAAATATTTTATTCGATAAACAAAAAATAAAATGATTGAACTATTAAATTTTTTTTAAATACTTATCAACTTAATTATATTTTCATTATTACTTAATATATTATATATTAAATAAATCAAACACTAACAACATTAATTAGTAAATAGAATCATAATAAAATAAATTGGATTATGAAAAATATTTTTTATTCAATAAACAAAAATAATGAAAGGGTTAAACTACAAAAAACAGTTAAATAAATAAAATACATAAACTATTATAAAAATAAAAAGTTGATAATGTTAAACAACAACATTAAACAAAAAATTAGTAAATAAATCCAATTAGATTGTAATTATGAAAATTCAATAAACAACAAAAAATAAAGTATTCAACTATTAAAAAAAAACAGTTAAATAAAACACTTGTCAACTCAATTATATTACTATTATAAAAAACTAGCAATATGTAATCAATTAAAAAAACAACATTAACTAGAATTAATTTTAGTAAATAAATTATAATTCTAAAAAATTTGATAATTAAGAACAATAATTATGAAAACGAATTATTCAAAACAACAAAAAATAAAGGTATTAGTTAAAGTATAATGTATTTATTAAATAAATTACTTATAAACTAAACGATAATAATAATAATGATTATTTCTACAAAGTAATAGTAAATATTAATTTAAAACAAAAAAATTGGATAGTAATTCAAACAACAAAGTAGTATCAAAGTAATAAACTATCATAATTATAAAAAAATCATTATAAAGCAAATCATAATTATAAAAAAAGGGACAGTAATAAACTAATAAAAAATAATAATAATATAATAAAATAATTTAATAAATAATCAATATATAGTCAAATAAACACATCAATAGAATAGCTACTATAAAAATATAATTAAATAAAATACAACTGAAAAAACAACTGAATTTAATTACTTTAGCACTTTTTAAACAAAATAATGAAATAGATCATATACAGTCATAAATCATACATAATTAAAATAGCTACTTTAAAAACGATTAAACAAAATGATCAAAATGCTGACTATGACTAAAAGCGTTTTCTCACCAGCTTCTCTTGTGTCCACCACGAAGTCAGCCATCTCGAATGTGCGTCCCTCCACCAAACCCTGACCGAAGACCTTAACTCTGCTGGCATCTCCGATCTCAGACTGGACCACCATGATTGTGATGGGGCTGTTAGCGACGTGTTGGCCGTTCTTCTTGATGCTCACCAGGTGCTCTCCAACTTCTCTTGGGATGAAGGAAATGCCTGAAGAGAAAATGATGGTGTTATCAAAACCAAACACACAGTAAGCAGAAAGAGCTAGTGTTCATCTTGAAAACCCACCGATGTGGTTGTTGGGCTGCCTCTTGAGCAAACAGGGCTCATCGCGACCAGACGGGGCTTTGATGCTTGCGCTGAGAAGACTGAGATCCGTCTCGTTGATATCCAGAGAGAAATCTGCAGCGGAGCCCAGCTTCACCTGAGACTTCCTCTTATTGTCCTCTGCACGGAATAAAAAACAAAACAAACAAATGTCAAGACCATACTGGAGTACTATACCCTCATCATAAAGGCAAGTTCCTTTACTACACAGAGGAAAACTGTATAAAAAAAAAAATAAAAAATAAAATGGAACATTTTATGTAATAGTAAAATACTGTTAAATTAGAGTTTTTGGAAGTGAAAAAAGTAATGAAACCGCTTTATATATTAAAACATGTCTAATAAAGAAAGAATAATAAATAATATGGCTATTATTATAACCTACCTATTATTAAAATGACTAATAATAATAATAATAAATACACATAAAAAGATAAGATATTGAATAAAAGATTAATAACTATTATTATTGTTGTTATTAAATAAAATTAATATTTTTTAAATAAATAAGAAAAATTGTTTAATAAAGAAGAAATGGACATTGTTATTAAATAAAAACAAATTATTATAAACAATTATTAAATACAAATTAAAAGTTAAGTTATTGGATGAAAGATTAATAAATAAACTATTATTAACAGTAAATAAAATAAATTATTAAATTAAGAAAAAATACTTAAAGATGAAAGTAATCGAATGAATGAAAATAAGGAAAAAGCTATGAATAATAATAATATAAACATCACAAATAAAAATAGCTATTATTATTAAAAAATAATAATTATGAAATAACTATATAAATAAAATAGGATGATAACTAATAGTAATTGAATGCATGAAAAAGATGGGGAAAAGGTATTTTTTATAATAATAAAAAATATCTATTATGGAATAATATAAAAATGTGAACATTATTAAATATAACAGCTATTATTAAAAAATATATAAATAAAATAGAATGATTATAATAGTAGTAGAATGAATAAAAAAGAAAACTCATTTGTACTCATTACAAATCATTAATCTTATGAAATAATAATAATTATAAAATAATAATTTTAATAAATCACAACTATTATAAATATAATAAATCAGTATATATTGCATTATTTGTGTTGTGTTACATGGTGTTTTGTATTTATCTTCAATATATAAAAAAGTTTGTGATAGTCTTTGATCCATCATGCGTCTTTCTCTTTAACACACCATCTTTTTTTGTGTTTGTCAGCATTTAATAAAAAAAATAAATTATATACTAATTCAGTACGAATCTAATGGTACAAAAACATTAACTTTTTCCTTGTAAATGTAAGTTAAATCTGTAAAATCTAAAATGTTCCTACTTGCTCAGGATCTGGTCACATCCGACTTTTCCTTTTCTTATTTTTTAAAAACTAAATACCAGATTTTTTTAAACCGTGTACCTGTGATCCTGGCCGTGAAGGGGCTTCCTGCGATGTGTTTGTCGTTATATCTGACGAGTATATTGTAATCTCCAGGCAGCGTGGGCAGGTATGAAACAGTACAAGTGCCGTCTTTGTTGTCCACACAGTTGATGTCAGCCTTGGATGGACCTTCAATGGCCAAATCAAGGCCGCCTGATACAAAACACCACATGTTTTCTTAGCAGAACGTTTTCAGATAAATGCTAAAGCAGCAGGAGCGTGACTCGTAAATACACACCCTCAGACGCATCTTCAGTGTAGATGGTGAACATAGCGGTTTTATGGGCGGTCCCGTAGACCAGACCTGGTCCGTATGCAGTCACATTAGGACTGTTAGCGTTGTTGACGTAGAACTGCAGAGGACTCTCTGATAAGAAAAAACAAACAAGCATTGAATACAAGGACAGAAAACGCACATACAGTACAACAGAATGGAAACATTATGAGGCAAAGCAGGTGCAGAACACAAGATGTTTGGAAAATTATAAATTACTCTGAGAGCTATTTTTGTCCTGAAATGCATTATTTGTTGTTTATATAAAATAAAAAACAGAAACAGAATAAAGGAAATGAGTGAACTTCACTCCCCATTAAAAAAAAAAATCTTTAAGCATACTTAAAAGAAACAAATTTAAATTATAACAATTAATATATTATTGTTGTCGTTGTTATTATTATTATTATTAAATAATGACTTTTTTCCCCCTTTTAATTTTGAGGTTAAGAATTATCTGCACAGTTTGTGCGATGAACAGAAATCTGGAGTAATATTATTAATATTATTATTAATAAATGATCATAATATATATTTTTAATTGATATAAAATACAGTTAAGTTATAAAGTTATCAGGATATAAATATAATAGGCTGTACTGTTGTATACATGTGTATAATTTTAATGCAATGAATATTAAATATTATTTTTAGTATTATATGTGACCCTGGACCACAAAACCAGTCTTAAGTCGCTGGGGTATATTTGTAGCAATAGCCAAAAATACATTGTATGGGTCAAAATTATAGATTTTTCTTTTATGCCAAAAATCATTAGGAAATTAAGTAAAGATCATGTTCCATGAAGATGTTGGTAAAATTCCTACTATAAATATATCAAAATGTAATTTTTGATTAGTAATATGCATCAAGAACTTAATTTAGAGAACTTTAAAAAGGTGATTTTCACAGTATTTAGATTTTTTTGCACCCTCGGATTCCAGATTTTCAAATATTTTCCAAATATTGTCCTATCCTAACAAACCATACATCAATAAAAAGCTTCTTTATTGAGCTTTCATATGTTGCATACATCTCAGTTTTGTAAAATTTAACCTTATGACTGGTTTTGTGGTCCAGGGTCACATATTATTATAAATCTTTATCTTTTAAAATATCTTTATATTTATTTTTATGGCATTGTGATATTTCCACAAAGTTGTCTTTTAAATAAAGTATAAAGCCCCACCCCCACAAAAAAAAAAAAAAAAAAATAATAATAATAAGAAAAAAGGAAAAAAGAAACCGCAATTTACAATTTTAAAACTTCACAAAAAACAACATATTTCACCCCAAAATAGAAATGTATATATTTTTTAAATTAGGAGGGAAAATTAAGCATACTTAAAATAATAAACTTACATTTAAATTATAATAATAATAATTCATTTATTATTATCGTTGTTGATGTTACCATTTTATTAGTATTATTTATTAAATAATGACGGTTTTCCCTTTAAAAAATAGAAATAAAAATTACTAACACAAAGGTGCCTTTAAAAAAAATAAAGTATACTTATAAAACAATTTAAATACATTTTATAAACAGACCCACCCCTACCAATAAATAAATAATTTTAAAAAAGAAAATAAACTGCCTTTTTCAGCAGAAAGTTATAATTTCAATCATTAAAAAAATAAAATCACTTTAAAATTTATTTTAACATCTTTGACCCCTGTATCATTTTACTAATACAATTAAGTATTGCGTGTGTTGTATTGCTGTCACTGATGGTTATTTATGACAAAAAAATAAAATAAAAAAATAAATAAATAAAAAGTAAAATCGAGTAGTAGTAAAAAGAAAATTAAAAAATAAACATGCAGAACTATACAAATATACCAGCTCATTGTTAATGCTAACATATTGTCATGTAGGCACTCCTAACAGAATGATTCAACTCTATAAACACGTTCTTCCTGCCTTATATGGAGAAATAAAGCCATCGGATGACACTAAACTCTCACATTCATGTGATATTGACTGAGGTTTGTGATGGCACTGGACCAGCGACTGGAAAACATGAAACTCCAGCCATAAAACAAGCACCTACATGAGGATCTGCAGCAACACAAGAGCTCCTCTCAGATTCCTCACAGCTGAAGTCACCCATGAGATCTTTCACCACGCTGAATAAATCAGCACCACTCATTTTCTGCATCCGCCCTCAGTCAACCTGCATCTATTGAAAGGTGAAGCCTCCTCAACCTTCACCTAAACGCTCCCATGCAGCTCTGGGACCGAACCGAAGGCCTTAAAGCAAATCCTGACAGCTCATTCATCACAGTGTACTGTGTGACTCACGCTTATGCACCATTGTTCCAGTAGCAGGTTATAAAGGGTTAGTTCACTGAAAAATTAAAACCCTGTCGTTTACTTATGCCACTCTGAACCTATATCACTTTCTATCTTAAGCACAAAATCAGATCAACGTCCAAGCTCTTTTCTGTTCAACAAAAGGTCAACATATGCTTTCATAATATGGAAAACTGCAGCAAAATTACTTTAACACATACGGGTTGAAGGTGAGCAAATGACAAATGTTATTTTTGTATGAAATATTTCATAAAAAGAAAAAATTATGTATAGAAAATTAAAGTTTTTTGTATTGTGTATACCACCAGAAAGTTATACTTTAAAAATAATTGAAATAAACTATACTTGTAAAACATGCTATAAAAAAAACCCCCAATGAAAACAAAATCAAGCTTTTTTATTAACACTTTTTTGGTGGTATTTTTGTAAAAAAAATTTAGCATTGTGATATACTACCAAGTTATTCTAATAAAATATTTTAAATATCTTTTAATGAATTTATTTAAATTAAGTAATTAATTGAAATTATACAGTGACAAACATCCAGTTAGAGCTTTAAAATAATTTATTTTTAAAACTGTTCAATTATTATAAAAAGTATATAATTGTATTATAAAATAATGACAGAAAAAAAATATATATACATTCTTTTGAAAAAAAAATCAAAAAAATTAATAAATAATAATAATAATAAAAGATTTTTAGGCATATTAAAGCATATTCCCATTAACATTTATTTTTGCATTGTGATATACTACCAAGTTATTCTTTTACAATAATTTAAATATTTTTTAATGAATTTATATTATTATAATTTATTTATTTAATTATACAGTGACATACTTCCAAAGTTAGTTTTAAAATGATTTAATTTTTAAAATAGTTTAATTATTATAAAAATATATAATTATATTATACATTTTTTTTTTTTGCATTGTGTTACATGACCATTTAGGGTGAAATAACAAATTATATCAAAATTGTATTTTAAAGTATTTATATTAAGTTAACAGTTTATATGTTATTATTATTAATAATAATAATAATAATAATAATAATAATAATAATAATAATAAACAGCAGTTTTGTTGTTTGTGTTATGAAAGGATTGTGTGTGGACTCTGACCTGGGATGTGCGACCCGTTGTATTTAATGTGCATTTCGTGGAGTCCAGCCTCCGTGGGCGCGAATTTCACCGTGACCGTCCCGTCTTTGTTGTCAATGATCTCAGGCTGGGCGGTTTTACCTGACGGCATGTGAACCTCACCTGAAAGACAAACATTTAAGAGTTTAGATTATGGTTTTTGAACAAATATCAATGCTGAATTACAGGTCATGACTTGTAGTAGATTTCGCAAACTGGAAAATATCTTATATGGCAAAAAAATAAATGACAACTATCATTATATTTACCCCCCCCCCCACACACACACAATTTATTTTTCAATTTTATTTAAGAACATTTTGGCATTTTAATTACATTTCTAAATCTTAAAAAGTTAATCTAATTAGGCTATAAATATTAATGGCAGTATTGTTGTATATATGTACAGAATGTAATTTAAAATATTTCAAATGATAACTAAAATGATTAATTATTTTGTGTGTTGTGTTGCTATCATTGTTGGTTATGATTTATGGAAAAGGTATATTTACAAAACAAACAAATATAATAATAATAATATTTACATAATACAACTACCAGAATTGAAACATTTCTAACAAATTTCATTATGTGAAAAAAATCAAATATACATTATATAAATATAATATATAAAATGTATATTTATTAGTATTAACATGTCATGCCAGTATTTCTTGAGTGCCTTGAAGAATGAAGATAATAAAAATATTATAAAAATACAAATGAACAAATTTCATTAAAAATGTGAAAAAAGGTAACATTATATGACTAACACATTACATAAAAATGGACATTTATTAGTATTAAACAGTATTCAACAAATATCATTAACATAACTTGAAATAAATTAGATAAATCACACATTATTAAAAAAAATGACATTTATTAGCATTAATAATTGTATTGCCTTTATGATGATGATAAAATCATTAATATTTTTGTGTTGTTTTGCTGTCACTATTGGTTATTGTTTATGGTAATTAAAACAAAAAACAAAACAAAAAAAACAAATACCAATATGGAAACAGTTTAACAAATAACATTGTGGAAAAAAAAAGAAATGCATATTATATTAATATTATAAATATGTTATATAAAAATTTACATTTATAAGTCTTAATACTTCATGGCAGCATTTATTACATTGCCTTTATGATTATGATAAAAATGAAATAATAGTTTTTTCTTATTTATTGTTATTTTTATTATTTTTTTGTGTTGTCTTCTGGTCACTGTTGGTTAGTGTCATTTATGGCAAATCAAACAAATAAAAAAATAATTCTTTAAAATAAATATTTAACAAAATTACATAAAATGAAATGCATAATATCACTTTATATTAGAATAGCCATTTATTAGTATTAATACTTCATGGCAGGATTTATTGTACTGCCTATTATGTTAATAAATAAAAGGTATGGACATATTTCTGAGGTTTATATTTCATTAATTTTGAAATTTGTGGAATGGGGGCTTAATTAACATGAAAATTATTTTACAATGCAAAAAAAAAAAAAAAAAAAAAAAAAAATATTGTTCAAGATTTTCTTGCATTTATAATATATAAAGATAAAATATGACCCATCTGCACACATCTGCTGTTCATGTGTAAAAAAACCTGTTAAGAAACTGATTAATTTGTCTTAAATTTAGGTTACAAGCAATGGTTTTGTGCAACCAGCCCCAGGTGTCTTCAGCAATGTCTCACCTGTGATTTCTCCCTTTCTAAAGGTAAAGGGAATCACCATATCGAAAGGTCTGTACCCCGTCCCGTTCACACTGTTAGCAGGAATATACGTGCCATCTGTAACCTGTGAGGCAGAAATCTGAGTAAATGAGAGCGGACAACACACATTCATCCGTTACAACGGCCTGTCAAACATTTCCACGTTTAGTCAGTCTGTGCAATCCATTCTGAAAGTGAGAGTGCTGTGGACAAGAAAAGACATTAACAGCCCAGTGATTCAGCCACAGCAGAAGACAAACGTGTGTTAGACACGAAACGGTGGAAGACGGAGAATCGGCCCCCAGCACACCTGACAAAGCAAAGCATGCCTGGAAAAAAACAAAAATCCCCAGAACCATCGTAAACATCTGAGAAATGAGAACAATAGTGTGCATAGGAGGAAACATGTTGAGACATCTAATACAGATAAACCACACCAGGAAGATGCATCACTGATAACTGACACTTTCTGCTTTTCCCTATTATTTAACCTGGAGCAAATGAGGTAATCACTATGACGAGACTTCAAATACATCAATAAATACTGACAAAAAACAACAAAATTAGTCAACTCTAATTAAAATTTGTGTTTGCTTAAATTTTAGGTCAAATAAAAAGTTTGGCGTTGGTTTCAAAGTTTTAAAAGTTTCTTCTGCTCACCAAAGCTGCATTTATTTGATCAAAAATACAGTCAAAATAAAATATTAAAATTTCAACACTTCTATTTCATAACATTATAAAACGAAATTTATTTCTGCTATCAAAGCCGATTTTCAGCATTATTACTTCAGTGTCACATGATCTGTCAGAAATCATTTTAATATGCAGATTTATTATTTCTTGAATAAATTTGATTTAAGGTTTTTTAATAAAAAGTTTGAAAAAAAAGAGACTTTATTTTATTAAAGACGTTTTGTAATCTTTGACTATAAAGAACAAATAAAATCAGACTATTAAAAAAAAAATCAATAGCAGTATTGTATATAAGTGCAGAATTTTATTAGTAAAATTGTTTATTTATTATTTATGTTGTGTTGCTATCACTGTTTTTTAGTTTATGAATAAATAAATAAAAACTACCAAAATCTCAATACCATAATGTGAAAATTAAAATGTATATTATTTAAATTAAATAAGTAAAATGTATATTTATTAGTATTAATACTCCAAGGTGTTAATACTTAATACTCCTATGCTGATGATAATAATAATAATAATTATAATAATAATAATAATAAAATACTTTTTTGTGTGTTGTGTTGCAGTCACTGTTGATTATTGCGTATGGCAAATCAATAAAAAAAAACTAAATAAATATTAAATACTAAAAAAAAAAAAAAAAAAAAAAAACTACCAGTACTGAAACTTTCCACTAAATACCATTACCATAATGTGAAAATAAAAATATATATTATATAATATCTAAAATAAATATTAGTAATTACACTCCCTGACAGTATTTCTTGTACTGCCCTGATGATAATAATAAAAAAAAAAAATTGTGTGGTGTTGCCATCCCCGTTGATTGTGGATGGTAAATCAATAAAAAAAAAAAAAAATAATATATATATATTAGGGCCGGGACTCGATTAAAAAAATTAATCTAATTAATTAGAGGCTTTGTAATTAATTAATCGAAATTAATCGCATTTTAATCGCATATAAATATTTGACCTGAGAACAGTGAGAAGTAAGTTTTTTCATATGGATTTTTAGTATACCATTGAATAATGACTGAATACATAAACTGAAGCAACAAAATATTGTTTATTTTTGTTCAACCAAGTCCAACAGACCAGTGCAATATTGCCATTAAGTGTAGCAATAGGATACAGTGTTTCCCATAACGAAAACATTTATTTCAGTGAAAAAATAAATCCAAAACTCTCTATTTTAACATTTTGAACAATAGGGCTTTACAATCTTTTGCTATTTGTTTTTTTTAAGAAATTCTTGTGTTTTAATTTTTCTCATAATAAAATGAAAGCATAAACATTTATTTATTTTTAATCAAATGAAAAATAAACCTTTTTAATTTTTGGCAAACAAACAGATGTTTGCTGTTAAAATCAATAAATAATAATTTAACATTTAAATAATAATCGTAGTATTTTTTTCCACAATTAAGTGGTTAATCTTGTTGTTATATTTATTTTTTTATCATATATATTGTTTTTTGTCAATTATTTACTAGGAATATTGTTCTGTTTCATGTTAAACCGTACTTTTATTTTGACAGGTTGCCGTGAAGTTTCTGTGTGTAAAGTATGATATGATGCTAGTTTTCTCAAATGAAACAGTAAAAGTGACACTGACAGTAGCTTTGGAGATTGAGTCTATCTGTTCATGTGAGATGCAAATGCCAAAAATTAACGGGAGCATCACGCGTGCAGTAAAAAAAAAAAAAAACGCGTCTCTGCCATTCTAACATACAGAGGCAAACGGTACATGCAGGATTCATATTAAAACGGTCTTTTTGTATTTCAGTTTTTACAGACACTAGTCCATATCGCGATTTGAATTAAGTGACAGACGAACTTTTGATTTATCAATCCAAAAATCGATGAATTTACGTGCCATTCCGCGCTATAGTAAATTTGGTTTTTCTGAATGGAGTCCGTGATCCAGTCCGTGTTTTCACGGAGGAGACATTGTGAACGTGCCCCCCTAAGATAATGGTAGGGGAAACACTGGGATATTTAGAAATATACTAGCCTACATTTCAGAAATTCAGGTACCCTATAGACCTTTTTCCTGAGTAAACGATGAGCGCCGCCATTACGAATTCTAACGTCAGATTGAATGCTTTTCTGTTCCGGTTTCCATAGGAACCCGTTCAAATAGCGTCCATCTGTTTTTAATGTAGCTACCTTCCGCTGCTTCGTGTCATCTACACACTCAAGTGAGGCACAGACAAATGACGGTCATTGCGACATTGCCAAGTGATGGCGCTATGGAGCCATGTGCTTTTTAAAAACATTTTAATAGGTTTAACATTAGTTTATTAGCTCGGAATATACCCTAATTTGACTAGAAACAATGCAGACCGGAAATGCAAAGCATTCTTTCAGTTAAGAGTCGGACTTACTTCCCTGTTCAGGAAAAAGGTCTATAGGTAGGTAGACCTTCTGTAAAAGCATTGAGGTGATACCTGAGGCTCGATGTGCTGCGGTGATATGCGCATTCCTCTGTCTAAACGCTAGTTGGTGCTCCAGTATAATCGGTCCGCTGAAACTCATCCAGTGAGAAACGTTCCGCGGTACAAAATTAAGTGCGATTAAAATGCGTTAAAAAAATTTAACGCGTTATTTTTGTGTAATTAATTAATCTAAATTAACGCGTTAAAGTCCCGGCCCTAATATATATATATATATATATATATATATATATATATAAAGTAAAACAAAAAACTACCAGTACTGAAATATTTCAAGCAAATATTAAATTTTTTTAATTAAATAAAAAAAAAAAATTATATTTGATTTTTCAAGTTATATATTATATGAATAAAATGATTCATTAGTAATATTTCATGGCTGGATTTATTGTATTGCCCATTCATAATTTTAATAAACACAATTTTAAAAATAATTTTAAGGTTTATTTTTCATTATAGTAATGAGAATTTGTGGAAAGTGGGCTTAGTTTACACAAATACTTATAACATAAAAAAGAAAATCTGTTGCAACATTATATACATCTTTACTGTCACTTTTGATTCATTTAATGCACTCTTGCAGGATAAACGCATTAATCTCTTCAATTTTTTTTTAACAGTAGTGTGTATTTTTAAAGCATTTCACAGATCTGCTTTGTGGTTTTGGAAACGTCTTCTCCTAAACCTTATGAATACAACTAATTCAGGGCAGCAGAAGAGTGCATAATAGTTCTTCACATCCTGAGGTTAATGTCATAATGACCAATTTAAAACTAGCGCCCGCTCCAAACAAAACTATACCAGTCTAAACAACCAGGCGTAGAGTTTCCCTCTGCTTCTGTCATCAATGAAACACACCAGAGGGGAAACCAGAGCGTGTTCAATACAAATCAACGAGAGAGAGAGGAAATAAAGAGCGATGAGTAACAATTCCAACCATTTCCTGCAAAAAATGACGCATGAGTGGTCAAAAATGAAGAGGAAGTGAACAGAAACCAAATTAAATGAAAAATAGAAGGTCAAGAAAAGAGTGACCGACAAAAAAGCAAACATCAGGACAGAGAGGTGACCGGCTGGAAGCTGGCGTTCAGTGCAAAGGCTGGAAAAGAGTGAAGGGTGAGATGTGTGTCTTTGTACCCAGGGCTGGAAGCCGACTCCTGGTGCAGCCTTTTGCTGTTGGACTGACTGCTGCTGCATCACGGGAACTTCATCTGTGGCCTGAGAAATGATGATATGTATGGATGCATGAGGAACACAAAGAAACACACTTGAATGCACACGGAAAATTGTGCCAAAGCTGTTGTAAATTTGTTGTTGCGGGGTTAACAAAACTCCATGTGTTAAATACAAAAGATATAAATGTGTTAACAGTATAACTATAACAAACTCATACAGTTTACGTAAACATCCACTTTTGCACCACTTGCAGAAATGCTAGAAAATGCATGGTTGCACGATTTGGAGAAAAATCTAATTGCAAGGTTTGTCAAAAATTGTGATTGTAATAATTTAAAAAGGCCCAAAATTGTGATTTATAATCATGACTATGAAATACATAATGCAGCTCTACACAAAATATATGACTTTGCATTTCTAAATTGTACTTTTTAAATGAATCATTTTTTTATTTTACAGTAAACCATAGCAATATTTTTACTCCAGAAACTGTAATTTAGTAATTTTATCAATATTAATAAAAGTAATTTATAGCATGATATAGTAAGATTTATTTTATAATTAGCATTAATTTTGTGATCCAAAACTTATTTACCAATAATATTTTAATATCATTGTGATACAAAATGTATTGAGATTATTATTATATAAAGCTTATTTACCAATATTTATTATTTTTAATAATTTTGTGATGTAAAAACTTTAATTTACCAACATATTATTATTGTGATATAAAACATATTTACCAAATATTATTACCATTGTGATATAAAGCTTATTTACAAATATGTATTAATTTTCAGATAAAACTTTAATTTACTAATAATATTATTGTTATTAAAACCATTCAAACTAATTGTTATACACTTTAAAATAAAATAAATTATACTACTAATGATACTTGTATTTAATGGTTTAATATAGAAATATTATTAATAAACTAATAAAATAAATTATTATTATTATTATTATTATTATTAATTGTGATATACAACTTATTTACCAATATTTATGATTACTATTATTAATAAATCATAATACTTTTCCAGTAATTATAATTAATCACTATTATTAATTTGTGATATAAAATATTTACCAATAATATTACTATTATTATAATATAAAACTTATTTACCAATAATATTCATTAATTGCTACAAAACTTAAATTTACTAATGTTTATTATTAATAATTTTGTGATATAAAACGTATTTACCAATAATAATAATTACCAATATTATTACAATATAAAACTAATTTACAAATATTTATTATTAGTATTGTGATATTGTATTTTTACCCACAATTTCTATTAATAATAGTCAAACAAAATAAGAAATATTACTACTGTAATATATGTAAATAAAATAAAACATTAAAGATATTAATAATCATAAATAATAATAAGACATATTAAATTTACAGTAAACTATTATCATTTCAATTTTAATACTTTCTAGCTGCCTTAAAAAGTGCATGCGCTTTTAATTGTGTTATGAATTACACTTGAGACGATCCGGAACACCACACCACATGAAATCGAGCTTGCATTGCTAGAAGCGTTTGCGTGTATATTTCAGACCCAAATCAAAACCTTCCCATAACGTCATGAGATATGAAAGCACTAATAAAATGAGTGCGATCATTTGTCTTGATAATGCAAAGGAACTACATCTTAATACAGGAAGACCCCATACGAGCAGAAACAATGAACTCCAGATGAGGATAAGTTGACACAAAGCGCTGAACCTTTCAAACCGGGCCGTATCTATTCCAGCTCCTTAAAAAAAGCCCTCTTCAATATGGTTCCCCTTAAGAGCTGATGTTATCAGCGTATGCTTCTCACCATGACTTTGAAGGGGCTCCTGGGGATGTTCTCCCCTCCGAAGCGCACGTAAATCACATACGTCCCGGGTTTAGGAGCCGTGTAGAAGATGTCAAAGGTCCCGTCCTCGTTCTCGATGACTTCAGCTTCCACCTCAGTGCCGTCCGGAGTGACCACGATGCAGGAGACCTTGCCTTTTCCTGCTCCTTTAGTGTTCACCACAAAACCCACCTCCTCCCCGATGCCGATGGTCGGCCCGATGCCAGGTCCTGCAGGACAGATATGAGTGATCGCATTGGTGAAGATTTGCTACAGGACTGTTTTTGGAGATTTGCCCTCCATTACAGCATTGTTTCCTTTTGGTGTGTTTTCAATTTGGAAATCTGATATTGCTTTAAAAAGCTTTTAAAGTGGTTGTAAGGTTGTTTTTATCCCACGTATGTGATTCAGTTTGGTTAGGTTGGTCTAGATTTATAAATGCAAATAGTTATTAGTAACAATCAGCACAAATTAGTATTTAAAATAGGACTGAAAATTTAAAATAAATCTGTTCAAACTAAAATACACTTCCAAAAAAAATTTATTATAATTTTCAGTTATTCAGGCTAAAATAAAATAAAATAAATAAGGCTAAAAGCAAAATTTAAATGTAGAATTTTAAAATTTTTGAAAATGTAAATACAAATAAAAGATTTTTTTTTTTGAATTTTAAAAAAAGTATTAAAAAGTATAGTTATTCAGCAGAAAATAGAAATAAAAATAAGACTGAATGTAAAACCCAATCTTTCTGTTCAAACTAAAATGCATTTCCAAAAAGTAAACGCAATCCAAAAAAAAAAAAAAAATACAAATAATAATAATTATTTCAAAGTTATTCAGGCTAAAATAAAATAAAAATTGTAAATTTTGAAAGTTCAAATACAAATATAAGATTAAAATATATTTAAAAAAAAAAGTAACAAATATTAAATAAAATGTAAACTTTTCATAAAATATAATATACATGTTAGACAGAATATTAATAAGATTTGAAATCATATTTGACATTAAATATAAAAAAACAGTGTATATAAATATGAAATAAAATACTCTAATCAAATGAAAAATTAATATAAAAAGATAAGCAAATATAATAAATATTTTTAAATAATAAAATTGAATTAAAATTAAAAATCAATTTATATTTATCCATTTAATTAAAATTAATTTTAGAAAATTTTAAAACAAATATAATCCAAAAAACGAATATAATTTTAAAGTATTAAAAAGTAAATAAAAATTACATTAGATACTAATATTATATAAATACACACAATATATTTAATTATATACTTTTTATATCATAAAATTAGATTTACATGAATATAATATTTTATATATAATGCATTGAAATTTAAATATAAAAAATATATATTTTCTAATAAAATAAATAAGAAATAAATAAAAAAAATATTTTAAATTAATTAAAATATTGAATATAATAAATATTGAATTATAATATAAATATACATTGGCTGTGTGTCCAAACAAAGGCTAAGAAACCCCAGATGATTGCAGACGTACCTGTAACTGTGCACTTGCTGGCGTCTCCTGAAGTGGTCGCTCTCACTCTATATGGAGAAGTTGGGATCTCGTCTCCGCCGTACTTAATCACAATAGTGTAACGGCCCACTTTATCCGGCACATAAGACACTTTATAGGTTCCATCGCGGTTGTCCTGAATGTTGGCTTTCTTGGGTTTACCATCCTGATCCTGAAACACATAAAAACCGCATGAAACACCGACAGGACCTCCAACCTACTGAACAGATCAGCGAGACTCTGAGGTCCACAAATGAACCAAGAAACTGTTTACAATCACTGTAAATGACACTGAGAGGAGCTTCATCAATAAGAAACAGGACAGGAGGAGGAAAAGGTTCAATTTCCCTCTGGATTTCCTGCTGCAGTTTGGCTTTTATGAGATGTCCATTTATCTCATTGTTGGCCTACCGCTTCGGTCTCAGTGAATGGATTTAGAGCTTGAAACGCAATACAAATGGAAAAATATAATCTAATCCCAGATCACCGGAGCAGTAACTTCTCAAAAGATAAAATAACACGCTGCATCCAAAAGAAAGACGTATGAACAATAAATGTTGCAATATGCTACCATGTGATACTTGCAGATCCTCATTCATCTTTTCTATTGCAGGTCAAATACAAATCTGATTTTCAGTCTGCTGGTCTACTTTAAATTAATTATTATTATGTATATAAAAAAAAAAAAAAAAAAAAAAAAAAAAACATTTATTGATAATAAAAAAAATATATATAAATATATATAAAAGCTAATATCTATTGTAAAAATAAAATACAATTTAAATATATATAAAAAAATCTAAATGTTACAAATCTTTCAAAAAAATTCATAAACTGAATCCAACTACTATAATCAAATTAGTTTTATATACTATACAAGTTAGGATATTAATTTTAATACTACTACTATTAAATTAAAACTAAATATATATTTTAAATAACCATAACATCTAAAATGCTTCTTTCTAAAAAAATAATAATAATTTAAACTATAAAGTAACAATATTTTAATTATATATTTTAAATTATATTTTATAAAAATATAAAATACAATAAATCATTCTAACTAATGGGCTAACTAATCTGATAATTTTATAAAAAAATATACCATATAATGTTACAATATGAACTTTAAAATACTACTACTACTATTATTAAAACAATATATTATAATTACAATATATTTTAACTATATACTTTAAAATGTTTACCTTTATAAAATATACTATGAAATATCTTAAAATATAAAGTAATACAATATATTAATTTAAAATGCTTATCTGCATGGAAATATACTACATAAAACATTACAACTATAACTATGTAACTATTACATAGACTATTATTTTAAATTAATATGATATAATATTTTAATTGAAATGCTTCTTTAGAGTAACATAACATAACATAACATAACAACTGGTCAAAAGTTTGAAATAAGTTTTTTGTTTTTGTTTTTGAAAGAAGTTACTGGAGCAGTAACTTAACATAAAATAACAAGAGAAAGATACTCTGCTACTATGTAATACTCCAGATACTCATTAATCATTTCCACTACAATTCAAAAACTAAATCCATGTGATTTTACAGTCTGTTGGCCAACTGAAAACATTTGAATCTACTTCAGAAAAACACATTAATTATAATCAGACATATTGAAACGTTAATCCGTTTCTTCAAACCACAAGAGGAGGCCGAGACTGAAGATGTCAGGACTCACGGTAATCTGCACAGACAGCTGGCCCTCGCCCGCTTCCTTGGCGTCGATGGTGAACTCCACAGGGAAGCTGGCGGAGAGGCCGGTGGTCAGGCCGGGTCCGCTGGCACGCACCTTACTGGCATCATGAGTGGGTTGAACGCGCAGCTTGAACGGACTAAAAGACATTTGAAGGATTGGTTTGATCTAGTGAACAGTAGCGCTCACAGCAGGTGAGTATAGAGCGAGTCAATCTGACATGATTACCTGCGTGGAATTTCCTCATCTGCGTATTTGACTGCGACGGAGTACGAGCCCTCCACAGACGGCGTGTAGGCCACTGTGTGCGTGCCGTCACCGTTATCTCTGACTTCAACTGGTTCGGCAACACCTGCAAACAACAAGCCGGTTATATGTGATTGATCTGCCAAAAACAAATTTACAAAATGATAACTGCTACCGATCTTAGTAAATTAAACATGCAATACGAGAATGATAAAGCAGTGCAGTCCTATTAGAAAAATGTTGCATAAGTTTAATAAAAAAAAAACAACAGTATATGCTGTGCAGTAAATAAATAAATAAATAAAGTTCTAGTAGTGTTTTAGAATTGAATTCAGAACAAAAATGAATAAATCAAAACAAATAAATTAATTAATGTTTAAGTATATAATGTGCAGTATACTAGTACTTAATTCAGGGAAAAATTAATAAAAATAAATCAAAATTAAAGTATATGCAGTGCAGTATGCTAGTATTAAAAATCAATCTAAATCTAAATAACTGAACAAAAATTAATAAATCAAAACAAATAAATTAGTAAATGTTTAAGTATATACTGTGTGGTATACTAGTACTTAATTCAGAAAAAAATAAATATAAATCAAAATTAATGTATATGCAGTGCAGTATGCTAGTATTAAAAATCAATTCTAAATTATTAAACAAATGTACGCTAGTATTTAATTCAGAACATAAAATAATATATATACACAGAACAAAAATGAATAAATAAATAAAAATTAATGAATTAATAATATAGGTATACAGTGTGCAGTATGCTAGCATTTAATTCAGAACAATACCTATCAAATTAATAAATAAATTCATTCAACATTTAAAAAAATAGATAAAAATAAAAATTGTAAATAAACAAATAAATGCTTAAGTATATACTTTGCAGTATGGTAGTATTTAATTCAAAACAAACAAAAAAATCAATATAAACAAAAATAAATTAAGTAATTTCAGAACAAAATAAAACAGTCCAATTAACATTTAAATGAATTTAGCCAATTTATTATCTACATATATGCTCTGCAGTATGCATATAACTCAGAATAAAATAAGTGCATGTTTAAGTATATACTGTGAGGTATGCTATTTAATTTAAAGCAACGCAAAAAAAATGCATGAAGAAATTAATGAATATTAACAAAAAAAAAAAAAAAAAAAGTTTATAATTCAGAAAAAACTATGCCCAAAATAAATAAATACATTTCTCTGCAGTAGGGCTGGGCGATTTGGCCTAAAATCAAAATCTCGATTAATTGAACATTTTAACCCGATTACGATTAATGATCGATTTTATTCATTAATAAAATTATATTTAATTATATTTAAATAATATTTATTTTTTTGCCCTCATATTTCACTGACAAGTTTTGTACAGTAAATATGCTCACATATTACAAGTGAGAGATTTTTGAATGAAGGGTGCACACACCATCTACTATCTATGATTATTTATTGAACATCAGTGTTTAACAACTGAAATTAAAGCACACATTGCTTAAAACGAAAAGTCTAATTTTTCTTAAATTAGTGAAAATAAATAACTTGCACTTTTGGAAACAAAATAAATTTATAAAATAATAATAAATATTAAAAGTAGAAAATAAGCAGTATGTCTTCTAAATAAAATTACTCTTGTATATCCTGTAAATACTTTTTACTGTATAAATACTGCTTAAGCTCTCCATCGACATGTCGGAGGAATAACGCAACGTAACAGAGCGGGGTCACCTGACTCCACATGCAGTAATGTTTTTAAAGGGAAAGTAATTTAAATAATTGACCTGGAAAAATTTGATCGATTATAGGTTCTGAATGTCGATTTCGATTACTTTTCGATTAATCGCCCAGCCCTACTCTGCAGTATAACAAAGTAAAAAATTTAAAAAATATATTACGAAGAAAAAATATATATGCTGTATACTGTGTGTACGGCTAATATTTAATTCAGATAAAAAATAAAAAAGCATTAATCCCCTAAATAAAAAATAAATTAAAAATCTTAGTAATGCACAATCCTCATGTAAATGCGTTTTTACCTTTAGGTCCAGTCACGGCCACAGACAGAGGAGCGACACCAGCTTTACTGCAGTCCACAGTGAAGGATTGTGGGATTTTAGCTCTCACTCCAGAACCGACACCAGGCCCAGAGATCTTCACCTTACTGGAGTCAACAATATCCTTCACCGGCACCTTGAACGGGCTTCCTATGACACAAAGATAAAAACTGACGACGAGTCCACGCATGCTAATGCAATTCAACCAGAGCCATCATAAGATAAAGAGGGATAAATAAGATTAACGCCAAAGACACAGGAAGAAGAGAAGATGGACAAAATAAGTCAAAGATGACAAGATCTTGATATATTTTGGTTTGCATAAACAGGCTGCCACAAACATACATTTTATTCATTGCTATGCAGTTTCTTATGTATCCCAAGTGAGATTTTGTTTCCACAAGCCTGTAGTCTGATAACTCAACTCCTCTAAAGTATCGCTCTTGCAGCTTCTATAGACGTGATTTAAACAATCTGGAAGCGGCATTCATGTGGGAGATTCGTACTATGTGGTCTTGGCCTGGTGAATGTTTTCAATGAAACACGAGCTCATAATGTCCAGCAGTGAGAATGCGGTAGCCGCTCTCCTCAGTTACACGAGATCTAGTTTCCCGGGTGTAATAATAATGAAAACAAATTTGCGGCATAATTCAAGAGGTTTCGCAAGGTTGAAACTGGGACTCTGGTTAAAAACATGTCAAGCTGCATCTCTCAAAGCTGCAGTAATGCTTTCTTCAGGACTGTAAGTAATGCATAGCAAAACAAAACAAAACAATGCAGTTTAACAAACCGGGAATGTGTTGTCCTCCATAGGTGATGTTGACGTCATACAGACCAGGCACATATGGGGTGTATTCCACATTACAGCTGCCATCTTTGTTATCTTTGCAGGACATTTTCGATTCGGATGGACCTTCTACAGTTATTCCCAATCCACCAATACCAGCTCCTCTGTATGGATCAAAAGATGGTTGGTTAGTCGGTCTCAAAGAGTCATATTCATGTTCTCGATAGTATACAGGACAAGATGTACAGTAGCATTCAAATGTTTGAATTTGGTACTTTAATTCAGAACAAACCCTAAAAAAGCAAAAAAGAGAAGTATTTGATGGATAAAATTGCATAAAATTAAGTAAACAAACTAATAAAATGTTATATAAAACAAAATGCATAAAAATAAGTAAACAAACATGTACAGTATGCTAGTACTTAAGAAAAAGTAAAACAAAAATAAATGAAAGACAAATGAACATAAATACATAATATTCAAGCAAATACTTTAAAATATTTATGTACTGTGCAGTATACCATTCAAACTATGCAAAATAAATAAATAAATTTAATTAAAATGATAGAAGTTGCGTAAATGCAGTAAAAACAGTGAAAGCTGTAATATTGTATAGTATTACAATAAAATTCAAAAATTAAAATTCAAATATTAGTGTATTTTCAGTGTCAAGATACTATTATAGTTTTTATTTTTAATTAGTATTTATTTTTATATTTTCTGTTTTCGTTTTATTTAGTTTTTAAGTTTTAGCAATTTATAAATTAAGTCTTTTTTTGTATTTTTACTTTCTATATTACTTATTGTATTGCATTTCACATTTTCATTTATTTCAACTAAAATATGTTTATAAATTAAGGTAAGATTTTTTAAATATAATTTTTTTTTTTATTTCAGTTAAATCTTATTTTTATTTTGGTTAAAGTTTTTTTATTTCAACTAGAATACAGCTTATTTAAATTAGCTGTTTTCTGTGAATATATGTTAAAATGTAATTTATTCCTGTGATCAAAGCTGAATTTTCAGCATCATTACTGCAGTCTTCAGTGTCACATGATCCTTCAGAAATCATTCTAATATGCTGATTTGCTGCTCAAGAAACATTACTATTATCAATGTTGAAAACAGTTGCGCTGCCATTTTACGTTTTACTTTTCAGGATTCTTTAAATGAACAAAGTTCAAAAGAACAGCATGTTTTCGAAATAGAAATCTTTTGTGATATTATAAATGTCTCCAGTGTCACTTGATCAATTTAATTTAATAAGAATAATACTGACCCCAAACTTTTGAATTATAGTATCAATATCATAACAGCTCCACTAAATGACTTAATGTAATATCTCAAGCTCTTTAACCTAGTGATGATGGAGAACTTGTTGGGTTTGTCGGTCAGTGCTCCTTCCAGACCCGGGCCCTTGGCCTGCACACGTGAGGGGTCGCAGCCCTCGCCCACCCCGACCTGGAACGGACTCTTTGGAACCGGAGTCTCATCGTACAGAACCTCCACACTGTGGACTCCTGTGTGGAGCAGACAAAAAAAAAAAAAAAAAAAAAAGACAATCACACTTAGCTTCTAAGAAAGAAAAACAATGGTTTCTCCTGTAGCAGCTTGCCGTGGTTCTGCTGAGAATGAGTTTGTCACCTCATAAATCTGGCTAAATTATCTGTATTTTCTGCCAAGCTTTATTGTTGTTCTTCAAAATACACAAGTGCAAGATGAAACCTGTAGTGCTCCTGGAGCTCAAACAGTAGAGCAAGATGTCAGGGTTTGATTCTCAGGGAAAACATGAAATGATAAAATGTATAGCTTGCATGGAAGGAAAGTTGTTTTGGATAAACGTGCCAGCGCAAAAATCTAAATGTGAAGAAAATTAGATATGTTTGGCTGGCCATGCCATTAACTTAAGTTAATATTTAATTAATCTGTGAGCAAGTAAGTAAATCAATTAAATCAACAAAGATTTTAACACAAATAAATAAAATCAGATTGTATATATATTTTTATTAAATAAATATTAATAAAAAACTGGATTGCCCAGGAAATCATAAAATAAAATAAACAGGATTAAATTACAAACAAGGAAACACAGGATTTTAAATCAAGAATAAATAGGATCATATAAAAATAAATATGAATTTTCCAGGAATAAAAAAAATAAATAATAGAATAAACAAAATAAACAGGATCATCTAGGCCATTCAATTTGATCTAGAAAAAAAAAAAAAAAAAAGTAAAAAATAACAATAAAAAG
>NC_133380.1:5035996-5088904 GCF_049309525.1 Garra rufa | reverse complement strand
TTTCCATTGTAAAAGTCTAGTTTGATAGTTAAATAGCTGTTGTTTGATAGCTGCGGACATGCGTCTGTGTGTCTGCGTTTCCTTATGTCTCACCTGAAGACTGGTAACAGTAAGTCGACGAGCATCGTCCACGGGAGCGTAAACGGGCACCAGGTATGGGCTTTCGGGAATGTGCTCGTCGTTGAACTTTATAGACACTTCATAGTCACCTGCAAAGACATTTTAAGATGTTACTTGGGTAAATACAACTTTTCAAAAGAAGCACAGAACAGAAAGACAATTGTTGCGTGTGTATTTATACCAGGTTCTTGAGCTACATAGGAGACGCCGCATGAACCATCCTTTCTTTCCTCAAAGGAGATTTCTGCACGACTGGGACCTTCAACGGCGATGGACAGACCTCCAGCACCCGCCTCACGTGTCCAGACGTTAAACTCAGCTGTGCAAGAAAACATGAATGAGATGAATGGATGTTTAAAAGAGTTATATACAGTTTAAACAAAATCGAAATACATTCCCAAACCTTCTCCTCCTTTTTTCTAGTACAAGTTAAATTAAATTAAAACTGGTTAAATTAAATAAATTTAATTAAATTTAATTAAATTGACATTTGATTACATTTCCAAACCTTTTCCTCCTTTTTATTAAAATAAGTTAAATTAAAATATTAAAATAAATCCAAAATTAAATGACAGCCAGTACAACAAATACTACTATGAAATACAATTGTATAACTTTTCGTAATGTTTAAAATCTTAAAAAAAAAAAAAAAAAAAATTAACACTTCTTGATATCTAGTTGACATTTAAAGATTTACACCATATTTCTAAAATGATAAATATAATAAAATAAGGTAAAATTCAACTACAGGAAGTACAACAATGTAGACATAATAACAATGTTAATAAAAATTCTTATACAATTTTATATATGTGACCCTGGACCACAAAACCAGTCTTAAGTCGCTGGGGTATATTTGTAGCAATAGCCAAAAATACATTGTATGGGTCAAAATTATTGATTTTTCTTTTATGCCAAAAATCATTAGGAAATTAAGTAAAGATTATGTTCCATGAAGATTTTTTGTAAAATTCCTACTGCAAACATTTCAAAATGTAATTTTTGATTAGTAATATGCATTGTTAAGAGCTCAATTTGGACAACTTTAAAGGTGATTTTCTCAGTATTTTGATTTTTTTGCACCCTCAGATTCCAGATTTTCAAATAGTTGTATCTCGGCCAAATATTGTCCTATCCTAACAAACCATACATCAATAGAAAGCTTATTTATCATACATCTCAGTTTGTGAAATTTAAACTTATGACTGGTTTTGTGGTCCAGGGTCACATATCACCATTTTGATGAGTAAATAATTGAACATAAATATTTAGATTTTTTTGCACCCTCAGATTCCAGATTTTCAAATAGCTGCATCTCAGCCAAATATTGCCCTTCAAGAAATTGACTCTTATCACTGGTTTTGTGGACCAGGGTCACAAATGTAAAATTTTAAGAAGAACACAACACCATTTCAACATTTAAATCGTTCATACCTGGCACACCCATCTCTGCCTTCTCCAGACCTGAACCTCCTGCTCGCACCTTCTGGGCTCCACCTTCACCCAGTGGGCCGACGGTGAACTGGAAGGGGCTTCCTGGCACGTGCTGCCCGCGGTACTTCACGCTCACCGTGTGAACGCCCATCTCGTGAGGCACGAAGCGCACGCAGTAAGTGTTGTTTCCCACCGCCACCATCTCAGCCGCTTCTGTGGCTCCCGCCGGGCTGGTGACCTGCGCCGTGACGTCCTTAAGGTCGATTCCTGAGGGAACAGAGAGCAGAAGGACTGTTGGGAAAGCTGACAGATAGGATGAAGGAACGGCTCTCCGCTGGTCTGACCTCTGTACTTTCTCAAGGTTCTGCAAGCAACATACTGGAGAGATGAAACTTGCTGTGCTTAGGTTATTAAAAGGATAGTCATTATTTACTCACCTTTATGTTGATCCGAACCTGCAAGACTGACTTTCTACTACGCAACAAAAAGACTGAAAGCAGCTTGGGCATTTGGCTAAACATCACTGTTCGGTGTTTTTTTTTAGTATCATTGATAGACTACTATGATTTTAATTACTTTTTTTTTTTTTTTTTTAAATTAGAGTATTTTTTGTTTGTTCTGTTTTCACTTTATTTTTAGTTAAATGTTGAGTCATTTTGTTGTGGTTTTTGTCATTTTTTTTTTTTTTTTTTAAAAAGCAAAAAAGATTACAGTAAGATTTTTCATTAAACTAGTTTTTTTATTAAACTATTCAATTTAAAATCTGAATCACAATTACATTGTTTATACATATATATTTTTTGATTTCACTTTAATTTTATTAAAGGTAAATTAATAAAATCACAATGTGTGGTAATTTGAATTACAACTTTAATTACGAAGGTTTAGTAATTGTGTGTTTGTAATTTATTATTTTTATAAACATGGTGTAATGGGCAAAAAGGGTGACATGTAAAGATAATTTCCACCCTTTTAACTAAAAAATTATATATTATCTTAAATATATTAAGCTTAAAATTAGTGTAGTAATTTTAATTACAACTTGAATTACTAAGATAAAGACAACTAATTTTGTTGTCTTTTTGTAATTTATTATTAATATTATTTATTAACTAATAATGAGCAATAAAGATGTAAAGATGTTTTCCTCCCTTTTTAACTAGAAATAAACTAATATATATTTTTGTAATTTATATTATTTATTATTATTTAGTTTGACACTGTGTAATTGGGGGGGGTGGGTATTTTCTTAACTAGAAATAAAATGAAATTAATATATTAAACTTAAAATCACAACTTCAATTTCTAAGATTTAGTAATTGTGTTTTTGTAATTGATCACTTTTATTTAATTTTTTAATACATGGTGTAATGGGCAAAAATGACGACAAATGATAATTTCCAAAATTTTTCCTAGAAATAAAAATTCAAATTTACAAATTATATTCAATTTTTTTTGTTTGTTTTCACCTCAATTTTATTAATTTTGCTTGTCATTTTTTCTTTGTCATAATGAGCAATAAAGACCACCCCACCTTTTTAACTAGAAATTAAATTACATAAACTAAAAATTACAACGCGGAGTAATTTTAATTACAACTTTGAGTAATTTTGTTGTTTTTTAAAATTACTTTAACACATTTTAAGACCAAAAAAAGACGACATGTAAATATATTTCCTTTTAATGAAGAAAAAGTTTAGTTGAAGTTTTAGTAGTTTTGTTTTTGATATTTTTATTAGTCTATATAGTTTTGCCTCTTTTGTTTTAGTTGAGTTATTTTAGTAATTCAAGATAAACTAAATGAAAATTTTACATTTTAGTTAACATTACATTAAAGTTGCTTTCAAAATGATTTTTTGTTTTTAGCTTTAGTTAACTGAACTAACCCTGAACTAAAGCCATTCGGGTTTGCATTGGCATAAGAATAGTAAATGATAAATACATTTCTTTGGAGTTGTAATAAGCCAAAAAAGCAGCTGTGGTTCATGCAAACACAAACACAGGAGTATCAAGAGCAAGCGGTTTCTGCCAACCTCGTGGTCCGCATGCGGCGTGTTTAAAACGCACCCTCCAGCCCTCCGCAGGGCCTACTCGCGGGTGCCGTACCAATCCTGGTCACCCAAACTCGGCCCACGGTGAAGCGTGTCGACCTCTGAGGGCACGGAGACCCTGAGCTGCTCTGACCTTTGACCCCGAGCCGAATAGAGCAGTGGGAGCGATAGACGCCGCGTGAGAGCAACTCACGAGCCAAAGCCAGAAGAAACCAGGTCACTGATAGTCACAGATGCAGAAAACAGCAAGAAAACACAAGACAAAGACAGAAACAAGTGAGGAAAGAGAAAGGACAAGAAAAACAGTAAAGTGGGAAAAAAGATAAGATAATAGAGTATATATAGGAAGCATTATATACACTCTCCATGTTGTTCAATCTCATGAAAACACTTCAACAATGACCTCAAGCTTCACTCACATCCAACAAAGTGCGTGAATGAGCTCATATGTGTCTGTGTGGCCTGTATTAGATCACCGCTAACCCTACATTACAGCGTGGCCTCATTAACCAGGATAAAGCTCAAAAATCACATATGGAAGCAGTCTACATGATCCAGGTTAAGATTTTGATTGGCCAAATAAAGGTCTGTTCACACCAAGAGTGACGCGACTGACATGACAAAACACACGCTTGGGTTCTCAAATGCTAAACGTAAGCCAAAGCTGTGATTTTCTAAGATTGATGTAAAAATATAAAATTAAAGCATGATAATAATACGGTTTATAATAATAAAAGTTATTGTAATACAGCATATCTACATTTACCTAACTAAAAATGCATATGGTCATGTTCTCGAATGCAAAATACAAGCCAAAGCTGTCATTTTTCAAGATTGATGTAAAAATATAAAATTAAAGCAGGATAATAATACGGTTTACAATAATTAAAGTTATTGTAATACATATCTACATTTACCCAAGTAAAAACGCACATGGTCTTGTGCTCAAATGCAAAATATAAGCCAAAGTTGTCATTTTCCAAGATTGATGTAAAAATATAAAATTAAAGCAGGATAATACGGTTTATAATAACAATAATTGTTGTAATACAGCATATCTACACTTACCCAAGTAAAAATGCACATGGTCAAGTTCTCGAATGTGAAATTTAAGTCAGTTGTCATTTTCTAATATTTATGTAAAAATATATATCTTAAAACGTAATACTGTTTACAATAATAAAAGTTATTGTAATGCAGCATATCTACATTTACCCAATTAAAACGCACATGGTCATGTTCTCGAATGCGAAATGCAAGCCAAAAAGTTGTCAATTTCTGAACTTAAAACATAATGAGGTTTAAATTACAAAAAAGTAAAAAATAAAATAAAATAAAAAAATCGCATCCTCATATAATATCTATTAGATTGTTTAATTTATTAAAATAATTTGTGATATGAAAAAAAAAAAACACAGCAAATTTACATAATTTATCTTCCTCTGAAACTTTTAGTACCTTACTGGTTTATTTATTTGAAAAAAAAAAAAAAAATGTTGTGCCAATATTGCATAGATAAATAAAATTTAATATAACAAATTAATTTATAAAATTCTAAATGCAAAAAAATGCAAATAAATAAAATAAATTTGGCATTTATCATATTCCAAATTCAAATAGGACTTTATTGGTTTATTTTATAAAAATAAAAAAAAAGATTTACTTGTGCCAATATCACAGCTATAAATACAATGTATATAATTTATTACACTAAATCAATTTATCAAATGCTTAAAAAAAAGGTACATTTAAAACAAAAATAAATAAATTATAATAAATAGGGCAAATTCACATCTATCCCCTCTCTTCCACCAATAATCACAGCAATAAATATATATAACTTAATTTATTACAATAAATTAATTTATAAAATTCTAAATGGAATGCAAATTTTTTTTATTAAATAAAATAATTTAACAAATGCTAAAATAATAATAATAATAAAAATAAAAAACAGGGCCAATTCACATCCATCATCTACCTCCCACCTAAACTACAAATAGTAACTGGTGTATTTAATTTAAAAATTTTGTGCTAACATCACACCAATAAATATATAACTTCATTTATTACAATAAATTCATAAAATTCTTAATTGAAGAATAGGATAGTTTGTTAGAGTTTTCCCACGATTTTCTTTGCTTTTAAATAGCTTTAAATAGCCCGTGAGCATTTTACTTTTACTTTCGATTTAGCGTCAATTAGGCGTCAATTCATTGAATGGACATCAACAAAACAGTACGACAAAATTATTTAGTCTATGTTAAACAGAATTAATCAACAAAAATTAAATAACTGTTAACATAACTGCCACAAAATTGAATTATAAAAAAAATAGACGTACTGAAAATCAGCAAACACGGTGGAACCAAATAAATAAACGAATGTTCTTCCAATGAGCATTTATTCTGTTAAAGTTTTCTTATTGCAGTTTATGCGCATTTTTTCTTATCGGACAAAAAGTTTATCCTACCTAATTGTGCACATACGTTTTATGCACATTTTTTTAAATTCGTGCGCATCTTCACGTTTCCATTGAGAGTTTTTTTATGCGATATTACGGCCGCAGAGAACAGCCTTTGCACTGCAGTGGTTCAACTATGATAAACAAGCCTCGCACGGCAGAGTTTGCACTGCACTTCATTCTCATTCATTTTATTAGAATTAGAAATCTCGTTCTTCTATTGTCTTTGACAGCTTTTAAGTGAGTTATTGGCGGCGCCACCCTCCCCCGCGCATCACCGAAAATTTGGGGAATTTAATAATCGCACAACCTATTCGATATTCGGTGATTAAATCAACTAATCGAATATTCGAAAATCGTGACCCATCCCTACTGGATTGTTTAATTAAAAAAACAAAACAAATTATGTGCCAAAAAATAAAATAGGATTGTTTAATTACAATAAATTACTATATTTGTGCTTCAAGTTAAAATAAAAACAGAATACACAAAGAAAAATGTATATCGGTTTGGCCCATTTTAAAACATAGTCACTCGAGTTTGAAAACGACTAACATCATGTTTTTAATAGAGCTGCAACTAACGACTATTTTAATAGTCGACTAGTCACCGACTATTGAAACGATTAGTCGACTAATCGGATAATTATTCAATTTTTCTCAAATTTAGCATGAGATTGCTTTATGTGGAAAATTATAGTAAACACAAGAAAGAAGGGGGTACTTCAATAAAAGATGCATATTTTGCTGCTGATAGGCCAATTCATACTAAAAGTAAATAAAAATGCCCTGTCTAAAACCAATTAGGCACAGTGCTCGGTCAGTACAGACATAAATGCATAAATTAAGAAACTCTATAATTTTTTTAATGGACAGGCACATTTGTTTTATAAGAAAAAATAAATTAAAATCAAGTAAACATTTTCTTCCTGTAAACCATCAGCAGCAATAAAACAGTAAACAAAAATGTATATCCAAAACACAACGTATTGGCTTCCATGTTATTTAAATCTTACCGAGGCCAGCCAAACTCCGTTTCATTCAACTGTCCGACGTGCTTTCTCTTTAAATGTTCGTGCATCACAGAGGTGCTGCCGTGATGCGCAAGGACTGCTTTACAAACCATGCAGGTAATATTTTAATTTGCCGTAGCAGGCTAAAATGCTCCCAAACTTTACTCCTGTTTCATACATACTCAGTCTGCATTGCGTCTACAGTCCGTGTGCGTTACGTATGCGGTGCAGAAGCAGCACGGACTCGTTTTGCTTTCACACAGAACGCATTTGCAGTCCGTACATTGTGAACGTTCTAATCCGTTAACATGGGTGTGGAAAAAAAAAAAACGCACTGCAGACGGAGTATGTGTGAAACGGGCGTGTTTTGGTACGCGCAGCTGCTGCGTTGGACGCCGCCATTTCTGTATGTTATCGCTCAGCATAGAAGCTGCGTATGTGCGACTCTCGGCAGAAAGATGCCTCACTCGGTTGTCTGGCGACAACATCGACAATGAAATTCATTGTCGACTATTTCTATTATCGATTTTTGTCGACAACGTCGACGAATCGTTGCAGCCCTAGTTTTTAAACACTGTTTGTGCTGGTTAGCATTACTTTTCAACCAAAACGAGGACAAACCTGCCCTCTCTCACACAAAAAGACATTTCAGGCTGCGCCAAAACTCATACTGGAAGTGCAGATTAAGCAAACTTTATTCCGACAGAAAATGCCCCCGACTGCCAAGTGACACTCCTGACATGAATGAGGCAGGGTTTCCGTCAGCGCGAGCCGTGTGTTAGCATCACGCAGCGCGTACCGCTGAAGTGACTCCAGCAGCAGCTGCGCCGCTCTGATGGAAAATCAAAGCAGACACTTCAATGCGTTCAGCGTGGCCTGCATATGTCGTCAGCCATGTGTTTTTACTCAAGTATGGAGACTCGATGCTTTAGCGCATGACGTGAGCCAGCAAAACAACCGCACGTTCATTTGTTTTGTGCTGGTTTGGCTGGCGCTCATGACAGAAACTGAACTACAGTATGTTGAAAACCAAGTTGTTAGACAAAGTGGATGATATGGCAAATAATTCACGCCTAATCTACATTAAAACTGCAAACTTGGGTTTTATGAGGACAGAAGTGTGTTTGATTTTCATACCTGGGATCTTCAGGTTGAGATCACAAACACTTCCAACACTTGAGACGGAAGCCGCTTTCTGACGGCGAGTGATGCTCTCGCGGATACGACCTTCGCCAGTCACTTTCACGCTAAATGGACTTCCTGTGAACACAGAGATACAATAAAAGTCACACAACGATAGGATACTAAACGTCTCTTCGGCTCAGCAAGGCTGCATTAATTTGATCATAAATTGTTAAAATTTGAAATATTTTTAGTTTAAAATAACTTGCTGAAAATTCAACTTTGATCACAGAAATAAATTAAATTTTAAATATCATTACTCCAATCTTCAGTGTCACATGGTTCTTCAGAAATCATTTTAATACGTTTATCTGCTGCTCAAGAAACATTGTTTATTGTTAAAGTTGAAAGCTAATATTTTTGTGGAAAGTGTAATAAATTTAATTCAGGACTCTTAGATGAATAGAAAGTTCAAAAGTGCATTTATTTGAAATGGAAGTCTTTTGTAATATTATAAACGCCTTTACTATCATCCATCAACCTTTTAGTAAAATGTTTGTTTAATTTAATAAAACTGGATTTTTAAATTACAATAAATTGTGCAAAACGGTAAAACTGTGCAAAAATAAATAAATCTGAAATAAAACGCACATTAGTACTAAAAATAATGTATTCAATAAATAGATAGTCATAATAGCTATTAAATAAATTGAATCACTATCATTATAAAAAAAATTAAGAATATTAAATGAAGACAATCAGAATAAGTTACTATCAAGTAAAATACTATAATACATTTTTGAAATAAAATAATATAACAATAGATTCTTTAAAATCAAGCAACATTTCTGATTATCAACGTTAAAAACAGGTAATATTTTTTGTGATGCATTTAATTTTTCAGGATTATTAGATGAATAAAAAGTTCAAAAAGAACATGTATTTGAAATGTAAATCTTTTGTAACATTATAAATGCTTTTACTATCACTTTTGATCAGTTTAATGCATCCTTGTTCAATAATAAAAATGTATTTCTTAAAAAAAAAAAAAAAAAAACTCCCTGACCCCTTTTTTAAATAGTTATTGCTGTATACTTTACGCAAAATATTAAATAAATAAAAGTTAAAGTTAGCAGTTAAAGCAAATAAAAGTAAAGACCAAAAGGTAAAATTACTCAAAATAATAAATAATGTTAAAATAAAGTAGTTAGTAAGTAAATAAAGCGGTCTCTTAAAAATTTGAAGAATAATGGCTAGAAAATGACTAAAATCATTTTATTAAACACTGCAATAACCCTAATATGTCACTTTGAATACCGTCTTTTGCCAAATAATCTACAAACGGGTCAAATATGGTCTCTTACTTGGAGCACATTATAAATGATATGTAAGGTTTGAATGGTGTTTCATGCATTATCTCTTACCAGGAACATGTTCTTCTGCAAATCTGATGGACACGATGTAGGTTCCCGGTTCAGTAGGACAATATGAGACGCCACAAGTGCCATCCTCCATGTCTTCTGTCTGTATGTCCACCTTACTGGGACCCTCAATGGACAACGCCAAACCACCATAACCTATGAACACAGTTATGAGATTAATATAGATTAAATGCATCATACCATCAACATTCATTTAGAATGCATGAGAAATAAATGCAGTCTTGATCACACAAGACCTACTGTGACAAGTTTACTAATGTGCGATATATATTAAGGACTAATTGTATAAATATTTGAGGTTCTTTGGGTAAGTGGGAAATAATTTGCCGCTGTGGTACCAATTACCAATTTTTTCTCTCTCATTTCCAGCTTTGCACAACCTGTTTGGATTATATTCTTAGCAATTAAGTGGATTTGAGAGCTTGAGAAAACATCATTAAGGACCAGACGTTTGGCAGACGTGGTTTATTTAGTGCTTATGCAGCTCGGTTAGGCGAGTTAGACAGTTAGGAAGAAACACCTGCTCTGAATTGAAGTCATTTTCTATATTTAACATGAATGTATTTGGTATAAAGGAAAAAATGTGAGAGGAAGCACTTATTCTGTAAAATGGGGCTTATAACATCAGATCAAGCCTCTTTTTTGTGGGAAACGTTTATATAATTTGCTTTTGGGAAAGAGATTAATATGCAGTTACTAGATTTGGTTGGTTGGTTAATAAACCAAGTAAAAAAATCTTGAGGTGGGACTAGAAAGTTAAAAAAAGAAGAAATTGCTATATTACTATTATAAAAAATAGTAATAGTTGATATTAAATTAAAAACAAAAACAACAACATTAAATAAAATATTAGTAAATAAATATAATACAAAAATCTAATTGCATAGTAATTATGAAAAATATTTTATTCGATAAACAAAAAATAAAATGATTGAACTATTAAATTTTTTTTAAATACTTATCAACTTAATTATATTTTCATTATTACTTAATATATTATATATTAAATAAATCAAACACTAACAACATTAATTAGTAAATAGAATCATAATAAAATAAATTGGATTATGAAAAATATTTTTTATTCAATAAACAAAAATAATGAAAGGGTTAAACTACAAAAAACAGTTAAATAAATAAAATACATAAACTATTATAAAAATAAAAAGTTGATAATGTTAAACAACAACATTAAACAAAAAATTAGTAAATAAAAAAATCCAATTAGATTGTAATTATGAAAATTCAATAAACAACAAAAAATAAAGTATTCAACTATTAAAAAAACAGTTAAATAAAACACTTGTCAACTCAATTATATTACTATTATAAAAAACTAGCAATATGTAATCAATTAAAAAACAACATTAACTAGAATTAATTTTAGTAAATAAATTATAATTCTAAAAATTTGATAAGAACAATTATGAAAACAAATTATTCAAAACAACAAAAAATAAAGGTATTAGTTAAAGTACAATGTATTTATTAAATAAATTACTTATAAACTAAACGATAATAATAATGATTATTTCTACAAAGTAATAGTAAATATTAATTTAAAACAAAAAAATTGGATAGTAATTCAAACAACAAAGTAGTATCAAAGTAATAAACTACCTAAAAAAACGGATTAAATCAAATAGTTAACTATTATTACAATTTTAAGTGTTGATATTAAATTTAAAAACTACTAAAATAAACCAGCAAATCATAATTATAAAAAAGGGATAGTAATAAACTAATAAAATATAATAATAATGTAATAAAATAATTTAATAAATAGACAATCAATATATAGTCAAATAATAAACACATCAATAGAATAGCTACTATAAAAATATAATTAAATAAAATACAACTGAAAAAACAACTGAATTTAATTACTTTAGCACTTTTTAAACACAATAATGAAATAAATAGATCATATATAGTCATGAATCATACATAATTAAAATAGCTACTTTAAAAATAATTAAACAAAATGATCAAAATGCTGACTATGACTAAAAGCGTTTTCTCACCAGCTTCTCTTGTGTCCACCACGAAGTCAGCCATCTCGAATGTGCGTCCCTCCACCAGACCCTGACCGAAGACCTTGACTCTGCTGGCATCTCCGATCTCAGACTGGACCACCATGATTGTGATGGGGCTGTTAGCGACGTGTTGGCCGTTCTTCTTGATGCTCACCAGGTGCTCTCCAACTTCTCTTGGGATGAAGGAAATGCCTGAAGAGAAAATGACCCATCAGGTGTTATCAAAACCAAACACACAGTAAGCAGAAAGAGCTAGTGTTCATCTTGAAAACCCACCGATGTGGTTGTTGGGCTGCCTCTTGAGCAAACAGGGCTCATCGCGACCAGACGGGGCTTTGATGCTTGCGCTGAGAAGACTGAGATCCGTCTCGTTGATATCCAGAGAGAAATCTGCAGCGGAGCCCAGCTTCACCTGAGACTTCCTCTTATTGTCCTCTGCACGGAATAAAAAACAACAACAGATAAACAAATGTCAAGATCTTACTGGAGTACTATACCCTCATCATAAAGGTAAGTTCCTTTACTACTTACAGAGGACAACTGTATAAAAAAAAAAAAAAAAAAAAAGGAACTTTATGTAATAGTAAAATACTGTTAAATTAGAGTTTTTGGAAGTGAAAAAAGTAATGAAACCGCTTTATATATTAAAACATGTCTAATAAAGAAAGAATAATAAATAATATGGCTATTATTATAACCTACCTATTATTAAAATGACTAATAATAATAATAAATACACATAAAAAGATAAGATATTGAATAAAAGATTAATAACTTTTATTATTATTGTTATTAAATAAAATTAATATTTTTTAAATAAATAAAAATTGTTTAATAAAGAAGAAATGGACATTGTTATTAAATAAAAACAAATTATTATAAACAATTATTAAATACAAATTAAAAGTTAAGTTATTGGATGAAAGATTAATAAATAAACTATTATTATTAACAGTAAATAAAATAAATTATTAAATTAAGAAAAAATACTTAAAGATGAAAGTAATCGAATGAATGAAAATAAGGAAAAAGCTATGAATAATAATAATATAAACATCACAAATAAAAATAGCTATTATTATTAAAAAATAATAATTATGAAATAACTATATAAATAAAATAGGATGATAACTAATAGTAATTGAATGCATGAAAAAGATGGGGAAAAGGTATTTTTTATAATAATAAAAAATATCTATTATGGAATAATATAAAAATGTGAACATTATTAAATATAACAGCTATTATTAAAAAATATATAAATAAAATAGAATGATTATAATAGTAGTAGAATGAATAAAAAAGAAAACTCATTTGTACTCATTACAAATCATTAATCTTATGAAATAATTATAAAATAATAATTTTAATAAATCACAACTATTATTAATAAATCAGTATATATTGCATTATTTGTGTCATGTTGCATGGTGTTTTGTATTTATCTTCAATATATAAAAAAGCTTGTGATAGTCTCTGATCCATCATGCGTCTTTCTCTTTAACACACCATCTTTTTTTGTGTTTGTCAGCATTTAATAATAAAAATAAATTATATACTAATTCAGTACAAATCTAAATGGTACAAAAACATTAACTTTTTCCTTGTAAATGTAAGTTAAATCTGTAAAATCGAAAATGTTCCTACTGTATTAACTTGCTCAGGATCTGGTCACATCCGACTTTTCCTTTTCTTATTTTTTTAAAACTAAATACCAGATCTTTTAAACCGTGTACCTGTGATCCTGGCCGTGAAGGGGCTTCCTGCGATGTGTTTGTCGTTATATCTGACGAGTATATTGTAATCTCCAGGCAGCGTGGGCAGGTATGAAACAGTACAAGTGCCGTCTTTGTTGTCCACACAGTTGATGTCAGCCTTGGATGGACCTTCAATGGCCAAATCAAGGCCGCCTGATACAAAACACCACACGTTTTCTTAGCAGAACGTTTTCAGATAAATGCTAAAGCAGCAGGAGCGTGACTCGTTCATACACACCCTCAGACGCATCTTCAGTGTAGATGGTGAACATAGCGGTTTTATTGGCGGTCCCGTAGACCAGACCTGGTCCGTATGCAGTCACATTAGGACTGTTAGCGTTGTTGACGTAGAACTGCAGAGGACTCTCTGATAAGAAAAAAAACAAACAAGCATTGAATTAAAGGACAGAAAACGCACATACAACAGATTGGAAACATTATGAGGCAAAGCAGGTGCAGAACACAAGATGTTTGGAAAATTATAAATTACTCTGAGAGCTATTTTTGTCCTGAATTGCATTATTTGTTGTTTATATAAAATCAAAAACAGAAACAGAATAAAGGAAATGAGTGAACTTCACTAAAGACCCCCCCCCCCCCCATTAAAAAAAAAATCTTTAAGCATACTTAAAAGAAATAAATTTAAATTATAATAACAATATATTATTGTTGTCGTTGTTATTATTATTATTATTAAATAATGACTTTTTTACCCTTTTAAATTTGAGGTTAAGAATTATCTGCACAGTTTGTGCGATGAACAGAAATCTGGAGTAATATTATTAATATTATTAATAAATGATCATAATATATATTTTTAATTGATATAAAATACAAGTTATAAAGTTATCAGGATATAAATATAATAGGCTGTACTGTTGTATGCATGTGTATAATTTTAATAAAATGAATATTAAATATTATTATTGTTATTAGTATTATATTATAAATCTTTATCTTTTAAAATCTCTTTATATTTCTTTTTATGGCATTGTGATATATTTCCACAAAGTTGTCTTTTAAATAAAGTATACTTATAAAACAATTTAAATATATTTTATTAACAGCCCCACCCCCACAAAAAAAAAAAAAAAAAAAAAAAAAAAAAAGGAAAAAAAGAAACCACAATTTACAATTTTAAAACTTCACAAAAAACAACATTTCACCCCAAAATAGAAATGTATATATTTTTTAAATTAGGGGGGAAAATTAAGCATACTTAAAATAAACTTACATTTAAATTATAATAATTAATTTATTATTATCGTTGTTGATGTTACCATTTTATTAGTATTATTTATTAAATAATGACGTTTTTCCCTTTTAATAATAATTAAAATTTACTAACACAAAGTTGCCTTTAAAAAAAATAAAGTATACTTATAAAACAATTTAAATACATTTTATAAACAGACCCACCAATAAATAAATAATTAATTAATTTTAAAAAAGAAAATAAACTGCCTTTTTCAGCAGAAAGTTATAATTTCAATCATTAAAAAAATAAAATCACTTTAAAATTTCTTTTAACATCTTTGACCCATGTATCATTTTACTAATACAATTAAGTATTGCGTGTGTTGTTGTATTGCTGTCACTGATGGTTATTTATGACAAAAAATAAATAAATAAATAAATAAATAAAAATAAAAAAAGTAAAATCGAGAAGTAGTAAAAAGAAAATATTAAAAAATAAACATGCAGAACTATACAATTATACCAGCTCGTTAATGCGAACATGATATTGTCATGTAGGCACTCCAAACAGAATGATTCAACTCTATAAACACGTTCTTCCTGCCTTATATGGAGAAATAAAGCCATCGGATGACACTAAACTCTCACATTCATGTGATATTGACTGAGGTTTGTGATGGCACTGGACCAGCGACTGGAAAACATGAAACTCCAGCCATAAAACAAGCACCTACATGAGGATCTGCAGCAACACAAGAGCTCCTCTCAGATTCCTCACAGCTGAAGTCACCCATGAGATCTTTCACCACGCTGAATAAATCAGCACCACTCATTTTCTGCATCCGCCCTCAGTCAACCTACATCTATTGAAAGGTGAAGCCTCAACCTTCACCCAAACGCTCCCATGCAGCTCTGGGACCGAACCGAAGGCCTTAAAGCAAATCCTGACAGCTCATTCATCACAGTGTACTGTGTGACTCACCCTTATGCACCTTTGTTCCAGTAGCAGGTTATAAAGGGTTAGTTCACTGAAAAATTAAAACCCTGTCGTTTACTTATGCCATTCTGAACCTATATCACTTTCTATCTTAAGCACAAAATCAGATGTTAACCAACGTCCAAGCTCTTTTCTGTTCAACAAAAGGTCAACATATGCTTTCATAATATGGAAAACTGCTGCAAAATTACTTTAAGAAACACATACGGGTTGAAGGTGAGCAAATGATGACAGAAATGTTATTTTTGTATGAAATATTTCATAAAAAGAAAAAATTATGTATAGAAAATTAAAGTTTTTTGTATTGTGTATACCACCAGAAAGTTATACTTTAAAAATAATTGAAATAAACTATACTTGTAAATATAAAGGCTATAAAAAAACCCCCAATGAAAACAAAATCAAGCTTTTTTATTCACCCTTTTTTGGTGGTATTTTTGTAATTTTTAGCATTGTGATATACTACCAAGTCATTCTAATAAAATATTTTAAATATCTTTTAATGAATTTATTTAAATTAAGTAATTAATTGAAATTATACAGTGACAAACATCCAGTTAGAGCTTTAAAATAATTTATTTTTAAAACTGTTCAATTATTATAAAAAGTATATAATTGTATTATAAAATAATGACAGAAAAAATATATATACATTCTTTTGAAAAAAAAAAAAAAATCAAAAAAATTAATAAATAATAATAATAATAATAATAATAAAAGATTTTTAGGCATATTAAAGCATATTCCCATTAACATTTATTTTTGCATTGTGATATACTACCAAGTTATTCTTTTACAATAATTTAAATTTTTTAATGAATTTATATTAATTATTATAATTTATTTATTTAATTATACAGTGACATACTTCCAAAGTTAGTTTTAAAATGATTTAATTTTTAAAATAGTTTAATTATTATAAAAATAAATAATTATATTATACTTTTTTTTTTGCATTGTGTTACATGACCATTTAGAGTGAAATATAACAAATTATATCAAAATTGTATTTTAAAGTATTTATATTAAGTTAACAGTTTATATGTTATTAATAATAATAATAATAATAATAATAATAATAATAATAATAATAAACAGCAGTTTTGTTGTTTGTGTTATGAAAGGATCGTGTGTGGACTCTGACCTGGGATGTGCGACCCGTTGTATTTAATGTGCATTTCGTGGAGTCCAGCCTCTGTGGGCGCGAATTTCACCGTGACCGTCCCGTCTTTGTTGTCAATGATCTCAGGCTGGGCGGTTTTACCTGACGGCATGTGAACCTCACCTGAAAGACAAACATTTAAGAGTTTAGATTATGGTTTTTGAACAAATATCAATGCTGAATTACAGGTCATGACTTGTAGCAGATTTCACAAACTGGAAAATATCTGGTGTATTATTAGGCTATAAATATTAAATGGCAGTATTGTTGTATATATGTACAGAATTTAATTTAAAATATCAAAAATGATAACTAAAATGATTACTTATTTTGTGTGTTGCGTTGCTATCATTGTTGGTTATGATTTATGGAAAAGGTATATTTACAAAACAAACAAATATAATAATAATAATAATAATAATATTTACATAATACATTATTTTTTTTAAAACTACCAGAATTGAAACATTAACAAATTTCATTATGTGAAAAAAAAATCAAATATACATTATATAAATATAATATATAAAATGTATATTTATTAGTATTAACATGTCATGCCAGTATTTCTTGTGCCTTGAAGTATGAAGATAATAAAAATATTATAAAATACAAATGAACATTTCATTAACAACGTGAAAGAAAAGGTAACACATTATATGACTAACACATTACATAAAAATGGACATTTATTAGTATTAAACAGTATTCAACAAATATCATTAACATAACTTGAAGAAAAGAAATGCATATTAGATAAATCACACATTATTAAAAAAAAGGACATTTCTTAGCATTAATAATTGTATTGCCTTTATGATAATAAAATTAATATTTTTGTGTTTTGCTGTCACTATTGGTTATTTATTATGGTAATTAAAAAAAAACAATATGGAAACAGTTTAACAAATAACATTGTGAAAAAAAAGAAATGCATATTATATTAATATTATAAATATGTTATATAAAAATGTACATTTATAACTCTTAATACTTCATGGCAGCATTACATTGCCTTTATGATTATGATAAAAATGAAATAATTGTTTTTCTTATTTATTGTTATTTTTATAATTTTTTTGTGTTGTCTTCTGGTTGGTTTGTGTCATTTATGGCAAAACAAATAATAACAAATAAAAATAAATAATTCTTTAAAATAAATATTTAACAAAATTACATAAAATTAAATGCATAATATCACTTTATATTAGAATAGCCATTTATTAATATTAATACTTCATGGCAGGATTTATTGTACTGCCAATTATGTTAATAAATAAAAGGTATGGACATATTTCTGAGGTTTATTTTTCATTACAGTAATGAAATTTGTGGAATGGGGGCTTAACATGAAAATAATTTCACAATGCAAAAAAAAAAAAAAATTGCAAGATTTTCTTGCATTTTCTGGGTTTTTCATGCTTTTAGTTTAGGGGTAAAATATGACCCATGTGCACACATCTGCTGTTCATGTGTAAAAAAACCTGTTAAGTTAAAAAAAACGATTAATTTGTCTTAAATTTAGGCTACAAGCAATGGTTTTGTGCAACCAGCCCCAGGTGTCTTCAGCAATGTCTCACCTGTGATTTCTCCCTTTCTAAAGGTAAAGGGAATCACCATATCGAAAGGTCTGTACCCCGTCCCGTTCACACTGTTAGCAGGAATATACGTGCCATCTGTAACCTGTGAGGCAGAAATCTGAGTAAATGAGAGCGGACAACACACATTCATCCGTTACAACGGCCTGTCAAACATTTCCACGTTTAGTCAGTCTGTGCAATCCATTCTGAAAGTGAGAGTGCTGTGGACGAGAAAAGACATTAACAGCCCAGTGATTCAGCCACAGCAGAAGACAAACGCGTGTTAGACACGAAACGGTGGAAGACGGAGAATCGGCCCCCAGCACACCTGACAAAGCAAAGCATGCCTGGAAAAAACAAAAATCCCCAGAACCATCGTAAAAAATCTGAGAAATGAGAACAATAGTGTGCATAGGAGGAAACATGTTGAGACATCTAATACAGATAAACCACACCAGGAAGATGCATCACTGATAACTGACACTTTCTGCTTTTCCCTATTATTTCACCTGGAGCAAATGAGGTAATCACTATGACGAGACTTCAAATACATCAATAAATACTGACAAAAAACAACAACAAAATTAGTCAACTCTAATTAAAATTTGTGTTTGCTTAAATTTTAGGTCAAATAAAAAGTTTGGTGTTGGTGTCAAAGTTTTAAAAGTTTCTTCTGCTCACCAAAGCTGCATTTATTTGATCAAAAATAGTCAAAATAAAATATTATTAAAATTAACACTTCTATTTCATAACATTATAAAACGAAATTTATTTCTGCTATCAAAGCCGATTTTCAGCATTATTACTTCAGTGTCACATGATCTGTCAGAAATCATTTTAATATGCAGATTTATTATTTCTTGAATAAATTTGATTTAAGGTTTTTTAATAAAAAGTTTGAAAAAAAAAGAGACTTTATTTTATTAAAGACGTTTTGTAATCTTTGACTACAAAGAACAAATAAAATCAGACTATTAAAAAAAAAATCAATAGCAGTATTGAATATAAGTGCAGAATTTTAGTAAAATTGTTTATTTATTATTTATGTTGTGTTGCTATCACTGTTTTTTAGTTCATGAATAAATAAATAAAAACTACCAAAATCTCAAAACCATAATGTGAAAATTAAAATGTATATTATTTAAATTAAATAAGTAAAATGTATATTTATTAGTATTAATACTCCAAGGTGTTAATACTTAATACTCCTGTGCTGATGATAATAATAATAATAAAATACTTGTGTGTTGTGTTGCAGTCACTGTTGATTGTGTATGGCAAATCAATAAAAAAAAAACTAAATAAATATTAAATACTAAAAAAAAATTTAATAAAAGTACCAGTACTGAAACTTTCCACTAAATACCATTACCATAATGTGAAAATAAAAATAAAAATATATATTATATAATATCTAAAATAAATATTAGTAATTACACTCCCTGACAGTATTTCTTGTACTGCCCTGATGCTAATAATAAAAAAAAAATTGTGTGTGTGGTGTTGCCATACGTTGATTATTGTGAATGGTAAATAAAAAAAATATATATATATAAAAAGTAAAACAAAACTACCAGTACTGAAATATTATTTCAAGCAAAATTACATTTTTTTAATTAAATAAAATTATTATATTTGATTTTTCAAGTTATATATTATATGAAAAAAATGATTAATTTGTTATAATATTTCATGGCTGGATTTATTGTATTGCCCATTCATAATTTTAATAAACAATTTAAAAAATAATTTTAAGGTTTATTTTTCATTATAGTAATGAGAATTTGTGGAAAGTGGGCTTAGTTTACATGAAAATACTTTTATAACATAAAAAAGAAAATCTGTTGCAACATTATATACATCTTTACTGTCACTTTTGATTCATTTATGGATAAACGCATTAATTTCTTCAATTTTTTTTAACAGTAGTGTGTATTTTTAAAGCATTTCACAGATCTGCTTTGTGGTTTTGGAAACGTCTTCTCCTAAACCTTATGAATACAACTAATTCAGGGCAGCAGAAGAGTGCATAATAGTTCTTCACATCCTGAGGTTAATGTCATAATGACCAATTTAAAACTAGCGCCCGCTCCAAACAAAACTATACCAGTCTAAACAACCAGGCGTAGAGTTTCCCTCTGCTTCTGTCATCAATGAAACACACCAGAGGGGAAACCAGAGCGTGAGAGAGAGAGAGGAAATAAAGAGCGATGAGTAACAATTCCAACCATTTCCTGCAAAAAATGACGCATGAGTGGTCAAAAATGAAGAGGAAGTGAACAGAAACCAAATTAAATGAAAAATAGAAGGTCAAGAAAAGAGTGACCGACACAAAAAAGCAAACATCAGGACAGAGAGGTGACCGGCTGGAAGCTGGCGTTCAGTGCAAAGGCTGGAAAAGAGTGAAGGAAGACGGGTGAGATGTGCATCTATGTACCCAGGGCTGGAAGCCGACGCCTGGTGCTGCCTTTTGCTGTTGGACTGACTGCTGCTGCATCACGGGAACTTCATCTGTGGCCTGAGAAATGATATGTATGGATGCATGAGGAACACAAAGAAACACACTTGAATGCACACGGAAAATTGTGCCAAAGCTGTTGTAAATTTGTTGTTGTGGGGTCAACAAAACTCCATGTGTTAAATACAAAAGATATAAATGTGTTAACAGAATAACTATAACAAACTCATACAGTTTACATAAACATCAAAAATTGCACCGCTTGCAGAAATGCTAAGAAATGCATGGTTGCACGATTTGGAGAAAAATCTAATTGCAAGGTTTGTCAAAAATTGTGATTGTAATAATTTAAAAAGGCCCAAAATTGTGATTTATAATCATGACTATGAAATACATAATGCAGCTCTACACAAAATATATAACTCTGCATTTCTAAATTGTACTACTTTTTAATGAATAAATCATTTTTTATTTTACAGTAAACAATAGCAATATTTTTACTCCAGAAACTGTAATTTAGTAATTTTATCAATATTAATAAAAGTAATTTATAGCATGATATAGTAAGATTTTATAATTAGCATTAATTTTGTGATCCAAAACTTATTTACCAATAATATTTTATTATCATTGTGATACAAAATGTATTGAGATTATTATTATATAAAGCTTATTTACCAATATTTATTTTTAATAATTTTGTGATGTAAAAACTTTAATTTACCAACATTTATTATTGTGATATAAAACATATTTACCAAATATTATTACCATTGTGATATAAAGCTTATTTACAAATACGTATTATCATTAATTTTCAGATAAAACTTTAATTTACTAATAATATTGTTATTAAAACCATTCAAACTAATTGTTATACACTTTAAAATAAAATAAATTATACTACTAATGATACTTGTATTTAATGGTTTAATATAGAAATATTTATTAATAAACTAATAAAATAAATTATTATTATTATTATTAATTGTGATATACAACTTATTTACCAATATTTATGATTACTATTATTAATAAATTATAATACTTTTCCAGTAATTTATTATAATTAATCACTATTATTAATTTTGTGATATAAAATATTTACCAATATTACTATTATTATAATATAAAACTTATTTACCAATAATATTCATTAATTGCTACAAAACTTAAATTTACTAATGTTTATTATTAATAATTTTGTGATATAAAACGTATTTACCAATAATAATAATTACCAATATTATTACAATATAAAACTAATTTACAAATATTTATTATTAGTATTGTGATATTGTATTTTTACCCACAATTTCTATTAATAATGGTCAAACAAAATAAGAAATATTACTACTGTAATATATGTAAATAAAATAAAACATTAAAGATATTAATAATCATAAATAATAATAAGACATTAAATTTACAGTAAACTATTATCATTTCAATTTTAATACTTTCTAGCTGCCTTAAAAAGTGCATGCGCTTTTAATTGTGTTATGAATTTCACTCCGAGACGATCCGGAACACAACAACACATGAAATCGAGCTTGCATTGCTAGAAGCGTTTGCGTGTATATTTCAGACCAAAATCAAAACCTTCCCGTAACGTCATGAGATATGAAAGCACTAATAAAATGAGTGCGATCATTTGTCTTGATAATGCAAAGGAACTACATCTTAATACAGGAAGACCCCATACGAGCAGAAACAATGAACTCCAGATGAGGATAAGTTGACACAAAGCGCTGAACCTTTCAAACCGGGCCGTATCTATTCCAGCTCCTTAAAAAAAAAGCCCTCTTCAATATGGTTCCCCTTAAGAGCTGATGTTATCAGCGTATGCTTCTCACCATGACTTTGAAGGGGCTCCTGGGGATGTTCTCCCCTCCGAAGCGCACGTAAATCACATACGTCCCGGGTTTAGGAGCCGTGTAGAAGATGTCAAAGGTCCCGTCCTCGTTCTCGATGACTTCAGCTTCCACCTCAGTGCCGTCCGGAGTGACCACGATGCAGGAGACCTTGCCTTTTCCTGCTCCTTTAGTGTTCACCACAAAACCCACCTCCTCCCCGATGCCGATGGTCGGCCCGATGCCAGGTCCTGCAGGACAGATATGAGTGATCGCATTGGTGAAGATTTGCTACAGGACTGTTTTTGGAGATTTGCCCTCCATTACAGCATTGTTTCCTTTTGGTGTGTTTTCAATTTGGAAATCTGATATTGCTTTAAAAAGCTTTTAAAGTGGTTGTAAGGTTGTTTTTATCCCACGTATGTGATTCAGTTTGGTTAGGTTGGTCTAGATTTATAAATGCAAATAGTTATTAGTAACAATCAGCACAAATTAGTATTTAAAATAGGACTGAAAATTTAAAATAAATCTGTTCAAACTAAAATACACTTCCAAAAAAAATTAGATTATAATTTTCATAGTTATTCAGGCTAAAATAAAATAATAAAATAAATAAGGCTAAAAGCAAAATTTAAACATTTATGTAGAATTTTAAAATTTTTGAAAAATGTAAACATACATTTTTTTTTTAAATTTAAAAAAAAAGTATTAAAAAGTATAGTTATTCAGCAGAAAATAGAAATAAAAATAAGACTGAATGTAAAACCCAATCTTTCTGTTCAAACTAAAATGCATTTCCAAAAAGTAAACGCAATCCAAAAAAAAAAAAATACAAATAATAATAATTATTTCAAAGTTATTCAGGCTAAAATAAAATAAAATTGTAAATTTTGAAAGTTCAAATACAAATATAAGATTAAAATATATTTAAAAAAAAGTAACAAATATTAAATAAAATGTAAACTTTTCATAAAATATAATATACATGTTAGACAGAATATTAATAAGATTTGAAATCATATTTGACATTAAATATAAAAAAACAGTGTATATAAATATGAAATAAAATACTCTAATCAAATGAAAAATTTATATAAAAAGATAAGCAAATATAATAAATATTTTTAAATAATAAAATTGAATTAAAATTAAAAATCAATTTATATTTATCCATTTAATTAAAATTAATTTTAGAAAATTTTAAAACAAATATAATCCAAAAAACGAATATAATTTTAAAGTATTAAAAAGTAAATAAAAATTACATTAGATACTAATATTATATAAATACACACAATATATTTAATTATATACTTTTTATATCATAAAATTAGATTTACATTAATAATATAATATTTTATATATAATGCATTTAAATTTAAATAAAAAAAATATATATTTTCTAATAAAATAAATAAGAAATAAAAAAGAGAAATAAAATATTTTAAATTAAAATATTGAATATAATAAATATTGAATTATAATATAAATATACATTAGCTGTGTGTCCAAACAAAGGCTAAGAAACCCCAGATGATTGCAGACGTACCTGTAACTGTGCACTTGCTGGCGTCTCCTGAAGTGGTCGCTCTCACTCTATATGGAGAAGTTGGGATCTCGTCTCCGCCGTACTTAATCACAATAGTGTAACGGCCCACTTTATCCGGCACATAAGACACTTTATAGGTGCCATCGCGGTTGTCCTGAATGTTGGCTTTCTTGGGTTTACCATCCTGATCCTGAAACACATAAAAACCGCGTGAAACACCGACAGGACCTCCAACCTACTGAACAGATCAGCGAGACTCTGAGGTCCACAAATGAACCAAGAAACTGTTTACAATCACTGTAAATGACACTGAGAGGAGCTTCATCAATAAGAAACAGGACAGAGGAGGAAAAGGTTCAATTTCCCTCTGGATTTCCTGCTGCAGTTTGGCTTTTATGAGATGTCCATTTATCTCATTGTTGGCCTACCGCTTCGGTCTCAGTGAATGGATTTAGAGCTTGAAACGCAATACAAATGGAAAAATATAATCTAATCCCAGATCACCGGAGCAGTAACTTCTCAAAAGATAAAACAACACGCTGCATCCAAAAGAAAGACGTATGAACAATAAATGATGCAATATGCTACCATGTGATACTTGCAGATCCTCATTCATCTTTTCTATTGCAGGTCAAATCCAAATCTGATTTTCAGTCTGCTGGTCTACTTTAATTATTATTATGTATAAAAAAAAAAAAAAACACAACAACAACAACAACACACATTTATTGATAATAATAATAAAAAAAAATTATATATATAATATATATATAATATTTTTATAATATATATTTATTTTTACAATAGATATTAGCGCATATATATATATATATATATATATATATATATATATATATATATATATATATATATATAAGCATAAGCTAATATCTATTGTAAAAATAAAATACAATTTAAATAGATAAAAAAAATCTAAATGTTAAAAATCTTTCAAAAAAAGTTAATAAACTGAATCCAACTACTATATCAAATTAGTTATATACTATACAAGTTAGGATATTAATTTTAATACTACTACTATTAAATTAAAACAAAATATATATTTTAAATAACCATAACATCTAAAATGCTTCTTTCTAAAAAAAAAAAAAAAAAAAAAAAAAAAAAAATTTAAACTATAATATAAAGTAACAATATTTTAATTGTATATTTTAAATTATATTTTATAAAAATATAAAAATACAATAAATCATTCTAACTAATGGGCTAACTAATCTGATCATTTTATAAAAAAAATATACCATATCATGTTACAATATGAACTTTAAAATACTACTACTATTATTATTATTAAAACAATATATTATAATTACAATATATTTTAACTATATACTTTAAAATGTTTATCTTTATAAAATATACTATGAAATATCTTAAAATATAAAGTAATACAATATATTAATTTAAAATGCTTATCTGCATGGAAATATACTACATAAAACATTATTACAACTATAACTATGTAACTATTACATAGACTATTATTTTAAATTAATATGATATAATATTTTAATTGAAATGCTTCTTTAGAGTAACATAACATAACATAACAACTGGTCAAAAGTTTGAAATAAGTTTTTTGTTTTTGTTTTTGAAAGAAGTTACTGGAGCAGTAACTTAACATAAAATAACAAGAGAAAGATACTCTGCTACTATGTAATACTCCAGATCCTCATTAATCATTTCCACTACAATTCAAAAACTAAATCCATGTGATTTTACAGTCTGTTGGCCAACTGAAAACATTTGAATCTACTTCAGAAAAACACATTAATTATAATCAGACATATTGAAACGTTAATCCGTTTCTTCAAACCACAAGAGGAGGCCGAGACTGAAGATGTCAGGACTCACGGTAATCTGCACAGACAGCTGGCCCTCGCCCGCTTCCTTGGCGTCGATGGTGAACTCCACAGGGAAGCTGGCGGAGAGGCCGGTGGTCAGGCCGGGTCCGCTGGCACGCACCTTACTGGCATCATGAGTGGGTTGAACGCGCAGCTTGAACGGACTGAAAGACATTTGAAGGATTGGTTTGATCTACTGAACAGTAGCGCTCACAGCAGGTGAGTATAGAGCGAGTCAATCTGACATGATTACCTGCGTGGAATTTCCTCATCTGCGTATTTGACCGCGACGGAGTACGAGCCCTCCACAGACGGCGTGTAGGCCACTGTGTGCGTGCCGTCACCGTTATCTCTGACTTCAACTGGTTCGGCAACACCTGCAAACAACAAGCCAGTTATATGTGACCCTGGACCACAAAACCAGTCATAAGGTTAAATTTTACAGTTACAGGTTATGAATACATAGCTCAATAAATAAGCTTTCTATTGATATATGGTTTGTTAGGATAGAACAATATTTGGCCGAGATGCGTCTATTGGAAAATCTGGAATCTGAGGGTGCAAAAAATTAAAATACTGAGAAAATCAACTTTAAAGTTGTCCAAATTAAGTTCTTAACAATGCATATTACTAATCAAAAATTACATTTTGATATGTTTACAGTAGGAATTTTACAAAAAATCTTTACTTAATTTCCTAATGATTTTTGGCATAAAAGAAAAATCAATAATTTTGACCCATACAATGTTTTTTTTGGCTATTGCTACAAATATACCCCAGCGACTTAAGACTGGTTTTGTGGTCCAGGGTCACATATGTGATTGATCTGCCAAAAACAAATTTACAAAATGATAACTGCTACCGATCTTAGTAAATTAAACATGCAATACGAGAATGATAAGTCTGTGCAGTGCAGTCCTGTTAGAAAAATGTTGCATAAGTTTAATAAAAAAACAACAGTATATACTGTGCAGTAAATAAATAAATAAATAAATAAATAAATAAAATAAATATTTAAGTTCTAGTAGTGTTTTAGAATTGAATTCAGAACAAAAATGAATAAATCAAAACAAATAAATTAATAAATGTTTAAGTATATACTGTGCAGTATACTAGTACTTAATTCAGAAAAAAAAATATAAATCAAAATTAATGTATATGCAGTGCAGTATGCTAGTATTAAAAATCAATATAAATCTAAATAACTGAACAAAAATGAATAAATCAAAACAAATAAATTAATAAATGTTTAAGTATATACTGTGCGGTATACTAGTACTTAATTCAGAAAAAAATAAATATAAATCAAAATTAATGTATATGCAGTGCAGTATGCTAGTATTAAAAATCAATATAATTCTAAATTATTAAACAAATGTACGCTAGTATTTAATTCAGAACATAAAATATATATACACAGAACAAAAATGAATAAATATAAATAAATTAATGAATTAATAATATAGGTATACAGTGTGCAGTATGCTAGCATTTAATTCAGAACAATACCTATCATATTAATAAATAAATTCATTCAACATTTAAATCAAAATTGTAAATAAACAAATAAATGCTTAAGTATATACTTTGCAGTATGGTAGTATTTAATTCAAAACAAACAAAAAAATCAATATAAACAAAAATAAATTAAGTAATTTCAGAACAAAATAAAACAGTCCAATTAACATTTAAATGAATTTAGCCAATTTATTATCTACATATGTGCTCTGCAGTATGCATATAACTCAGAATAAAATAAGTGCATGTTAAAGTATATACTGTGAGGTATGCTATTTAATTTAAAGCAACGCAAAAAAAAAAAAAAAAAATGCATGAAGAAATGAATGAATATTAACTAAAAAAAAGTGTTTATAATTCAGAAAAAACTATGCCCAAAATAAATAAATACATTTCTCTGCAGTATAACAAAGTAAAAATTTTAAAAAATATATTACGAAGAAAAAATATATATGCTGTATACTGCTAATATTTAATTCAGATAAAAATAAATAAATAAAAGCATAAATCCCCTAAATAAAAAATAAATTAAAAATCTTAGTAAATGCACAATCCTCATGTAAATGCGTTTTTACCTTTAGGTCCAGTCACGGCCACAGACAGAGGAGCGACACCAGCTTTACTGCAGTCCACAGTGAAGGATTGTGGGATTTTAGCTCTCACTCCAGAACCGACACCAGGCCCAGAGATCTTCACCTTACTGGAGTCAACAACATCCTTCACCGGCACCTTAAACGGGCTTCCTATGACACAAAGATAAAAACTGACCGACGAGTCCACGCATGCTAATGCAATTCAACCAGAGCCATCATAAGATAAAGAGGGATAAATAAGATTAACGCCAAAGACACAGGAAGAAGAGAAGATGGACAAAATAAGTCAAAGATGACAAGATCTTGATATATTTTGGTTTGCATAAACAGGCTGCCACAAACATACATTTTATTCATTGCTATGCAGTTTCTTATGTATCCCAAGTGAGATTTTGTTTCCACAAGCCTGTAGTCTGATAACTCAACTCCTCTAAAGTATCGCTCTTGCAGCTTCTATAGACGTGATTTAAACAATCTGGAAGCGGCATTCATGCGGGAGATTCGTACTATGTGGTCTTGGCCTGGTGAATGTTTTCAATGAAACACGAGCTCATAATGTCCAGCAGTGAGAATGCGGTAGCCGCTCTCCTCAGTTACACGAGATCTAGTTTCCCGGGTGTAATAATAATGAAAACAAATTTGCGGCATAATTCAAGAGGTTTCGCAAGGTTGAAACTGGGACTCTGGTTAAAAACATGTCAAGCTGCATCTCTCAAAGCTGCAGTAATGCTTTCTTCAGGACTGTAAGTAATGCATAGCAAAACAAAACAAAACAATGCAGTTTAACAAACCGGGAATGTGTTGTCCTCCATAGGTGATGTTGACGTCATACAGACCAGGCACATATGGGGTGTATTCCACATTACAGCTGCCATCTTTGTTATCTTTGCAGGACATTTTCGATTCGGATGGACCTTCTACAGTTATTCCCAATCCACCAATACCAGCTCCTCTGTATGGATCAAAAGATGGTTGGTTAGTCAGTCTCAAAGAGTCATATTCATGTTCTCGATAGTATACAGGACAAGATGTACAGTAGCATTCAAATGTTTGAATTTGGTACTTTAATTCAGAACAAACCCTAAAAAAGCAAAAAAGAGAAGTATTTGATGGATAAAATTGCATAAAATTAAGTAAACAAACTAATAAAATGTTATATAAAACAAAATGCATAAAAATAAGTAAACAAACATGTACAGTATGCTAGTACTTAAGAAAAAGTAAAACAAAAATAAATGAAAGACAAATGAACATAAATACATAATATTCAAGCAAATACTTTAAAATATTTATGTACTGTGCAGTATACCATTCAAACTATGCAAAATAAATAAATAAATTTAATTAAAATGATAGAAGTTGCGTAAATGCAGTAAAAACAGTGAAAGCTGTAATATTGTATAGTATTACAATAAAATTCAAAAATTAAAATTCAAATATTAGTGTATTTTCAGTGTCAAGATACTATTATAGTTTTTATTTTTAATTAGTATTTATTTTTATATTTTCTGTTTTCGCTTTATTTTTTATTTTTTAAGTTTTAGCAATTTATAAATTAAGTCATTTTTGTATTTTTACTTTATTACTTATTGTATTGCATTTCACATTTTCATTTGGTTAAACTAAAATATGTTTATAAATTAAGGTAAGATTTTTTAAATATAATTTTTTTATTTCAGTTAAATCTTTTTTATTTTGGTTAAAGTTTTTTTTTATTTCAACTAGAATACAGCTTATTTAAATTAGCTGTTTTCTATGTGAATATATTTTAAAATGTAATTTATTCCTGTGATCAAAGCTGAATTTTCAGCATCATTACTGCAGTCTTCAGTGTCACATGATCCTTCAGAAATCATTCTAATATGCTGATTTGCTGCTCAAGAAACATTACTATTATCATTGTTGAAAAAAAGTTGCACTGCTTCATATTTTTGTGGAAACGTTTTATTTTTCAGGATTCTTTAAATGAACAAAGTTCAAAAGAACAGCATGTTTTCGAAATAGAAATCTTTTGTGACATTATAAATGTCTCCACTGTCACTTTTGATCAATTTAATTTAATAAGAATAATACTGACCCCAAACTTTTGAATTATAGTATCAATATCATAACAGCTCCACTAAATGACAAATGTAATATCTCAAGCTCTTTAACCTGGTGATGATGGAGAACTTGTTGGGTGTGTCGGTCAGTGCTCCTTCCAGACCCGGGCCCTTGGCCTGCACACGTGAGGGGTCGCAGCCCTCGCCCACCCCGACCTGGAACGGACTCTTTGGAACCGGAGTCTCATCGTACAGAACCTCCACACTGTGGACTCCTGTGTGGAGCAGACAAAAAAAAAAAAAGACAATCACACTTAGCTTCTAAGAAAGAAAAACAATGGTTTCTCCTGTAGCAGCTTGCAGTGGCTCTGCTGAGAATGAGTTTGTCACCTCATAAATCTGGCTAAATTATCTGTATTTTCTGCCAAGCTTTATTGTTGTTCTTCAAAATACACAAGTGCAAGATGAAACCTGTAGTGCTCCTGGAGCTCGAACAGTAGAGCAAGATGTGAGGGTTTGATTCTCAGGGAAAACATGAAATGATAAAATGTATAGCTTGCATGGAAGGAAAGTTGTTTTGGATAAACGTGCCAGCGCAAAAATCTAAATGTGAAGAAAATTAGATAATGTTTGGCTGGCCATGCCATTAACTTAAGTTAATATTTAATTAATCTGTGAGCAAGTAAGTAAATCAATTAAATCAACAAAGATTTTAACACAAATAAATAAAATCAGATCGTATATATATTTTTATTAAATAAATATTAATAAAAAACTGGATTGCCCAGGAAATCATAAAATAAAATAAACAGGATTAAATTACAAACAAGGAAACACAGGATTTTAATCAAGAATAAATAGGATCATATAAAAATAAATAAATAAAATTTTGAATTTTCCAGGAATAAAAAAATAAATAAAATAAATAATAGAATAAACAATAAAATAAACAGGATCATCTAGGCCATTCAATTTGATCTAGAAAAAAAAAAATGTAAAAAATAAAAATGACTGTCCAGGTAAATAAATAAATAAATAAAAAAAATGTAAAAAATAAAAATAAAAAGGACTGTCCAGGTAAATAAATAAATAAAAAAAGTAAAAAAAATAAAAATAAAAAGGACTGTCCAGGTAAATATATAAATAAATAAAAAAAATGTAAAAAATAAAAATAAAAAGGACTGTCCAGGTAAATAAATAAATAAAAAAAATGTAAAAAATAAAAATAAAAAGGACTGTCCAGGTTAATAAATAAATAAAAAAAATTTAAAAAATAAAAAAGGACTGTCCAGGTAAATAAATAAATAAAAAAAAATGTAAAAAATAAAAACGACTGTCCAGGTAAATAAATAAATAAAAAAAATAAAAAGGACTGTCCAGGTAAATAAATAAATAAAAAAAGTAAAAAAAATAAAAATAAAAAGGACTGTCCAGGTAAGTAAGTAAATAAATAAAGTAAATAAATAAGTAAATAAGTAAATAAGTATATATACACACACACACACACACACACACACATATATATATACACACACACACACACACATACATATACATATACATATACATATACATATATATATATATATATATATATATATAAATAAACAGGATTATCCAGACCATTCAAAAATTTGGATTGTCCAGGCATTTAAAAAAAAAAAATGAAAAAAAATTGACGTATAATTTTTCAGGCCATTTAAGTAGAATGTTGTGCATCTTACCGTTCTCAAATGGTGTGTATTCCACATTATACGTCCCGTCGCCTTTGTCACTAATGACGCAGTCTGTAGCAGCGCCTGACGGGTTCTTCACATGAGCTTTAATGTGTTTCCCACCAGCTTTGGTCAAACCTCGGGCATCCACAGTGAACTCTGTCGTGGCCTCCCTGAAAACTCCTACAGACCAGAGAAAAAACACACACAGCGGACTCATTGAAGATGTTCACAGATGTCACAAAACCATGCATCTCCTTTGTAAAAACTAATTAAAATCATATCTCAGCAAATAGTTTTTAAGGGCCATCTCAGGAAGGATTACATCATTTAAAGCATGATAACACATGCATTCCTCCACAACAACACCTCTTCAAAAACATTGTTACGAAACCTAAGTAAAAAGGCTCCAGACATGAAGGAAGCCAAATCATGATGAGAACATGAAATGGCATTTGTAACTAGGGATGCACCGAAATTAAAACTCTTGGCCGAAGCCGAACGAATTGAAACACTGGGTCAAAAGACGAAGACCCAATTAAATTAAATAGCTAAAATGTACTTTTTAGAGTTTTGTCTTGTTTAAAAAAAAAATCATTTACAAAACAACAATTTACAAATATTTACCTAACACTGAACATTAACATTCTAGTAGACATTATAGCCTACCCACAAAGCCCAATTTAACTTAAAAGTAATGTGTTCGTAAAATAATATTCTTTGGCATTTTTTAAGACCACCTTCTTGAATCAGGCATGTGTTTTTAGTGTACAAATAAATGCAGCCTTGCTGAGCAGAAGAGACTTCTTTTAAAACATTAGAAAATATTACAGATCCCAAATTGAACACCATGTGTGAATGTTATAATAAACTTATTAATAGAGCTGTTGTAATTATTGTAATTACAATGCTAACTTTTATAAAAGTTGACTTATATTTTGGTGGAAACCCACAATGCCACATCAGTACTTTTAGCTGACAGCAGCAGATTTATGAATGATTCTCATCACATAGATTTCCCTCACAATTTGGACTTTGAACCCTGGCTAACAAGCTTTTGCAACTTTGTCAGAATAAATACAATCTGTGTGTATTAGACAACATAACGTTCTGTAGTTTATCTACTAAGGGTTAAAGGCCATTTTGTGATTTCAGTCATCAAACAGTAACCAACAACAACCAGCCCTTTCTCCTCTCATCGAAGACATGTGATGCAAAACTAAACAGTCTCTCACTATCGGGGCTTGAAATCAGTGTTGGGGAAAGTTACTTTTAAAAGAAATGCATTACAATATTGAGTTACTCCCAAAAAGAATAAAACTAATTACATTACTTAGTTACTTTTTATGCGTTACGTAACTTTTGCGTTACTTTTTAAATCAGGCAGGGCTCGCTTGTTTGCTTTTAATTAGGGCCGGGACTTTAACGCGTTAATTTAGATTAATTACACAAAAATAACGCGTTAATTTTTTTTAACGCATTTTAATCGCACTTAATTTTGCACCGCGGAACGTTTCTCACTGGATGAGTTTCAGCGGCGGACCAATTATACTGGAGCACCAACTAACAGAATGCGCATATCACCGCAGCACATCGAGCCTCAAGTATCACCTCAATGCTTTTACAGAAGGTCTACCTACCTATAGGGTACCTGAATTTCTGAAATGAAGGCTAGTATATTTCTAAATATCCCAGTGTTTCCCGTACCATCATCTTAGGGGGGCGCGTTTACAATGTCTCCTCCAAGAAAACGGACTGGATCGCGGACTCCATTCATAAAAAACGAATTTACTATAGCGCGGAATGCCACGTAAATTCGTCGATTTTTGGATTGATAAATCAAAAGTTGGTCTGTCACTTAATTCAAATCGCCATATGGACTAGTGTCTGAAAACTGAAATGCAAAAAGACCGTTTTAATATGAATCCTGCACTGTTTGCCTCTGTATGTTAGAATGGCAGAGACGCGTTTTTTTTATACTGCACGCGTGATGCTCCCGTTAATTTTTGGCATTTGTATCTCACATGAACAGATCTCAATCTCCAAAGCTACTGTCAGTGTCACTTTTAACGTTTCATTTGAGAAAACTAGCATCATATCATACTTTACACACGGCAACCTGTAAAAATAAAAGTACGGTTTAACATGAAACAGAGCAATATTCCTATTTAAATAGACAAAAAACATATATATTAAAAAAATTAATATAACAACAAGATTAACCACTTAATTGTAGAAAAAAATACTATGATTATTATTATGTATTGATTTTAACAGAAAACCTCTGTTTGTTTGCCAAAAATTAAAAAGGTTTATTTTTCATTTGATTAAAAATAAATAAATGTTTATGCTTTCATTTGATTATGAGAAAAATTAAAACACAATTTATTTAAAAAAAAAAAAAATAGCAAAAGATTGTAAAGCCCTATTGTTCAAAATGTTAAAATAGAGAGTTTGGGATTTATTTTTTAACTGAAATAAATGTTTTCGTTATGGGAAACGCTGTATCCTATTGCTACAGTTAATGGCAATATTGCACTGGTCTGTTGGACTTGGTTGAACAAAAATAAACAATATTTTGTTGCTTCAGTTTATGTATTCAGTCATTATTCAATGGTAACTAAAAATCCATATGAAAAAACTTACTTCTCACTGTTCTCAGGTCAAATATTTATATGCGATTAAAATGCGATTAATTTCGATTAATTAATTACAAAGCCTCTGATTAATTAGATTAATTTTTTTAATCGAGTCCCGGCCCTACTTTGAATATAAAAAGTTTAATTTTTAGCAAATTTAAAAGCCTTAAAGCTCAGGCTTAGAGAAAAATAAATTCACGTCTGTACAGTAGACCACAGAAGAAAAAATGTCAACTCTTCAGCATTAAAAAAAAAAAAAAATTGGAATTGGATTATCGAAGGTCGACAGCAAAGACATCAGTTAATAAAATGGGATTAAAATACATAAAGGATATTTGTGTTATTTAACAGATTAATTGCAGGTTTGCTTGGAATGTCACCGTTTTTATTCATTTTGAGGAAAACTGTATCTGTTTTAGTGAGTGTGATGAATTAATGCATGTTCACATTTATTCTAGAACTAAAGTAACATCTTACTCACGATTTCACTCAACATGAGGACAGGACAGCTTTTAATCAATAAACAGGGGGGAAGTAACTGGTGTTTCTTATTTGAAAAAGTAACTCAGATATTTTCTTGTCAATTAAAAAGTCATGCGTTACTTTAGTTACTTGGAAAAAGTAATATTATTACGTAACTTGTAATACGTTACACCTCGTAATGATCTTTCTCGGACAGTTTAAATGCTTGCACACTGCCGACATGTTTGCTGCATTAGTGTGCGCCTCTATTTGACCGTGTCACATCATTGTTAGGTATAATTTATTCTGGTTTTTTTGCTTATTTGTGACCCTGGACCACAAAACCAGTCATAAGGTTAAATTTGACAAAACTGAGATGTATACATCATATGAAAGCTCATATTCAAGCTTTCTATTGATGTATGGTTTGTTAGGATAGGACAATATTTGACTGAGATACATCTATTTGAAATCAGGAATCTGAGGATGCAAAAAAATCAAAAAGACTGAGAAAATCACCTTTAAAGTTGTCCAAATTAGGTTCTTAATGCATATTACAAATCAAAAATTACATTTTGATATGTTTACAGTAGGAATTTTACAAAAAATCTTCATGGAACATGAACTTTACTTAATTTCTTAATGATTTTTGGCATAAAAGAAAAATCAAAAATTGACCCATGCAATGTATTTTTGGCTATTGCTACAAATATACCCCAGCGACTTAAGACTGGTTTTGTGGTCCAGGGTCACATTTGCCAAATAAATTTGGTTGCCGAACATTCAGTGCATCCCTATTTATAACCCATTTAATCTTAATATTTATGCCAGTACCTTCTCCTGCAACTCCTGGTCCAAACACCTTCACTTTGCTGGTATCAACAGCTGGATCCACGTGCACTTTGGCGGGGAAGTTGGGGACAGCCTTTCCTCCATACTTCAGCAGTAGCGTGTACATACCGGCTGTCAACGGGACATAAGTGACCGTGTAGGTCCCGTCCTTATTGTCCACAACTGCAGTCTTAGCTTTCGCTCCAGAATCAGATTCAGCCTCCAGTGTCAGCTGTCCTGGTCCAGCTTTGGCGCAGTCAACGTTCAACACGCTAATCTCGCCTACTTTGCCTCGTTTCAACCCGGAACCAGATGCCACCACTTTGGTGGGATCAAACGGGTACTGGACGTCTGCGTGGAAGGGCGAGCCGGGAATGTGGACGTCTTCGAAGAGAATGTTGACTAGATACTCTCCGGGTTCGGTAGGGAGGTACGACACAGAGCAGGTGCCATCGCCGTTGTCGGAGCACTCGATTTTAGCTTCGGTTGGGCCTTCGACGGTTAGGCCGAGTCCACCAGTTCCAGCGCCCTTGGTGTCAATGGTAAACTCAGCTGGAGTCGCTACGAGACCACCCTTTAATCCTGGACCGAACGCTTTGACCTGTACAGACAGAACCAGAAGTGATGAACTCTTCTTTTCAAAATGAAGTCAAATCATGCTTTTGCTTTAATATACCTTGCTAGGATCAGGAGGCAGCATTGCTTCGACTGAGAAAGGGCTTCCTTGTACTGGATTGCCATCGTAGACGACCTCCACAACATAAACGCCCTCATCTTTGGGGATGTACTTCACCAGGCTGGCACCTTTACCAGGTTGAGGCTCTACTACGCAGGACACAGGCTTTCCTGATGGGCCAGTGATCTTGACTTCTAGTTTGCCCTGTCCACCTGCGCCTTTTGTACCAATGGCAAACTCTTGATCCTCACCTACTTGAACACCTGGAATAAAACATGAAATGGGGTTTTATTATTGAATTAAGTATAATTAAATGCAATAACCTCTATAAAAATGACATTTCAAATAAATTAAATGACTTAAAAACATTTGCAAATAAAAAATAATGACGTGTCAGTTTTTCAAGCCATAAACTTGGATTTAAACAAACTTAAATATTTTTATCTAGGCCAACCAGCAGGACATTGGACTAAATTTTTAATATTTACTATATATTAATGTAAATCAAATCCTACTCAAAAAATATATATTTAAGTTGATCTTTTGAAATAAAACAAAAGAAATGTTTAAAATAACACAGGCCATCCAGGAAATAAATAAGATTGTTAAAATCAAATAAATAGAATCACAATCGGCTAATTCATTAACTCAAACTTGGATTTAAATGAATTATGAAATGAATTAAATCAATAGACAGTAGCTTAAATAAATAAATACCAATATTTTTCATTAGGTTACCAAGTAGAACATTAGACTACAATTTAAATATTAATAAATATATAATAATAAATATATTTTAATAAATGTTTTTAAAATAATTAAAATAAATGCATAAAATAGGCCATCCAAGGAATAAAAATATAGTTTTAAATAAAAATAAATAATATGGGATCACAGAAAATGAATTAATGAATGAAATAAAAAATTTAATTAAATAAAAACATCTAAGCCATCCGCTGAAACTTGGATTAAAGTATTTTATAAAATATTAATAAAATAAAATAAGGACCCTGGATTAAAATTTGTATTAAATCAATATATTTAAATCAATAGACTGTAGCTTTAAACAAACAAGCAAGCAAACCAACCAATCAATAAATAGTGTCAATTTTCCCTTGGGTCTTGAATTAAAATAAATAAATAAATAAATATTTTCTATAGGCCAACCATTAGGACACTAGACTACAATTTGAATGAAATTGAAAATTATTATTAAATATTGAAATATATTTATAAATATTTTTAAATAAAAAGCATAAAATAACAGGCCAAATATATATATATATAACCAATTTAAGCATCCACTGAAACTTTAATTAAAATGTAAATATTTAATAAAAAAATATTTCAAAAATTAAATGCAATTTTCAGGCCTCCCACTCAAACTTCAGTTAAAATTTAAATATTCATAATAAACAATCAAACAAATAAAATGACATACGATTTTCCATTCCATCCACTTGGATCTTGCTAAGGTCCAGCGGAGCTGCGACACCCACAGCAAAGGGGCTTTTAGAAATGGGGTCTCCACCGAAGGTCACAGTTATCACCATCTCTCCCTGAATTGGTACAGCAAAGCAGAATGATGATGCCAGAAGATAAATACTCAAAGATGTCTAAGTCGGCCATCTAAACTCAGTGAGCTACTTTTCAATATGTGGCTCTCCATTGCAGATCCCTACCTGCTGGTCCGGTGTGTATTTGACAGTGTGGGAATAGTCATAGTTGTCAATGATCTCAAAGTTTTGGACAGGCAGTCCTTTATTAGGTCCAGAAAACTGCACATCCAGAGGAGCTTTGCCAGCTCCTTTAGTGTAAACGGTAAAATGTGTTGGTTTTCCACTCTCCACACCTGATGGTACAAAAATATCACATGGGAAAATTAACAGAGACTCAAGTCATTAAATTAATCCCAGATTCTTAATGAGATGAAACCATTTATCATCAAATTCAACAATTAATCCCAGATTCTTGATGAGATCAAACATTTTATCATCAAATTCAATAACAAACCTGCTCGGGCGAGTCCGGGTCCCTCTGCTTTCACTTTAGAGGAATCATGTGAAGGATCCACTTTAACACGGAACGGACTGACCGGGATTTCCTGAAATGGATCATTTTAAAACACCACATTTGCAAAGTTTCAGGAATCATATTTTCTTGGATTCAAATGATTGAATGCATGAAGACATAGGATTGTCAAGGTCATCTAATTGGATCTTGCATTAAAATATGAAAAAAAGAAATGAAAAAATCAGAAAATAAAAACAAAATAAAACCTACCACACACTATTTTTTGTTTAAAATTAAAAGAAATACATAGCTTAAAAAAAAACATTAAATAAAAATAGACATTTTTAATTTAAAATCCAAGCGGATTGGACAATTGTATAGGAGGGTTCATAATGTAAAAAAAAAAACAACAACTAAAATTTAAATATGTATTATTAAAGGTAATTATTATTTATAATTATTTCTAAAAAAAAATTTTTTTCCAGGCCACTGATTAAAACTTAAATGTATTATTAAATATGAGTATGATCTAAAATGATATAAAATCTAAAATAGAAATGAATATGAAATGAAAATAAGTGGCTTAAAAAAAAAAAAAATAATAATAATAATAATAATAATAATAATAATAATATATTATTAAATAAGTATGATCTAAAAATGAAATAAAGTAATATAAATAAAAAATAAATTAAAAAAAATTTCCAGGAAATAAAACAAACTATTCCAGGCCATCAACTGAGCCTGGGTTTTAAATTTAAATATGTATTGTTAAATACAAGTATTATTTAAACTAAACTAAAATATTTAATTAAAATAAGTGGCTTAATAAAATAAAATATAAATACATAAATAAAGCAATGATAGCGTCAAATAAATAATTTATCAATTTATGACATAACATGACTTTTCAAACCACTTGGATTTTGAATTAAAATGAAAATTAATATCTACAAATAAATAAATTTAAAAAAGTACATGACATGCAATACATAAAAACTACAACATACACTTTTTCAATCAACTTGGATTTGTGTGTACAATTAATAGAAATAGCTTTACAAATAAAACAAATCCACTTGGATCATAAATTAAAATAAATATTTAAATAAAAGTAAAATTATGACACTTTGTTAATTCACTTGGATGGCAAATTTAAATAAATTCAATTAAATTATAACAGGATTGCTCTGGCCATCCAAATTTATCATGCATTAAAATATTACAAATAGTTTTAAATAAAATAACATGATTTTCCAGTCCACTTGAAAAATAAATTAAAATAAACTACATTAAATAAATACATTCATGTTACTTTAACATGGAACGTCCTGAAATAATCATTTAAAATGAAAACCTTTCCAAACACTCAATCATGTTTTCTACAAATCTGTTTGTCACTCACCTGATCAGTAAAAAGCACTTTAATTGTGAGGCGTCCGGCTCCAGGAGGAATATATTTGACAGTGATGGTGTCATTTGCATTAGGAATGATGTCAAAATCAACATCCTCTTCCTTATCGCTGATAACATTGGCGTCACACTTGATTCCGACACTGACATCACCTATAAAAACCATCAACGCAGGACAAACCCTGTGTAAAGCACACATGAAACAGCACTGATTTTAGCAAACACAGTAAACGTGCATTACCTTCTCCAGCTTCAGTGCAGTCCACGGTGAAATGCGTCGGTTCGTGAGCCTTCAATCCGCTTCTCTCCACTCCCGGGCCAAACACTTTGACTTTATGAGGGTGGCTTCCCTTTCCAACATTCACCTACAAGAATAAAGCCTCCTGGATGTTAATTACAGTACGTAATGAAAACACATCTAAAAGACAACACACATTTAGAATACATTAAAAACATGCAAAGCAAGTAAAAACAGCATGAGATGCACTTTAAGTTGTTTAGTATTGTTAGAGTCCGGAAGCATGCAAATGAACACAAACTCACATAAATCACACACAACAAACAATAAAACATTAAGTATTAGAATTTATTGAATGCAACATTGTTAAAACATGAATGCAATCATTAAACACTTAAATGCATTATGACAGTCCCTTTTCCCCTCTGTGAATACAAACATGTTAGTACTTAGTTTAAATGGCTGCATTTTTCCAGAGCTAGACATTGTGAAATGTGTTTGCATGATCAGTCAAGTAAAAGCAAGTTAAGTTCTTTGAAACGATGCAATGAGTTTGTTTTGTGAAATGAACTGTAAGGACCACAAAAGCATGAATACAGAATGACGTACTGTATGAACAAATGTTTACTCTGAGCTTTACTCAAACAGAATAATCCTTCAGTTCACGTGGGCGTTGAACAATTATTATTAATTCAGTCAAAATTATTTTGGACCTCGTTCTTTGTTAGTTAATAAAAAAAAAAGTCAAAAGATTTTTTTTTTTTTTTTTTTAAGTCTCTTTTGCTCACCAAGCCTGCATTTATATGATTTAAAGTACAGCAAAAACTGTTACGTTTTGAAATATTTTTACTATTTAAAATAACAGATTTCTATTTGAATACATTTAAAAATCTAATTTATTCCTGTGAGTCAAAGCTGAATTTTCAGCATCATTACTACAGTCTTCAGTGTCACATGATCCTTCAGAAATCATTGTAATATGCTCATTTATTGTTCAAGAAAGATTTTTATTATTTCCAATATTTAAAACAGCCAAGTACATTTTTTCTCAGAATTATTTGAATTTGAATCAAAAATTATAGAAATTAATACTTTTATTTAGCAATGATGCAAATCATATTCGAATGATTTCTGAAGGATCATGTGACACTGGACTGGAGTAATGATGCTAAAAATTCAGCCTTTAAATCACAGAAATAAATTGCATTTTAAAATATATTGAAATAGAAAACAGTTATTTTAAGTAGTAAAAATACTTCAGATTTTTACTGGTTTTTGCTGTACTTACGATCAAATAAATGCAGGCTTGGTGAGCAGAAGAGACGACTTAAAAAAAAAAAACATTAAATCTTGTTCAAAAACTTAAAAACTGAGAATATTTCTTCACTTTTAGTTTCTGGAAAAAGGCAACTCTGGTTTGCAAACACCACAAAACATTTAACACTCAAAGCAGACAGTGCTGTTATAATCTAATACAATTTCATATTGAATGTGCAAAATCTTTAGAAATTCTTCTGACATTAAAAGTCATTTATAAATCACTTAATGTGACAAACATACTGAAATGTAATTGGACTCTGTGCTTTTGCAGTAACAGAAATACTTAATGAGAGATGAAACAGAAGAAAATAGAAATAATATAAATAACGCATTAAAGGAGTAGTTCACTTCCAGAACAAAAATGTTCAGATTAAGTACCCACCCCCTTGTCATCCAAGATGTTCATGTTTTTCCTTCTTCAGTCATAAAGAAATTGTTTTTTGAGGAAAACATTTCAGGATTTCTCTCCATATAGTGTACTTCTATGGTGCCCGCGAGTTTGAACTTGCAAAATGCAGTTTGAATGTGGCTTCAAAGAGCTCTAAACAATCCAAGCCGAGAAAGAAGGGACTTATCTACCGAAACAATCGGTTATTTTGAATTTTTTTTTAATTTACATACGTTTTAACCTCAAATGCTTATCTTGTCTAGCTCTGCTTCTACTCTCTGTATTCCAGTTCAAGACAGTTAGGGTATGTCGAAAAACTCCCATCTCATTTTCTCCTCCTTTGAGAAGCAAATGAGAAGGGAGTTTTTTGACATACCCTAACTGTCTTGAACCCGAATACACAGTTCACACAGAGCTAAATAAGATGAGCATTTGAGGTTAAAGTATATAAACAGCCTTTTTTTTTTTTTTTTTTTTTAGAAAATAACCAATTGCTTCGCTAGATAAGGCCGTTGTTCCTTGGCTTGGATCGTTTAGAGCCCTTTAAAGCTGCATTGAAAATGCATTTTGCAAGTTCAAACTCACAGGCATTATAGAAGTCCACTATAAGGAGAGAAATCCTGAAAGGTTTCCCTAAAAAAAAAAACATTTTCTTTACAACTGAAGAAAGAAAGACAAACATCACAAGGGGGTGAGTACATCATCTGTAAATTTTTGCTTCAGAAGTGAACTCCTCCTCTAATTTTGATGTGATTATGTAGCAAAATAACAAATTACAATGCTTTTGCTCATCCTACTAATCTTAAGAAACATGCAGTGCAATCACAAATTAATCTAAACATTTTTGTGCAAAACATAATGTGCATTTTAATTCCCTAAAGCCAATCACCAAAGTAATATCTCATGTAAGCATTCAAATCAAAACCAACCTTCATTCCTGAAATTATCTGCGTAAATAGGAGCAGCGCTCCATAATGGAGGTGGTTACGATGATGACAGGTTTATATTTGGTTGTTGCAGTGTTAAGAGCATCAGCTTTAGTGAGTGCGAATTGTTCCTCTACAGTAGTAATAATTCTGACAGCTGACATCTCCTTTGTGTTTGTGCTATCGGTTTTGCCCTCGGGATCTGTCGCTCTTACCCTGAAGGGGCTGTTGGGAACGCTGACGCCTCCCCAGGTCACCGCCAGCGTGTGTTTGACGGCCGAGGTCGGCGTGTACGAGCAGGAATACACGTTATCTCCTTTGCTCTTCACCTTCACATCGATGGGGGCGCCGTCTGCATCCTGAGAAAACAAATCAAAGTCAAAGGCAAATGCAAAAAGTGTGAGAGTTTCATTCGAGATGGTTTGTGTTGTGATGATCAATCAAACCTGTGCGATGATTCTCAACGGGCCATTTCCGGCATCTTTGGCCTCGACGGTGAACTCAGCAGGTTTGTTAATGATACAGCCCGACTTCTCCAGTCCTGGTCCGTAAGCTTTGACCTACAAACAAGCACATTTGTGAAAAACAATTGCTTTCGCGCTGACAATCAACATACTAGTAAATGCACAAATGCAATCTTTTTACAACAACACCACAACATTTTGATTTATTTATTATTGTTTAAATGCATTTTATTTATTTGTTCATGTATTATTTGTCTTTGTTTTGTTGCTTTAGGATGTTCATGCTTTTGCATTAACAGAAATACTCTTTAAACAATGATGGATAATTCTCTTAAGAGACAAAACAGAAGAAAGCAATATATTTGTGTCTAAATGACTGATTTAAAAAGTGAAATTAAACATTTGCAAGTATTTAACAATTTTAAATCGTGTTTTTGCTCATCCTGATAATCTTAAACATGCAATTCAATCCAAAATTAATTCAAAACATTATAGCATATTATATGTAAAACAGATTTAATAAACATTTTGTACTTGTTAAATTTTAAACTGTGACAATGCAATCTAGATTTAAAATTTTAAAAAACAAAGATAAGTTTAAAAATTTAAATTAAGCATTTAAATAAATTACAAGAATAAATTGCATCACAGTAATTAAAAAATAGTTTTAATAAGTTTAATTATTCAGCAGGTTATCATAACTAAATTTACTAATTTAATTTCTTTTTTATTTTATAAATAGATTTATTTATTTTTATAAATTAATGATTAATATACATTTTTAAATTCTCAACTGGTTATAGTATTTTTTAAGTGGGTTTACAGGGTACACATTGATGCAGTATACATTTCATTTTACAAATATAAATAGTTTATTGCATTGCATGAATTGTAAAGTAGTTTTTAAATAAAAAAAATAATAAAATAATAAATAAAATAAAGTTTCAGCAATGTGTACTACCCACTAAAAAAGAAAAAAAAAAAAGTAAAAAAAAAGATTATGCAAATCACTAATAATAATAAAAACCAACACAAAACATCACAATATGCATTATAATAATAATTTTGGGGAGTAATTATAAAGTAGTTTTTAATAAAATGAAAATAAAATGTAATCAAATATTTGAAATTAAGCGATTTCCATTACCGCAAATTTTTATTTTTTTTTATAAAAAAAATTGTAATGTAATGCAAAATATTTTTTCATGTATGCAGTATATTTTCCACTGCCTTGTTTACCTGGTTAGAGTTGTTGGCTTTGTTATCAGGGACGATGAAGGCCATGAAGGGACTGTCTTCGATGTCTTCATCATCACACATGACATGGACAGCATATTCGCCCGATTCGGTGGGCCAATACTTCACATTACACGAGCCATCGTTCTGATCTTCACACTCGATCCGGGCCTGAGACGGACCTTCGATGGCGAAGCCTACAAGAGGGAAAGCATTAACATCATAGGTTGAGAAAACAGCTTGCGGATCCTGATCTAAATGTGACTATGATAAAATGTGTGAAGTAAAAAGCTCCTGTGATCTCACCGAGAACTCCGACATCAGTGCCGATGGATTCGGCCACAAAGTCTGCAGATTTTCCCACAACACCTCCCTCCAGACCTGGACCCCATGCACGGATCTTCTGCGGTCCGGCTTCAGGGCCCACCTGAACCTCGAAGGGGCTGAACATGAGAAAACAAGTTTAGTATATGTACAGAAGAAGAACATTTTTTTTTTTGGTAAAATAACGTGCAGTTTAAAATTACAAATTAAAAAGTAGATAATTTAAATTATATTTTTTTCATCATGAAAATTTGAGCCTTATTTACACAATTTTACAATTACAATTTTACAATCAATATTATGAATTTTTTATATAATTTCAAATTTGATAATGCATATCGATGCAGATTTTAAAATTAAAATTAAAAAAAAATAATAATAATTTTTTTTTTAAAAGCATCATGAAAATAAGCCTTCTTGAAGTAAAAAAAAAGTGACATTATGCCAAAAAAAAAATTATATTTTTTCACAAAATATTTTTTTTATATTTACAATTAAGATGACTAAAGTATATAAATATATATTATATAAAATAAATGAAATATGTAGTTCATTGACATTAATACAATTTAATCATTTATATTAAAATGATGGCCATGCAATCTATGCAGACTGAAATTACAAATAAACATACTTTAAACAAAAATTGAAAAAAAAAATATTTTAATTAAGAAATTACATGAAAAACTAAAAATCAGAATAAAAATTCATATTAATAAAAACATCTTCACAATTAATGCAATAAATGTGTTGCAAAATTATTATTTAAATGAAACGGAAATTAAATAAAATTTAAATTAAAGCAAAAAAAAATCTATTAAATTTAAACATTTAAATAAATTACAATGAGAACCTGTTGATAATGATTTAAATGATAAATTAAAGAGAATTTTTTTAAATACTTACATTGTAGAAATGTGCAGCACCCACTTTAATCTAATACTTAATTTTTTTATTTTATTATTAAAATTATTATTTTTTTCTCTTTTAATATTTCTATTTAGCTTTGATTTATATTTCAGTTTTAGTAGTTTTATCTTAAACTTAGTTTTTCATCTAATACTTATTTTTAAAACGAATAAAAAAAACCCATTACAATCAATTTGAATTAATTAATTAGGTTCTACATTAATCTAGGTATAAAAAAATCCCAATAATGAAATTAACTGCTGAGGATATTTACTAAAAATATTTGAAAAAAGCAAAAAAAATTAAAAAAAAGTCTGAAAATTTGCTCAATTGTCAAAAAATTAAAGTCAAACTCCAAAAATTTTCAATAGTCCTAAAACAAGCTTCATTGTCTTTAAGTAAAGCTTTTGAGGTGAAATAAGACCTGAAAGATTAGTAGATCAAAAGATCAACATGGTTTAAATGTCAAAATGCCATTATATGGTCAAATAGACATTTTATTTAACCAAACATGTTAATCTGACAGCTTGAGCAACACAAACAGCGCTGACATCTCTAGTTAGTGCGAATGTTCCATTCTCAACAAAACGCACGTCATAAATCAGCGCTGTGACTCTACGTCAGCGGAAACCTCCCATCTGAGAGAGTTTGTGTTAATAGAAGTAACCACAGTGGGGAGAATATTTCTCTTTAATAGGGGTCACGGCTCCACGTGTGTGTGTGTGTGTGTGTGTGTGTGTGTGTGTGTGTGTGTCCAGGTGAACAGCAGGCCGATTGTGTTCAATCCAGTCAGTCTCTTTCACTCCTGCAGCGCAGCCATCTGATTGGCCGATCTACCATGCATGTGATGACCAAAAAGGCCACACACCACGGCATCTTATAAACTCCAAAAAACACCTAAAAAGGCATTTTTGGTGCTTTTTAACAAACCAGCATGTTTCTGCAGAACCACATGCTGAGCGAAAACAAACCCAGCTCTGAAGGTAGTCGTCATTTCCGTTCCTCAGTGTGTTAAATGTGATGTTTACTCTGTATAGTGTGATTGGACGTCACGCGACCGCCGTTTCCTGGTGGTCTCGAGTTTCCAGAGTCTTTGACAGACTCGCACAGGAGAGCATGTCGTCATGCATTTCCACCACGTTACACACTAATGAGTCTGCTTGGCAGTGAGCACGACCTACATATCGGAGCAGCGGTGTGCAGCATGAGCGAAACCTCATCTACAATTACAATAATAAAATCATTCATGCTGTGATAGATCAGCACATATTTGTTTTTATTGGAAATTCAAACCAGGTATGTCTTATTTATTATGCACTAGTGTTATTTCTGTTTTGTTAATATACTATTTCAGTTTAATCATATTTTGATTTAGCTTTTTTTTGTATTTTCAGGTTTTCATTTTAATTTTAGTGTAAGATTTAGATATAAATTAAAGCTAAATTGAAATGTTTAAGGAAAAATCTATTACATCTATTAAACAGCTTATTTTTTGTTTACATTAAGTTTATTTTTCCATCTAATACTTTTTATTTCACCTATTTTATATTTCTATTTATCTTTATTGATTTTATAACTCAGACTTAAACTTTTCCATTTAACACATTGTTTCTTTTAATATTTAGCTTTAATTTGTATATTTATTACAGGTTTAGTAATTTTAGTACTCCAACTTCTTTCCATTTTAAGTTTTTTGTATGATACATACATACATGCACTTTACAATTCATTATAATTTTAGTAATTTAAGTACCCAACTTTTAATATTTTAATCTTTTAATCTAACACTTTTGCTTTTATATTTCTATTTTATTCATCTAATGCATACATATTTTATTTGATTAGTTTTAAAAACTGTTTTAATTATATTTATTAATTTTATTACTTCAACTTTTTTCCACCTAATACACATATTTATGTATTTTCTTTATTAGTTTGTTTTTCTATTTAGCTTTCATTTATATTTATTTCAGTTTTAGCAATTTTAGTATTTCAATTTTAACGTAACGTTTTTCATCTAATACCTTCTCATCTAATTATATACTATATTTTAATAATTTATTAGCTTTTTACATAAATATTTATAATTAGCTTTAACTTACATTAGAGTTGAAGTAGTTTTAGTACTCCAATAATCTTTTTTTCCCCATTGTAAACTTTTTTCATTTAATACTTACGTATTACTTTATTCATTTTTATTTCCATTCTATCTGGTTTTTTTTTTTTCCATTTTAGTCATCTCAATACTCAAACTTATTTTATTTCAGTTTAATTTTTTTTATCTAATACATTTTCATTTAATTTCATTAATGCAAACATTTTATTTTATAATTTTTTTTTTACATGTTTTTCTACTTTGTTTTAATTATTTTTATTAAATTGTAATAATTTTAGTACTCCAATTTAAACTTGAATACTCATTTTTATATTTTATTAGTTTTTAAATATTTCTATTTAATTTATATTTATTTCAGGTTTAGCCATTTTGGTACTCAAACTTATTTCAGTTTAGGTTTTTCATGAATACCCTTCATATTTATATTCAGCTTTAATTTATATTTATTTCTGTTTTAGTACTTCAACTTTAAGCTGGTTTCCATCTAATAGTTACCAATTTGATACTTTGACTTTGAATAGTTAACAATAACACATTCTGTACTTGCATTAAAATCAATTTCTCCACACTTCAGTGATTTAAATCTTTTACAAATGGTTTGTCATGTAGTATATACTCTGTCATACAGTCTTACATCATACTCAACATTAAACCCTTTCACATGTACAAACAAGCCGTTTGCAATCAGACAAATTCCCTGATGATCCTTAATGGACCAATCTGAATACAATAAATCCAGTCTTGATTTGAATCCCAGCACATGCACAGATCATCCATAACACGGCCTGTTCTGATTTAGCCCAAACACACACATTTACCCCAACCCTCGTGCGTTTATATACGCCTATGCCTTCATACCCAAACAATCATGATCAGATTTATCCGCTTGGCAGATCTGAACACCACTGATGCAAGGAGACACTCAGAACATCTGGAGCAGATTCGTTTCAACCTGTGCGACAGCACTGGTAGCACTACAACAAACACTACAACTGCACAAAGCACTACAAAAATCAAACGGGAAAAAGAAATTATATTTTGAATAACAAACATAAGCCTATTTTACGCCTTCTTATGCATTTAACTCGGAAAATTTGATGTTATTTCTGTAAAAATAACGCACATTTCTTTCGAATTTCAAATGTTTAAATCAATGCATTGTATTTTTGATCTTGTTCAATGTGTAGCATCCACTTTAATCTATGCATATTTAATAAATTAAAAATGTATTTTAAAAATATTTATAGTAGTATTTCTACTGTGGTAACAATTATAAAAAATTGTAATGCAAATCAAATTTTAAAAATATTTATTTTGTTCAATGTGCAGCATCCACTTTAATTATGCAGATTTAATGAAAAAATAAAAATGTATTTTAATTTAATCAAGAATTTTATTTTAAAATATTTATACTAGTATTTCTACTGTGGTAATAATAGTTATAAAAATTATTTTAATCATTGCAATGCAATTTTTTAAATATTAAATATGTAATTTAACTGTGAAACTATTATCTAAAATATTCCTAATATTACTTATACGGTGACAATATGAAGTACCCACTTTCATTGATACGGACTTAATAAAATTCAATTAAAATAAAATGTTAATTTAATTAAGAAATATTTTTAAATATTATTAAAAAAATTTATCTGATATTCATTTTACTGTGGCAGTATGTAATACCAACTCTAAACAGATTTAATATACTAAATTCAATTAAAAAAAATAAATAATATAAAATTAACTAAAACTGTGGCAATATGCAGTATCCACAAATTATTTTACAGATTTAATACAATTAAATTCAAATAAAATGTAAATTGAATTATAATATTTATGATATTACCCACTCTAATTTAAACTGATATAATAAACTAAATTAAATTTCAATAAAATTCTAAAAAATATTTTAAAATATTTATAATATTACTTATACTGTGGCAATATGTAGTACCCACTTTAATTTTTACAGATTTAATAAACAATTTTACTTTACTTTAAATGTTATTTTTAAATTTCTAAAATATTTATAATATTAACTTATATTGCAGCAATGTGTAGTTTCCACTATACACTATGCAGAATGAATAAAAAGTGATAAAGTAAATAAATAAACTTTTTATTTTAAGACAATATTTCAAAATCTTATTTATATTATATGATGGAAATGTGTGGTACCGACTTAAATCTACGCAGATTTAATTAAAAAAAAAAATATATATACATATACACACACATATACACACACATATACACACACATATACACACACATATACATACACACACATATATACATATATATATATATAATAAATTTAACTATCATAGTTTAGGTGCTCTGCCTTTTAAGGTAAAATCTTTATGAGTTTTGGAGATGTGAATGGTACCTCTTGGGAATGTGCTGTCCGGCCCAGGTGATGGTGACAGTGTATTTGCCAGGTGCGTTTGGATAGTATTCATAAGAGTAAACTCCATCTGCAGCCTCCTTCTGTTTCACAGGCTCCTCTAGTCCTTCTGCAAGACAGGAAAAACCATGATAAACTTGAATTATTCAATCACAAACTATTAGAGAAGAATGGCAGTAATAAAATGTAGAATTAAAAATGCTTTTTCCTCATTTTCTCCCAGCGCATTTTCTTTCATATGAACATAATGAAGATGAATAGCAGTCGTGTACAGGAGCACGTTTGCTCAAATTCCTCAGAGATAAACTTATGCCCTGTAAGTCATAGTGGGTCAGTGAAATGTCTGTGACCCGGTCGGATAATCAATCACAGTCAGTGGAGTTGAAGCTTAACCTCCTGATTAAAATTGATAAATTGATGTGTAAATGGTTCACGTGGACAGCAGAGTCTGGGAAACTGTCCCTGCTTACTTCAAATACTCAAGCAACATGAAAAAGCAGGAGACATTGGGACGTTTCTCAAAAAGAGGAAAATTGAGGGTTTTAGGGCTTGTAAAGTGGTAAAAAGACTTACTGGGTCCTTTAACAGTGATCTTCAGATCTCCACTACCAGCGTTACGGGTGTCCACCTTAAAATCAGCCACCTGACGTGCTCTCACACCTCTAGGCTGCAGACCTCGACCGGTGGCTCGACACGCTCCAGGAACAGACGCTGAAACACACAAACACAAATACGTGAGCACAAGTCACTGATTTAAGGAAAATCAATGCTAATTGTTGATGTTCAAGCAGTAGTGGTATATATTTTAATGCCATGTCAGCATCTAAAGGCCCATCTTCACAAGGAAAAACTGAGCTAAAGAATACAAGTCGCATAAAGTCATTTATCATATAACATGATATAAAAATTTTTTTAAATTGTATTCTGGTAAAATCTTACTAAACAAGTCTTTAAGTGCGCTTAATGCATAAAAATTTTGTCCATATGCAATAAAACTGGAACACTCCAATACAATGCTTTATTAAATGAGCAAAAACATTATTTAAAACCTATAAATTAAATAACAATATTAGCATATACTATATACATATACTATAAAAGAAATAATTAAATATTTACTTGCATATTTAAAAAAATATGCAAATAAACATTTTTACTGTACTATTATTTTATATTTACAATAGAAATATTACATTGTTATTTATTCATAACAAATGTAATACAAGTACAGATTATAGTACATTACAAAAAAAATTGCATATTAAATATAAAGATTAAATACATACTAGAAAATATATGGTACATCCTATAGAAAAATGATTTGCATATTAAATATGGTATAAAAATAAAATATTTATTGCATATGTATGATATTCTGTACTCATTACAGGCATTTATATTTCAAATATATTGTAAAATAAAATATATGTTTATATACCTGTATACATAAATCAATTATTTGCAAATATTTTACTATTACTAATACAAATTATGTTTATATATGTACATGTATATGAGAATATAGTACATATTACATTTATATTATAAATAAAACGGTAATATTATAGTACATTAATAAGCAAATACAATTTTACTATTCATTTTTATATTTGTAAGAAAAAAAACTACATTTTTATATAATTTACAAGAGTATATAATACGTGTTAAAATATTTAAAATATTTCTGATATTACTTGATTCAAACAGATTAAAAAAAAAATACCATTCAAATAAAATTTTAAATTTTACAATATTTATAATATTACTTTTATATAACTATATATATGTAATACCCACTTTTTAATTTTTACATATTTAATTAAAAATACAAATTTTATTTTTAAATATTTACAATATTAATTTTATTGTGTGGTCAGCGTAGTTTCGACTTTATAATCTACGCAGATGTAATAAAAACAAAATAAAATGTTATTTATATATATATATATATATATATATATATATATATATATATATATATATATATATATATATATATATATATATATATATATATATATATATATATATATATATATATATATATATATATATATATATATATATATATATATATATATATATATATATATATATATATATATATATGTATACACACATACATATACACATACTTTTTTTTTTTTTACATGCGCAAATAAATATTACAATTTCCTAAAATTTAAAATAAGGATGCAGTTGTAAAAAAAAAAAATTAAATAAATTAACATCTGTCAGCCAATCAGAATCATAAATTTAAATGTCATGGTATAATGAGCTTCAACAACTTAAATCCCTCCAAAACCCCTCCCTCAAACATCTACAGAGCCTGCAAATGAAATAAGAAATCCCTTGGCGCAACAGCACACGTACAATTAAACACTCCATTATTACCCTACCATTATACAGCACTGAGTCCTGTAATGTTTCCAGAGCACCAGAATAGAGTCACAGAGCACCAGCCAAAACCCACATTCAGTGTAACAGCATCTCTGACAGAGAGACTGGATGAGGTCTTTCCCCGTCCGCTCTCTCTCATTAGGTTCAGATGTGGGAGCCGGGGCCCGTCAGGGTGG
>NC_133380.1:5008059-5035496 GCF_049309525.1 Garra rufa | reverse complement strand
TATATTTTTTTTTTTAGACACTGAAAAACCATGAAGAAATAAAATAAAAAAAATAGTAATGGAAAAAAAATAAGTTAGATTTTTAGCCCTGGAAAAGTCAAAATAATAATAAAATATAAAATTAAAAATAAAATAATGGAAAAGTCATGAAAAAATTAAAATTAAAAAAAGTGAGATTTTTGGAGAAGCCATGCAAAAAAAAAAAAAAATAATAATAATAAAAAATAATAATAATAATAAAAATAAAATAAATGTAGACATGAAAAAGTAAAAAAAAAAAAAAAGATAAAGTAAAATAAAATAATAAAAATGAGATTTAAAAAAATAATAAAAATGAGATTTAAAAAATAATAAAAATGAGATTTAAAAAATAATAATAAAATAATAAAATAGAACAAAATAAAATAGTGAGATTTTTAGACCTGGAAAAGTCATGAAAAATAAAATAAAATAACATTTTTTTTAAAAATCTGTAAATTTCACAATTTTTTTTTATATTTATATAAAAAAACTGGATTGTTATCCATTTATATAGAAATGTATAGGAGTACAGATAGCACACATACCTTGTGTGGTCCCATAACCTGAGGGATGTACGTCACGCTGTAGGTCTTTTTGCCTTCATTGAGCACAGGTTTGACCTCCTCTCTGCGGCCCTCTGGGTCTTCAACGTAGACCATGACCTGGCCTTGACCAGCGCTAAAGGTGTCCACTGTGAACACGGCCGGACGCATCACACGGTTCCCAGTCGGCTCGATGCCTGCAAATACAGATGACAAACAAAAAATCATTCAGGACTTTTCCTCTGGAAAACATGTGAGTCATGAAACAAGTTCATTACAGCTAATGAGAAACGGATTTCTGTTTTAATTACTGCCCCAAACAGATCCAACAGAGCTGGTAAAACAAATGACATGCTTCAACAATCCTAAAATAGCATTTACAGCATTTTCTTCACACTATAACATTAAAATCTCCAGTAGACTGAGAAAATCTTTATAAAATTATATATTTACAAATTAAAATACTTTCAATACATTTAAAAATTTAGTTTGAAATTAAATTTAAATCATTTTCCCGTTTATACTGTTTCAAGTCATAAATTTATGATGTGGATTTCATTCATGAATCCCCTACTTAGGAAATAAAAATAAATGCTGTTCTTTTAAACTTCATATTCAAATAAATCTGAAAGAATCCTTAAAACATAATAATAATAATAATAATAGTTGTTATTTATTAATTATTTATTTATACAATTAACATGCATGTATTTATCTGTATATTTTTGTTTTATATTTGTTATATAATATTTTATTTCAAGCAACTGGATTTTTTTGGTTTTAGGTTTGAGTCAGCTAGCGGACACAAAATAAATTTTCAATTTTTAATTTTTCTTCATCTATAATAAATTTTCATAAATACATGCATAAAAATAAATGAATATCATCATTTATAAATAATGAACTTTTTATTTATCAGCATATTTTTGTTTTATTTATATACATTATATTATATTTCAAGCAACTGATTTTTTGTTTTAGTTAGCTAGCAGAAACAAATTTATTATCTATAACAATTTTATTCTTAAATTAATATTTTTTTTTACTATTATTATTGTTATTATTAATAATAATAATAATAATAATAATAATAATAATAAGTATTATCATTTTCATCATCATCCTCATCATCATCTATTAATTATAAATTTATATAATTAATATTTATTGATCAGCATTTTTTTTTTTAGATATTACATTAAGTAACTGGATTTTCCAGCTAAAACTAAATTTATTTTAAATTTCACTTTCATCTCAGTTAACCATTTTATTTTATTTCAAGCAACTTTATGGTAGCTAGCTGAAATAAAATAAGCTTTCATTTAATTTTTTTAAATTATTTTAGTTAACGCTTCTTTTAAGCAACAGGATTTGTATGGTTTTAATTTTAGTCAACTAGCTAAAATAAAACAAGTTTTTTTTTTTTTTTGGGGGGTTATAATGAGAAGCGGACTAGTTTCAATTACAGCCCTAAACTGATCCAACAGAGCTGTTAAAACAAAAAACCCATGCTTCAACAATCCTAAGACAGCATTTACAGCATTTTCTGTATTTATTCATTTCATTTAAACAAATTCAATAATATATTCAAATATTTTCAATACATTTAAAAATGTTGTTTGTATTTAAATTTAAATCATTTTCCCGTTTGTACTCTTTCAAGCTTAAAGACATCAATAAAAAGCAGTCATGAATTTAAGATTAGGATTTTATTCATAAATCCCCTACTTACAGCCATCAAATGCAGCATAATTTATGCGTATAAAGAAAAACAAACATTGATATCATCAGACGTCGGTTTGAAACCACAGCGGTTGACAAACCTGCAAACGTAATGGTCTAAAAATACTCCTTTTAGTTTATAGTTTGAGGCAAACCGCACAAAACCGCAAGCACACGATCCCTCTGAGCTCATAAAACACATTTCCAAACACAGATTCAATTTGCCTCTAAAAACTAAAGTCCTTTACAGGGAACACGTGTGATTTAGGAAACAAGGGCGACTGTGTCACGTTTCAAATGAGTTTTATTTGCAGTGCTTTTAGAGAGGACATAATCACTTAATGGAAAAATAACATCGATGTGACATGTTGTAAATTATACGCTCGTTCAAAAACAGAGGTGAGGATTTCCCAAGACCGACGACGCCGCAACCGAAACCTTGTAGTTAATTTTAGTAAATTTGGTCACGGAAAATTTGTAGAGGTCACCTTTAGTGTGACAATCATAACTCTTAAACTCATTAGCCACCGCTTTTATAGCTTTAGTCAAATTTACAACAGGTAAGAAGCACATTTTCACTCCATCCATCAATCCTGACTGGTACTTAGTGTGGAAAAAAAGTATTTTTTTTTTTTAAATTGTTGAATTGGTCTCCTATGCTCACCAAGGATGCATTTATTTGATTAGAAATACAGTAAAAACAGTAAAATTGTGAAATAATATTACAATTTAAAATGGCTGGTTTGTATTTCAATACGTGTTAAAATTTAATTTATTCCTGTGATGCAAAGCTGAATTTTCAGCATCATTACTCCAGTCTTCAGTGTCACATGATCCTTCAGAAATTATTCTAATATGCTGATTTTCTGCTAAAGAAACATTAAATTTTGAAACTTTTAGGGAAACAATACACTAACATTGAAAAGTTTGAGGTAATTAAGAAAAAAAAAAAAAGCAAGGATGCATTAAATTGATCAAAAGGGAGAGTAAATGCATTTAAAATTTTACAAAATGCTTTATTTAAAATAAATGCTGTTGTTTTGAACTTCATATTCAAATAATTCTGAAATAAATGCATATATAATTAATCCTGAAAAAAAAAAAAAAAAAAAAGAACCCTACAAGGATTCTGAAAGAAAGAAGGAAAGAGGAATATTCATTCATTCGCATATTTGATTTATTATTTAAATATATTATATTTTATTATTTCAAGCAACTGAATTTTTTTGGTTTTAGTTTCACACAGCTAGCGGAAACAAAATAAGTTCAATTTTTTTCAGTTAAACATTATTTCAAGCAACTTTTTTTTTTTTTAATGGTAGCTAACTGAAATAAAATAAAGCCTTGGTAAGCAGTACAGACTGGAAAACAATTTTTATTATATATTATATTATTTTTTACTATTTATTTTAGTTTTAGTCAACTAGCGGAAATAAAATAAGTAAATTTGTATTAAATCTTTATCCCAGTTAACATTTTATTTCAAGCAACCAAATTTGTTGGTTTTAGTTATCTAGCTGAAATAAAATAAGTTTATATTTTAATTAAATGTATTATTTTGGTTAATTATTTTGGTAATAAAGGATGCATTAAATTGATAAAACGTGACCGCAAATACATTTATAATGTTACAAAAGGTTTCGATTTCAAAATAAATAGATGATTATTATTATTATTATTATTATTATTATTATTATTATTATTTAACATGGTACCAATAAATGATTGCTGAATGATCATGTGACACTGAAGACTGGAGTAATAAATTAATTTTCACATAGAAAACAGCCATTTTAAACTGAAATATTATTACCGTTTTTTTTCTCTATTTTCGATCAAATTAATGCAGCCTTGGTGAGCAGAAGACAGTCAAAAAGCACTGCAAATAAAACAAGCATTTTTCTGACCAGTAGTGAACATGACCAAACTTAAGCTCTAAAGTACAAGACAAAGAGAAAATGTTTTCTCAACAATCCCATCGCTCCAAATTAACGATACTGCGATGCAAGTATCTGAGAAAGTCTGACCGTAACGCTTCATTGGCTCCTGACGATACTAAAAATCTGGCAAAGTTCAAGAGAATTACAGGATCCTGAAACTCTGGTATGATAGTGATCTGTATTTGTGTGGTTGCTCAAACATATCTCGCTGTTTTGAAGATAACGCTGGGTGTTTCTATGTAAACAACAACACAAGTACAAGCTGGGAAAAGCATGTTTGTAATGTGTACCTGGGCCATATGCGCGCGCCTTCTTAGGGTTGAGTTTGGGTTTGAGAGGAGCTCCGGGCTTCAGTTTGGCTTTGGGGAACTGAGACAGATACGTCATGACTGACTGCTCGTCCACACTGGGGTCAATGATCTCCTCTGGAGCAATAACCTGCAAACACAGACATGTATAGACAGTGTGCCAAAAAACAAAAACAAAAAAAAACACCTGCTTTAAAGTGCAGAACATGTGTTTCAAATTTATTTCTGACAACTTTTGGCTTGAATTCTGGGACTGGACTACCAGTTCTGTCCAAACTAGCGTTAATATATATCACTGATGCACTATTATAGTTTAACACTTTGAATTAGATCGTTTCTATATTTTCTATTTTCACTTTAAAAGTAAAGTTTTAATAATTTTGTTCCTTTTTTGTAATTAGTTTAGAAGGACAGCTTTTTATAATAAATTTTAAACTATATTAAATGCATTTATTCATTCATTAATTTTACTTTAAGATTACTAATTATACAATTAATCAATAGTGTTTAATTTTTAATTAACTATGAATTGTATGACTTTAACTGTATAATTAATTATTTTTTAGTGTTAATTTATTAATTAAATATTAATTGCAATTAATTTATTAGTTTAATTTAATTCTAGCAGTTTTAGTATTTCAGAGAAACTGCCTTGGCAAAAAGCTGAAAGTATAATTTTTTTATTATGATTATTATTCAAGCAACTGAATTTTTATGTTTTAGTTTTAGTCAACTAGCTAAAATAAAATAAGCTTATATTTTAATTAAATTTATTTTAGTTAACATTTATTTTAAGTAACTTTTTTTTGTTCTAGTTTTAGTCTTCTAGCCAAAATAAAATATGGTGTGATTTTCATTAATTGTATAAATTTTATCACTTGAAGTGTATAATAATTTATTACTTTAAGTGTTAGTTATTAATTGCATTTATTAATGAATTGTGTTTTTAAATTTATTAGTTTTAGTTCTAAGAGTTTTAGTATTTCAAGTTAAACTAAAAAAAAAAAATCGTCTGGGCAAAAATCTTAAATAAGCTTATTTTTAATACTTTTTTTTTTTTTTTAGTTAACATTTTTACATTTCAAGCAACCAAATTTTATATCGTTTGGTCAAGGTTTTTTAATTTTTATTTTAGTTAACGTTTATTTTATTATTTCAAGCAACTGACGTTTTGTTATATTTAATTCATTTAATTTAACTTATTTTAATTCAAACAACTAAAATGTTTATGGTTTTAGTCTACTACCTGAAAGTTGTATTTAATTTTTAGTTAACATTTAATTGTATTTCAAGCTACTACATTATGGTTTTAGTTTTAATTAACTAGTTGAAATAGTTGAAATATTTTTTATTAACATTTATGGTTTAAGTCATCTAGCTAAAATAAAATGTTTATTTTTTAATTTGACACTTATTTTAGTTAACATTTTATTTCAAGCTACTTTTTTGTTTTTTGTTTTAATCAACTAGCTGAAATAGAACCAGTTGATATTTTAAATGAATTCTCAACTCAGTTGATGTTTATTTTATAGTTTTCGTTATCTATAATTACCCCGATCCAAACATTGGAATCCTGCCATCATTTATTCAATTCCATAAATAACACATTCAATTAAATTTAATTAAAATGAAGAATATTTGGCAATGCAACAAAGTATTTTAGTGTTCACATAAGGCCAGAATATTAACTTGTAACCTATTGCATTGATGAGTGAAGCAGGCGTGTGTTTGCTAAGGTGTGATTGAGGTGTGTTGAGTATCATATTAACTCTGAGGCAAACAGAATGGCTGATACTGATGAAGGGGTGTGTGTGTCTAACACACGTCGCCCATTCTTATCTGAGCTTTGTATTGATCTGTTAGCATGAATGGAGAGGAAGGAACATGACATTTTTCAATCTCACCCTAATGTGAAACAGTCAAACGTATCTCAGATTTGTGGCGCCTCTGTGTTGGTGAATTGTCATCCTGAAGCACTTGAAGTCAAAGGTCTCCAGCTTACCTGTGGGATTCCCAGCCAATCATCAGCGAGCTGCATGGCCTCCGTGGCGTTTTCCACCGGCTTCTCCCCGTCCCAGATCTCCCAGTCGGGACACAGGCCTGGAAAACACAAACACAGGACAATATGAACACTTAAACAGGTTACTGATGTACTGATGTTGATGTACTATTATAGTTTGTTAATATTTTAAATTAGATTGTTTCTATATTTTCTATTTTCACTTTAGTTTTAAAGTTTCTCATTTTTTACTTTTTTAAAATAACTTTAATATAAAATGCATTGTAAACTTTATTTTTTTAATTTGTATTTTTCTTTATTTATTAATTTTGCTTTATTCATTTATTAATTGCATAATTTTAACTAGTTTAATTTTTCATAAAAATTGTGAAATAATTTTTTGTTAATTGTATAATTACATTTTTAGTTTTAGTTATTAATATCATTTATTAATTAAAATATCATTTGTATTTAGTAGTTTATTTAGTTTTATCCGTTTTAGCACGTTAAATTAAACTAAACAAATGAGAAACAGTGCCTTGGCAAAAAAGCTGAAATAAAATAAGTTTTAGATTTCTAATATTTAATTTTAGGTCAGGTAATATTCATTTTATTCAAACAACTACATTATGGTTTTAGTCAACCACCAGAAAAAAATAAAAATAAATAATAATAATAATAATAAATTATATAATATATATTTATATAATTATATAATATATTTAATTTATTTCAGTTAACATTTTATTTTAAGCAACTGAATTTTAATGAGTCAACTAGCTGAAATAAGTTCATATTGTAATTTTTTTTTTTGTTACAGTTTATTTCAAGCAACTGAATTTTGTATAGTTAAAAGTTGTATATTGTTAATTTTTATTATTATTATTATTATTATTATTATTATTATTATTATTATTATTATTATTATTATTATTATTATGCAAACAATTAAATATTATATTAATAAATGATAAATAAAAAACAAAATTAATATACAAAATCATACATTTATATTATACTAATAATATTTATAATGTACAAATAAGATTAATCAAATAAAAACCCAAAAAAGTACTTCTAAACAAATCTAAATAATTTATATCAAAAATTCTAAATATTAAATATCTACAAAGAACATCATAATACAATTATCAATATATAAAAACAATAAGACATTTATAAATAAATTTATATATACACCTTTTGTTTTATTTTTTCACAATTTATGATTATTACTTTGTATTGGTCATATATATATATATATATATATATATATAATATAAATATATAAAATGTATTTATATATTACAAATAACCAATAAAAAGTAATAAAATCATACATTTTGAATAAAACAAAAAAGTTATTCATACATTAACTGAAAACAGCATAGACTAAAAGACTAAAAACCGAAAGTTCATTTTCAGTCCACTAGTGACGCAATGTTAAACATGACAAAAGTCTTTCTAGATTTGTTTAATGATCATAAAATGAAAAAACATGCACTAAAAAGGTCATCCACACTAACTGAATTACAAATATTAGGAAATATTATATTGCAACACGACAGAAGTGCTTTGCACACAGTTCAGGACTCATTCACAGCTGTGTTTTACGACCGATTCACCGTATCTAGACTAACATGGAGCAAATGCGTACAGCTGTCCAATAAACACAACAACAACAGCTGAACAGCAGGAAATAAATGTTTTTCATACTAACACCTTTCTAGTGATCATGTTCATCTCACCTGGAGCACAGCTGTCCACCAGAGCGCCCAGCGCCCGGCCGTTCCTCCAGTCCTGGCTGAAGTTATTGATGGGAAGGTCAGGCACTTTGTTCTGGATCCAGCCGAGCAGTCTCTGCTTGGGCGTCTGTTTCTTGGCTTCGTCGTCATCTTCATCCTCCCAGACGGGCATAGAGATGGAGTAATGGAGGATGAGGGTCCACACCAGACCCAGGATCAACTTCAGGTTCCCATCAACAATCGCTTTGCTGTCTGTCGGGGGACAGAAAGAAATAAAATAAATTAAAATAAAATACAGTGAATAAAGCAAGCAAATAAGTACTGAAATAAGTAGTGAAATATAAATGACAAATTAAAATAAATCATAAATACATAACTATTAAATTAAAGAAATATAAAAGTTACAAATAAAATAAGATAAATGTATTACAAATAAAAAAAAATTATAAAAAAAAATTAATGTAGAAGTAAACAAGCAAATAAGTATTAAATTTAATAAAACAAGTTACAAATAAAAATTAATTATAAATGCATAAAAAAAAACTGAAGAATAAAAAAGCAAATAAGTACTAAAAAAAAACAAATTACAAAAATTTAAATTAAAATTGCATAAAAAGAAAACTTGAATGTAGAAGTGAATAAATGATAAATACCAACATTTTCAAAGAAAGTGAATGTAAATAAATACGGAAAGGAAAAATTAAAAATAAATGTAAATTGTATACACTTACATTTTAAATGTTAATTATATTAGTGTGTACAAAAATAAAATTAAACATTTTCTGTTTTATTTTATTCTTTATATTTTACAAAAAATGAAAACAAATTAAATAAAAATGGATAAATATTTAAATTTACATTTATTTATAACAAATGTAAAGTAACATTTTACATTTGTTTAATATAACATTTTACTCCATATTTTGTTATATTTAAAAAAATTGATGAATATATAAAGTTTACATTTTATTTATTAATACTTTAAAATTGTGTATGTATATACAAACATTTTAATAATATTTATAAAAATACATAAATCTACATTTTATTTTAAAAATAAATAAAAATTAAAAATAATAAAAATAATTGGCTTTAGAAAGCACCACTAATGTTATAAATGTGACAGGAATAATGCACAGCTTATATAAGCGTGTATAGTGAACAACAGTAACAGCAAACACTGTCTAGACTAATAAATAGATAAATGGGGTGGAGTATGGTGTTTGTAAATGACTCAGCATTTGACCCATAGTGGACCAAACCGAGAACACAGCCATCGATCAACATTACAAACCTGACAACCCTGACTAATCACACCACAGGTAATAAAACATTAAAAACAATGAAGAAATTAAATTATGAAGGTTTGTGTTCAATTATGGCAAATGAGCACTCAGCAGTGAACTCAGTAGTTTTAGCACACTTGAAATGAGCCCATTTTGGAAAAAGCCAATGTTTGCAGGAGGAATGGCAGCTGTTAGTGATTGTTAACACTACAGAAATCAGCACACTGTCAGGTCGAGCCTCTGCAGAACAAAATCTCACATGCTTTCATGAACCACAGGACAAGAGTTTGTTCAACCAACAGAACGAACGCTTACTTTGGTGTTCACACTATCAGTCATCTACTGCTAACATCAGGGATGAAGCTGAACTTTAACACACAGCCAAAGACCAATGACAAATGTCACACGAATGTCAAACTGCATTAGTCAAGCTAGATGGGTTTTTTCCAAGTTGTTTTGTTTTTTCATTAAAAAAAAAAACTACATTATATAAAATAATCAAAATCCATAATAATCATCATTAATTATCCTTAAATTTGTCATTAAAATCAATTAATGACTATCAAATATTGATTTTATCATTAAAATTCATAAATATAAAAATTCAAAATAAGTACATTTAAAATGTGCTTATATATTTATAGTTTGTTTGTATAATTTTTTTTGTAATAAATCTAAAATATGTAAATTAAATTTGTAGAAATATTTACAAAATTGACATACATTCGCATAAAAATATAAAGTAATTTAAAAAGTTTAGAGTTTATTATTTATAAATGAATTGAAAAATGTGATTTTTATATTGAAATTACATATTTTTATATTTTAGAAATGTAAATGCTTATTTTATACATTTAGTTTTATTAGAAATGTGTAATTTGAATATAAAAATCATTAAACTAATTTAGACATGGATTTTTCACCCAAAAAAATTACTATTACCTAGTAATTTTTAAATGACACTATATTAATTTGTAAAAATGTATGCAACACCAATATTTGTAAAATTCATATAAAATTAAATGTACACAATTTTTACAGTTTTAAAATGTAATTTGAATACTAAATATTAAAATATCACTTTCAAATATTAGATTCAGTCTATTAATATTAAATCTACTATACACTAAATAAAATATTTGCAAAATGTATAAATATAAAATTAAAAATAGTACACTATAAACAATCATACTATAAATGTATAAAAGCATGTTTTAAAAGAAATCTAAAATATATACAAAATCAATTAAGTTACAAAAAAAATATAAAAAAGGTGTTTACAATTTTGTGTAGTTTATGATTTAAAAATTAAATAAACAGATGCATTTAATCTAGAAATATTACTAATATAAATTTAATTAAATTAAACAAATTAATTAAAAAAATGATTCATGTATAAAAATACAGACACTTAAAGTTTTACATTTTTTAAATCTAATTTAAATAAAACAAAATAAAATCAGCATTACTCAAATATACATTTATATTAAATTATATCTATCATACATTAGCAGGTATTATACAAAAGGTACAAAAGCAGTCTTTTTAACTAAGAACCTTAAAAAGGTACAAATTAGTACTAGTACAAAAAAAGCATAGGTACAAAAAGCATGAGTGACTTGAGTCGAACATGAATCCCCTAGTGACCTTTGTACCTTTTTTCTGTGTGTGTATTTAATAAATCCATCAAAATGGTTTGTTAGCTACTTTTTGATTAGTCTGTATAGTGGATATGCATGAAATCAGGACTGACCCAGTGACCAATCTGAACTGTGTGGATCAGTGTGATTCTGCCGCTGGTACGACGAGGCAGACGGAGGAATGTTCTGGCAGCGTTTGAAAAGCTGGAAACGAGTTCAGTGCCAGACAGGCACTCAGTGCATCTCTAGACTGAACATAATTCATTAGCACTGACCATTAGTCCCGCCTTCATGAGGTTCCTGTTTAATGGGATCTCCATAAGGAGCCCCTTCACCACCGGACGGCCCAACAATACTACAACAACAAACAGTGCTGCCGACTGAGTGCACTCAGAGAACAGCAGAATCAAGGTTACCATGACAGCAGGAGCTCAAACCAGTCATGAATTATAGATGAGTGGCAGAAAGTTTTGGAAAGCTGCTAAAAAGACAAGCACACAATAGAGCACAAACACGGGGTTTACAGGCTTCTTATGCTGGACTGAAACTGAAAATGAAGAAAAAAAAAAAAAAGACAAAGCAAACAAAGCAAAAAAAACAACACTTTGACCAGGCTACAGAATAAATATCAAAACAGTCATTAAATAAATATTCATTTATAAATAGAATTATGCATCATTTTAAAATGTCAAATATTATATCAAAGTAATATCATAAATATCATATATACATTGTATTTAAATACTTTATATAATGCATTTAGTATGTGTAATATTATATTAGTAATATGTATTAAATTATATGCATAAATCAATGTTTTATATATTTATAATTGCTTTATTCATATTTAAAGTAGTATGAATGCATTTTAATATTCATTTAAATGCATTATTAAAAATATTTAAATACAGTATATAATTTGACTGTATAATTTATTCAATGATATTTATTTTTTAAATATTAAAAAGTAAATTATATACACAATTGTATGTAGGTGTATGCTATTATATATATATATATATATATATATATATATATATATATATATATATATATATATATATATACTTTTTTTTTTGGGGGCTGATCACCGATGATCATGATCTGCCGATGAACAGATCACAGAATGGCAGAGGAATGGAAATCTATCTTTTATCTAGCAGAGTTTGCACCATTTGAAGACATGAAACTAACTCTAAATTAACTATATTGAAAAAAAAAAACAATTTATATAAATTAAAAACTATATAAATTATACACAATTTAATAGTAATTTATATATAATTAACTTTTTTGATTTACATCTTTTCAAATAGTAATTTATATATAATAACTTAAAATAAATTTACTTTTACTACATTATCATTTTTTTAAAGAATGCATTAAGTAAATATTTACATGTATAACTATATAAAAAGTACATAATTAATAAAAAAATTGGCTTATTTATATTTACATATATTTGTAAAAGGATGCCAATTTTAAATAAATGGATACAATTTTAAATAAATGTATTTAATTAAATATTATATTTTTCAAATGCAAGCTGACTGTTGTATTGTATTCATTCTTAATAAATCTACTTACATATTTAATTGACAAGTATTAAAAAAAAAAAAAAAAAAAAAGCATAAATACTTTGAAACCCATTTATTGTGTGTATATTTATCGCATAAATATTATTGAATGATGTAAATGTTTGTTCCCCTCAAGGTCATCCAGGGCCAGTCATTGTTTGAGGAGGTCATATGAGGAGAAGCAATAAAACACAGGGAAGTCCCAAGGAAAATCCAGTCTGAACAAGCTTGGAAAGACACATGCTCAATAATACTACAAGCATTTCCTAAATGACAGGAAATCTGAGATGCTCACTTTAAAACATCTTGAGCCTAGCGCTTGGAAACACACCAACGCATTTGACGATTTGTTAGCTGATCCTACAACTCCATTAGTCTCAGAAACACTCATTCCAACCGGATGAATCCAATAAGGACAAATCCAAACAGATGGATAACAGCCCTGATTACTAAGGTGTCCAAAACGTTGTCCAAACACTGACATAATCCAATTATAAGAATACACAACCTGATCCACACGCTACGCCCTGACATGAGTCAGTACTATAACAGCACTTACACTGAAGACAGACAGCTTGACACACAAAAAGAAAGAATTAAGAGTAAAAAAACAAGCTAAAACAATTCTCAGTATTTAATTCACAACTTTTTTACAAAATATGTTTATGTGCAATTAAAATATACAGCATCATTTTTTTATTAAAATAAAAGTGTTAATGAGAATACTAGAAAGAATACTAGAAACTGAAGACACAGAACAATCACAAGAAAAGTAGAAAGTGAATGAAGTAGAAAGAAAAAAGCAAAGGTCAATATAAAAGTGTAAAAACGTATAATTTCTTTAATTATTGATATTTTATATATTTAATACATTTCAATATTTTCATTTATATAGAGCAATTCATATTACATGTTTTAAAAAGGTGAAAAAAGTGTAAATTTTTTTGAACTAAAATTAAAATGGATTATCTTATATAAAAAAAAAAACACATACTTAGAGTAATACCAAAAAAGGCAAGCAAATGTGAATGTTCGTGAAATAATATACAATTAAAAATATAAATGCAACAAATAAGAGTTGGTTGTTTGTTTAAATTGTATGTTTTTAAATATTAATATTTCGCATTTTATTTAAATCAATCAACTTATGTTTAAGTTTTATAATTTTGTATATTTGAAAATACTGGTATTTTAAATTTTATTTAAATGAATCAAGTTGTTACATTTATTATTATTATAAGAATTTGAAAAATTTATTTTTACCTTATGTGGTAAAATCACTTATGATTTGTACTATGTTTTACATTGTATAAGTGATTTTCACCAAGTTTAAAAAAGGTAAATAAATTGGTAAAATTCTTATAAAAAATACAAATAAAACACTTTGAATTGGTTAAAATAAAACTGTAAATTAATATTTTAAATTCTACATTTTAAAAACAGTACAAATCGTAAGTGATTTAAATAGTTTAAAAAGTTAAATATAAATTTGTAAAATTTGTATAAAAAATATAAATAAAAAAAAACAAATCAATTTTAAAATGCACATAAAAGTTAAGTTAAATATAAATGTGAAATTCTTGTAAAAAATATAAAAATAATAAATGTAACAAAACTTAAATCATTTAAATAAAATGTAAAAAATATTTTCAAATACACATTTTAAAAACAGTACAAATCATAAGTGAATTTGCTAGGCTAAAAAAAAAAATTGGCAAAATTCTTAATATATTAAAATAAAATGACAAAATATCAATATTTAAAATATATTTTACAATTTTATATCCACCTTTCTTCAACGCTATATGGAAATACAAGAATAAAATGGAGGAAACCATAAAACTGTGCGCAATACAAACCAGTGTGTTCATAATTAAGATAACACACTAAAATAATATCATAAGACACACCAATTAGCAATATCAAGCAGCAAAAAGAGCTGTTTTATACAGCTAAAAATAGCTGGACGCAAAAGAAACCGGAAGCCAGACCCATAACATTTACAAATGGCTGTACCCACTCTTATGGGACAAAAAAGGTGAATATGGTGCACTTTTTTATATTTATTATTAAAATATAGTGAATTTACCAAAAAAGCAAGTAACGGTTGTAACCAAGATCTTACAGACTGTCCCTGACCACATATAAAGATGACTTACAAAATGACACATGACCCTGTGATGGTAACAGCAACAAGAAGCGATCTTAAAAAAAAAAACTTCCTCAAATTCCTCTTGAATGCATTTGGAAAGTGTGAAGCAGCATTATGGGTCAGGACTGACTCAGCAAAGGTTAGAAAACGTCCTGAGTTTTATTATTGTGATCTCCTTGGGAACCAGCCTTGAGAAAATCAACAGACTCTTATGAAAGTGAAGCATGATGTGCAGCTGGAGCCGTTACCAGAGCCACTGTCACCAAACATGACGTGATCCTGAGGAGCAAATCGCATTATCTACACTGAGAAATCAAATTAACTGTGTTTAATCAAACGGCTGCATCCATAACAGGCCATAAATGCCCTGAGTCACGCCATTACAATTTATACTGCCTGTTTTCTGATATAAAGGTTGACAGGGTTGGAAAGGTTAGAAAGAAAGGGCTTGGATTTTCATGCAAGTCACAAGAGATGAAGCTTAAAAGCAGCTACTGTTAAAGATTGAAAGATCGAGCTAAACTTATCAAAAACAATGTATTGATAATACATTAAAACATTTATGATTGTATTACTAAATATTTTGTTGTACTATATGTACTATATTTTGTTGTAGCATTATAATAAAGTTTGTTAAAATATTTTAAATTGTAATACCACCATAATAATAATAAAAATTAATAAACTTATTCTACCATAAATAAAATGCAAAATAAAACATGTACATTTACATATTTTTAAATTTTGATAAACGTAATTTAACAAGAGGTGGGATGTAAATAATCAATAATGATAAGAAAAACAGTTTTAACTATAAAATATTGTATTTTTATATTATAGTACTAATATTTTATTGCATTACTACTATTAATACAACAACGACAACATTAAACATTTTAATATTTTATATTTTACATTTTTTGCATTACTTATGACGCTAGAATAGTTTAAAAAAAATTAATAATAATAATAATAATAATAATAATAATAATAATAAAGCATAACACTCATAAGTGCAATGCTAAATAAAATTAATTGAAGAATTTACTATAATTATAGAATAAAAAAAAAATACCAACAAAGAGTAATGCAAATAATTGAATATTTTTTTCATATAAATTTTCCATTTTATTAACATATTTAATAAAAGTTGTGGGATGTAAATACAAATAAATAAATAAAATAAATAAAATAATAATAATAATAATAATAATAATAATAATAATAATAATAAAATAAATATATTTTTAATTGCATTAATAAATATTGTATTATTATTATTGCATTATGAATGATGCTATATTTTTTTAATACTTAAATTAACATTTAATATTAAAGATTATAATTACACAAAAAAAAACTATTTAAAATATTGTTTATATTTTATAAATATTTATAAATTTGTAAAATAATAAAAATAAATTAATTTATTGTATTACATTTTACATTATTAACTAGCATTATTATAAATACTTTAAAATACTTTATTTTACATTACACTTACTAATTATGAACGATAGGATTATAATTTAAGTATTGTTGTTAAAAAATATAGCATAAGTGCAAGTCAAAATAAAACTAATTTAATTTATAACAAAATAAAACTAATAAAACATTTAAAACTAGTTTTAAGATTTACTAAAGATTTACTATAATTATAAAAACAATAAATGATAGCAAGAGTAATGCAAAATTGACAATTCTTTTTATACAAATAATTAGCTTTAATACATTTAGTAATTTAATAAACGCTGTGGAATTTAAACTAATATCACCATTGATTTAATAAATTATTAGTAGGTTTTTTTTTTTTTATTAGTGTAATGCTATAAAATGTCACGGTAGTATTTGTCATACTACCTTCAACTTTCATTAAGTGTTTGTCTATAAATTACTGTACAAAAAAAGTGAAGAAAAAAATCGCATAAGAATCAAAAACAATGGGAAACTGCAAAAGTGTGCAAAAATGCACAAAATGTGCAAAAGTGCACATAATTATAAAAATGTCATAATGTCCTGTTGATTTGTGGGCTGAAAATGTGACCATGCAGAACAATTAAAACAAAAATACAGAGTAGTCTCTCATCCTGACTGCCAAACTTAAGAGGGTGAGGACGTAACCCTGCGGCACACCACACGAAACGAGCAAACAAAGTGTTTCGCACAGCCGTAACCTTCAGTAAATCACTGCTCCATTATTTCATTCCTTCCTGGGGCTGGCGAGTCTCCCGTGGCTCTGCTTTCATGAGATTAGGTGAGAAAAAGAGGCAGCAGATTTCCTCAGGGCGGGTCTCCTGAACCCAACCATTACACCAGAGACAGCTTCACCCACAAACCCTCTGATCTGGCTATAAATACAGACGGAAGCTGAACCCGAGGTCTTTTCCACTCACTTATCAACAGTTAAAACAAGACACGTCGACCCGAGGGACCTTGTTAGTCCAGGTCTTCCTGCAGAGCAGCGTTCACAAAGATAAAGGAGACGTCTCAGAAAAGCCCTAAATTATTTTCCAGCGGCATATGTGGATTTAAGCCTCCACCATCAGATTCAACAAAGAGAACAGGGAGATTTATGGTTCATTGAGATTTTTCAAAAGAAGTGAGATGAGCTGAAGCTGTCAAAAGTCGAGTCTGGCTGTCTGACAGCGGGCACACGTGCAAGAAGCCCATCTGGAAATGCATTTAAGGCGAGCGGAGTAACGCCGGAGACTCCACCCGTATCGCCGTCATACAGGATCCACATTACAGCTCGGATCCCGCAACATTACCAGAGGTTTGGGAAAGGGAAAACTGGCCAGAAAGAGACAGAAAATCAGGCTGAAGTTGATCTGAGAGGAGGATGAATTGCACAATTTGTCTGTCTAATTACACCCCAAACAAAACCTGGAAATTATATTTTGCATAAAGACAAAAACAAAGCCTATTTTTTAGGAGCTCTTTAATACATATTGACCATTAAATGCATAAAAATACATATAAATTATAAAAACTAAGTTTTTTTTAAAACTATAAAATATATTTCAGAGGCAATTACATTTTACTTTATTTTTTTTAAAGCATTTTTATCTTATGGTAGATTAAAAAAACCTGTGAAACTGTACAAACTGCTGTAAAACATTGCATTACAGTAATTTAAAAACTGAAAACAGCTGCATTGTTAATTTTAAAAAGCATGCTTTAAAAGTAAAATTAACAAATTTAATAAAAACACCAAATATTTTAATACTAAATATAAAATCTATGCATTTTCTTATACTTAATTTTTTTTCTATTAATATATTGTATATTTTCATTCAATTTAAATATTTTAAAATAAAATACACCAAAGGAAAATCTATGAAATGTTATTTTAGATAAATATTTGTTTTATATTATTTGTATTTTATTTTTATTTTAATAAATTATACACTTAAATTAAAGTAAATACAAATAAAAGTAAAACTATAAATTGTTTTATATTTTGTATTTTATTTTATTAAAATTTATATTTGATTAAATTTAATAAATTGTACATTTTAAGCATGTTTTTTTTCCCCTAAATTACCAGTGCATCTATCATGTTTTTTGTTTAAGTTACTGTAATGCATACAATAAAAAAAAGAAATAAAATAAAGTAAAAAGTCAAATCTATAAAATGTTCCATATTTTACTATACTTTGCTTTTTATTTCTAATAATAAAAAACAGAAGCATTTTAATCTCTGATAATATTTACTGGACTAAACAAAATGTATGCTGTTCTACATTAAAAACTGAAAACATGGGAAATGCGTGGGTAATTCTGGAAAAAACAATAACAAAACTGCTGTCGTCACAGTTAAAATGCAAACAAAATGTTGTTGTTGACCATCTTAAAGCTTCAAAGGTCTCCTTTAATTTTGACCTAAAAGGCTCCAGACATGATCTCATGAGACTCGCCTGGCTAAGTATTGCATTATTCGAGTGCCTGTGGGGCAGACAATAGTCATAAGTATCAGTGAAACTAAAAACACAAGTAATATTAAAACAAACGCAGCAGGTAACCTTCTCATAAGGAGTAAAATGAAAGCAGCAGTCATGCTTTCACCAACATGTGCCTGTATACTCTGATAAATGATTAAGGAAAAGGGCTGAATGCTTGTGTTGGTCTCCATGGAGACAAAGCAAACGAAACAACAACAGGAGAGGAAGAGTCGAGGCAGGACCGGTTTCCACACAATCCGCCTCTTATCGCCAAATACTCACACTTACGACACCACAGGAGACTCTAACTAGGGCTGGGCCAGAAAGCTTAAAATGAAACTAACTTAAAATGAAATTAAATTTAAAACAAAATAAGAAAGCTTTAAAAAAAAAAAAAAAAAAAAAAAAAAATTGTTTTAAATATAAAAGGCAATAAATCAAATTAAATTAAAAAAAAAAAAGTTAAAGCTTTAAAAAAAAAAAACTAAAAATAAATAAAAATAAAATAGTGAGAAAACTTCAAAAGATAAAACCCTAAAAATAAAAAATTAAATAAAAATAAAAGCGAAAAAGCTTTCATAGAAAAATACTAAAAATAAAAAGCAAGAAAGCTTCCAAAGAAAATAAAACCCTAAAAAAAAAAAAAAAAAAAAAAAAAAAAAAAAAATAAATGTTAAAAAAAATTAAGTGAAAGTTATTGAAATGTTTTTTATAAAAAAAAACCTAAAAATTATAAAACAAGATTTAACTAAAAATCAAATAATAAAAATCAAATAAAAAGTAAAAAATAAATAAATGAATAAAAATAAAATAGTGAGAAAGCTTCACAAGATGATAAACCCTAAAAATAAAAAGCGGAAAAGCTTTAAAAAAATAAAATAAAAATAAAAAAGCGAGAAAGCTTTAAAAAAAAAATAAACTAAATTAAATAAAAACAAGAATCCTCTAAAAGGAAAAAAGCTTTAAAAGGGGGGAAAAAAGCAGATGTAATATCAAATATAAAATAAAAAAGATACATTTAAAAAAAAAAATACATAAAATATGCATTTATCATGTATACATTTATATAGATTTATATTTTATATTAAATGTTTATGAAATATCTACACACTCTAATTAAACAAACTAATATCCCTATATTTGCATTTGCTCTTTCAACCAAATAAAAAGTACATGAGTAATATAAATAAACTAAATCAATATATAGGTGAATCTGCACTGATTTCAAATCAGATAAATTTGAAAGTATTCTAAAAAAAAATTGAATAATAAAATCAATTAAATATTTTACAGACTAGTCTTAAATATATTTAATAAACATTTTAAATGTTAACTGAGTTACGGAAAAGTTAATAGTTTTTGTAAATGAGTTCAATCTGTCATTTCAGTAAAGAAATAAAAACTAAACTTTAAATTATAAAATGAAGCCTCTTGATCTTGATCACTGCCTTGCAAATGAAATACTACTGTAGATAAAAGATAAAAATGGGCTCTTTTGTACCACTTTTTTGACAAATGACAGCAGTTCCTTAGAGACGCAGGTTGTTTTTGGAGAACATCAGTGCGTGTTTGTGTTGTAAAGTTATGCCTGCTGGTAATTCAATAGGGGTTTCCTGCTCCATTCAGAAACTGCTGAGCCACACCTGCGCCGCAGGACACGACTGAAACGCTCACCAGGTGAAGAGGAACCGCGAACAACACACACCCAAGGAAAGAGACGTTTCATTAGACTGAGACTAACACACACCTGTTCTGTGCAATCACACACTTTAGACACTTCACAGATTACTGAGCAGAACAGAAAGTTTAACCAGTCCGTAACTGATTCAGTCAAGGTGTTCAAAGCAATCTGATCACAGGACGGAGAGGTTAAGAGTCAACTTCACACCAGGCCTATGATAAATCATCTGTGTGTTTGTGTTGTTAAAGAAAACTTAAAGAAACCGTAGAGCTCATAAAGAGCCGCAATGGTTCCGTCAAACGCTTATGAAACTTGATTTACAAGCTCCTGCACAGCAGCTTTTCTCAAACTCCACAAAACACAGAACTTCAATTTAGTTGTACATTTGTCAAAGTTTAACATTTTAGATCATCCAAGATGCAGATAAGTTTGTTTCTTTATCAGATTTGGAGAAATGTAACATTGCATCACTTGCTCACCAATGGATCATCGGTAGTGAATGGGTGCCGTCAGAATGAGAGTCCAAACAGCTGATAAAACATCACAATAATCCACAAGTAATACACACCACTCCAGTCCATCAGTTAACATCTTAAGTCAATAGATGCATGTTTGTAAGAAACAAATACATCATGTATTTTAGCCAAAAGAAATGGTTTGCTAAAAACCAAAGCTCATAATCCATAACGCTTCCTCCATTGAAACAGTGGTCTGGTCTGAATCAAGAGAGAAATACCCACAGATCAAGATCGCTTACAAGCAAAAACAGTCCAAAACAAATGGATTTTGTTGAGAGAGGACAACAGGAGATGGACTCATTTTTTGGTCAGAAATGGCAGTTTAAAGTTAAATCTTAATGGGTTTGTTTGACAAACATGCAGCTTTTGGCTTCTCAAGAGCAAAAAAAGTTATTTAAAAAGAAAACCCTAAAATAAAATAAGTGAGAAAGCTTTAAAAAAAAAATAAAAAAAATAATAAAAAAAAAAATGTGACAAAGCTTTAAAAGAGAAATTCTTTAAAAATTAAATAAATAAAATTAAATTAAAAGTGAGAAAGCTTAAAAAAAAAAAAAAAATCTTAAGGAAATTTTTAAATTATACGAGAAAAAAAACGCTTTAAATTTTTCTTCTTACAAACATGCAGCTTTTGGCCTCTCAAAACCAAAAAGAAACCTAAAAAAAATATTTTTATATATATATATAAACAAAAATAGAATAGAATAAAATAACACAAAATAACAAAAAGGACATCTTTAAAAAGAACAAAATAATAAAGCAGGAAAGCTTAAAAATATACACACTTAAAATATATAAAAACAAATAAAATATTTATACATTTAATTTATATATTTTTTTCTATTTATATTATGCTTATGAAATATCTATCCATATATAATATGCTACAAACATATATCTCTACATTTGATAGATCATTTAAATGTTTTGAGTTATTTTAAATGTTTCATTGAGTTATGACACAAAAGCAGCTTTGAATCATTCACTGAAGTGACTGATTGAACTAATTTACCAAAAAAAATCAAAACTTGGTTTTACTAAGCTTTACTAAAGTTAAAATGGAGATGCTTTATCATTTTATGGATTTTAATAATTTTTAATGATCAAATCCATAATTAAAGACATTTTTAAACTTCAAATTATTGCTTCTAGCTAAAATGTGACTCCATAATCCACAATAACGATTCCTCTAGTGAAAACAGAACAAAAGATGGACTTTTTCCACTGGATGAACTGTTATTATGGTCACGTATTTTAGCTGGAAGCAACAGTTTGAAGTTAAAAACATTTCAATGATAGATTTGTTTCTTACAAACACACAGTTTTTGGCTTCACAAGATGTTAATTGATGGACTGGAGTGGTGTGGATTACTTGTGGATTATTTTGATGTTTTTAATCAGCTATTTAGACTCTCATTCTGACGGCACCCATTCACTGCAGAGGATCCATTGGTGAACAAGTGATGCAATGCTGCATTTCTCCAAATCTGAGAAACAAACAAACTCATCTACATCCTAGATGAGTACATTTTGAGCAAATTGTCATTTTTGGATGAACTCTCAAAACACACAGGAACGGGATGGAGAGAAAGAAAGACAAACTGTCATCAGTCTTCACATACTTATAGCATTCCTCATATGGATCACAGCCAAAATGAAAACCTGATGAGCAAACGTTTTTCAGAAATACACAGGACAAGAAGAAAACAAAAGAGAAATCACTTTAGAGTTAAGCGAAAGTTACTAGACCTCAACAAACTGCATACTTTGTTCACTTTCACTCACACTGGAGGATTTATCTGAAAAGACTGGGGACTTTTGATGACTTCACATTTATTAAAACATTACCATTTCAAATAAATGCTGTCATTTTCAACTTTGTTCAAAGAATTGATCAGAGTTTTTCACAAAAATGGAAACAGCACAAGTGTTTTCAACACTCATAATCAGAAACGTTTATTGAGCAGCAAATCAGCATAGAAGAATGATTTCTGAAGGATCATATGAGACTGAAGACTGGAGTAATGATACTGAAAATTCAGCTTTGCATCACTGGCATAAATTACATTTTACTATATATTCACATAGAAAATAGTTATTTTAAATTGTAATAAATTGACACAATATTACTATATAATCAAATGTATTTTACACTAGGCAAAAATGCATTGCTGTTCTAGTTCAATCAAAACTAGTCAAACAGAGTGAATGTGGGACTGGATGCACCTGGACGCTGTAAACAGGAAGCAATTCCTGATTCTCGGCCAAGTTTCAAACAAAAGGGGCAACAAACATTATGACTGACCTCTATGTATAGGGCAGGGTTTCCCAAAATGGGGCCACAAACCCCATGGGGTTTGAGAATTGATAAACAATTTGGAAGGAAAAAAAAAAAATCTAAAAATTATAGTGACAAAAAAACACAAAAAAAACTATTATAAATATAAAATCGAAGTAAAACAACTTAATGTAAAAATTAAAATTAAAGCTATCACTTCATATGATAATGTACAATCATTTTTTTTATTTTATTTAAATTTATTTTATTAACTTATAAATTGTTAAATTTTTACTTTATAAATAAATTTACATCATTTTAGTGTTATCTTTATTTATAAGTCAAAAAGTAACACTAACATATGATAAAAAGTCAGATTAATTGTACATGATAATTTTAGTGCTCTCTTAATTTTAATTTAGCTTATTTTATTAGAGATGGCACTAAAATATGATCATGTAAAAATTAATGACTTACGTAAAAATTATAAATTGTTATCATGTTTTAGCAAATGTTTCCTTAATTTTACTAAAAAGATAACACTAAAATATAACATGAAATTTAAAATTGATTTATAAATGAATAAAATGGTCATTTTAGTGCTCTTTATCTTAATTTTATTTTATTTTAATAATTTATAAATAATTTTACATTTTACGTAATATTTTAGCAAGTGTTATCTTTAATCAATTTTAATTTGGCGTATTTATTAAAGAGCACTAAAATACGATAACATAATATAAAATTTAGAAATAAAATAGTCAAAATAAAATTTCACATTTTATTTGACCATACTTTAGTTTTATCTTTATCTTAATTTGACTTATTTTATTAAAGATAACACTAAAAAAAATGATCATGTAAAACGTAAATTTAAATTTGACATTTCTTAATTTTTGGGATTTGTTTTTTAAACCATTTTGAATTTGTTTTATTTTAATTAAAAATAAATTAATAGAACTATAATTGAATTATTTTTGTAATATCTAATATGAAATCATAATGTAAAAATTAATTTAAAATAAGCAGTTTTAAAATAAAAACTCCTAAAATAATAAAATGTGGAAAAATATGAAATAATCTAAAACAGTTATGAAAAATTCAAAAGGTTAAATAAGTAAGTAAAATAGTTTAACCTGCATGTCATGTAACCATTATCTGTCACCAGAGGGAATGCAAATGTATTGCCAATTTAACAAAACTCAATTTCAGAGGGATTTAAAGTACATATTTTATGTCAAACGTCTTCAGCTAACCAAAAAAAAAAATTCTGGAAGCAAGTCCACAAGGCGTTTTTATGACTTGTTATTAATAGGAATTAAAACCTAATCTCAAGTACACATTCATCCAGTGACAACTTAAAACACAACTGCAACCAAGAGGTTTGTGAGTAATTCCCGTGTCACGGCAGTCATGTGACGCAAGATCCGACCGCTGGCCGTTCCTCCACAGAAGCCAAGAGTCACAGAGACCCTCCCAGACAAACACATCCACGCTCACACAGGGACTTTGGGAAACTGTGAAAACACTACGATGAGCCGTTTTAGGGTGATTAAATGTTGTCGAATGCATTAAATCACAGAGCCGCCGCGGGAACGCTTGGAAACAGAGAGCCGTTTGTTTGGCGGGCCTCTTAAAGCAGATCCATAAATAAAGCAGACAGCTTTCTTTGTTAAAAGCCGAATTCCAACGGAGGGGGAAAAAGCCTCATTATGTTTGTGGCTCATATCGGACACTCCATTTTTCAGAGACACCTGCGATTCCTCTAGTCTGACTCGACTTTGGCTCTTAATTTGCGTTTGAAAGCATTATCAATCCCCATTAAAATGAAGATTGCTCATTTCCTGCGGTTCAGCTCATTACCTCATGGGTGATGTCACAAGCCACAGATGGGAATAAGCGCCGTCCAACATGCTATACATGCGAATGCTGATTAAGTTTCTGGCAAGTATTACAAAACGCTCTCTTAAGATGCCGTGATTGGCCAACTTGGGTGACGGCGTTGGATGAGTTGAGGAGATTAATGCATCGAGATACTGTAATAATCCGCATTATTCACTGACTCAAACAACCTGTAAAACAGGCCCAAGTGTAATAACCCGCATGACATAATTTGCGTTTCATCTCGCTTTTAAGATATTACTTCTGAACTTAGGGAACAGGCTAGAAAAGTATAAAAAATAAATAAAATTAACAGATCGAGACAACAAGAGATTGATAAATCAATAAATAGATGAATAAAAAAGATTAAATAAATAGCGCAAATTTGTCAAATAAAAAAAAAAGCACAAATTTATCAAATAAAATAAATAAAGCTTATATATAACTTATAAAAATGAACTAATTTATAAATAAAAATAAATAAAATATATTGATGTATAAAATAGAAATACTAATTTATAAAATATAAAAGCAATTAATGACAACAGAAGGATCGATAAATCAGAAAACGAGAGATAAAATGCACAAATTTATCAAATAAAATAAATATTGCTTATAACTTATAAAAATAAACACTAATTTATAAATAAAAATACATAGAATAAAAAATATATTGATGTATAAAATAAATACAAATTCATTAAATATAAATAAAACCAAATAAATAAAACAAATAAATAAAAACACAAATTTACACACACAAATGTATAAAATATAAATACAAATTAATCAAAATAAAAGCAAATAAATAAAATGTAGGGATGCACCGGTTGACCGGCCATAAATCGAAACCGGCCGGTTTTTGCATCTAACGCGCGATCGGCAACCGGCCGGTTTTCGTTTTTATCCCGGCCGGTTTTTTTCCGGAAGTGTGTACGCGGGCCGCGGCATTCGATTCATTCAGAAACATGTCACTTGTGAGGCGGTTTTTCGAAATCTGTGAGCAGGACGTGAAGATTGCAATCTGCAATGTCTGCAAAGGACAGCCGCTTTTCTGTGCTCGCTGAAGTTGCGCAAGCGTACCTGTCCTCGCCCTGCACAAGCGCAGACAGCGAACGTTTGTTCAGCTCAGCTTCTCACGTGACAGATGAAAAAAGAAACAGACTCACTTGTGACAAAGCTGAGATGCTTATTTTTGTAAAAAGCATTACTTTACTTTTGAAAAGCCAAAAATAAAAGTCTGTTCTGTTAAGAATGATTATTATTATTTTACATTAAAATGCCTGTTGGCTTGCTGTTTTACTTTACTAAAAGCATGTTTTACTTATTAAACTGTATTTACTTTCATATTTTTTATTTATTATTTAATTTCAGATGTCAGATGCTATTGATTCAATAGCCAAAGCCAGATTGGCCTGTTAAATACTAAATAAACATGTTGTTTATGTTGTTTACTTGCATAACTTCTTGTTTTTGAAAAAATCGGAAATCGGTATCGGAATCGGCCAGCTTGCTTGTAAAAAATCGGTATCGGAATCGGCCATGAAAAATCATGATCGGTGCATCCCTAATAAAATGTATAAAATAAAATAACTTACAAAAATATTAAAAGATTAAAAAACCTGGTATAAAATTGATAAAAATTAAAAGCAAATAAATAAAATTTAAAATGCACAAATTTATAACTTATATAAATATCTATCTATCTATCTATCTATCTATCTATCTATCTATCTATCTATCTACACACACACAAACCTATAAAACTGAATACAAATTTATAAAAAAAATGTATAAAATATAAATACTTAACTTAACTAACAAATTATAAAATACTAACTCAAATGTAAATACAATTTATTAAAAAAATTACTAAAACAAAAGAATAAATATATATAAAATAAATTAATTACATAAAATGCACATTTATAAAAAAAAAATACTAACCTATAAAACTAAATTTATAAAAGAAAAAGAACATACTGAAGTAAATAAATACATAAGTAAATTTAAATATAATGAAACATTAAGCAAATAATAATGAAATGAAATTGTGATTCATTAATTACTTTTATTCTGTTTCAATTCATATATACAGTAGTCAACATTCGAAGTGGATCAAAAAAGTTCACCAAAAGTTGTCCTAAGATAAGAACGGGTATTCTTTTTGGTTTTAGAATAAATTTGATGAAAGGTTTTGATCCACTTC
>NC_133380.1:4904935-5007559 GCF_049309525.1 Garra rufa | reverse complement strand
CGTATACACACACGTATACACACACGTATACACACACGTATACACACACGTATACACACACGTATACACACACGTATACACACACGTATACACACATACACATACTTTTTTTTTTTTACATGCGCAAATAAATATTACAATTTCCTAAAATTTAAAATAAGGATGCAGTTGTAAAAAAAAAAATTAAATAAATTTCAACATCTGTCAGCCAATCAGAATCATAAATTTAAATGTCATGGTATAATGAGCTTCAACAACTTAAATCCCTCCAAAACCCCTCCCTCAAACATCTACAGAGCCTGCAAATGAAATAAGAAATCCCTTGGCGCAACAGCACACGTACAATTAAACACTCCATTATTACCCTACCATTATACAGCACTGAGTCCTGTAATGTTTCCAGAGCACCAGAATAGAGTCACAGAGCACCAGCCAAAACCCACATTCAGTGTAACAGCATCTCTGACAGAGAGACTGGATGAGGTCTTTCCCCGTCCGCTCTCTCTCATTAGGTTCAGATGTGGGAGCCGGGGCCCGTCAGGGTGGAGCGGGACAGGCGAGAGCCACTCAGACACAGAGCTTCATTCAGTCCGAGCGTCCCGACACAGAGTCCATCGTCTGGATCACTAATATAGACTTACTGTACTGCATCATCATGATGCTAAACCCCAAATGCTAAAAATACACTGTGAGAAACACAAGGCTTTGGAGGAACAGTTTGGTTTTCATAAAAACCCTGCAGAGGATATGAATCTACTTTAATGCACTTCATTAAGTTAATTCTATTTCCAGCCTTTGCCATCTCTGTATAAAGCAGCCAAATTCAACTGTGCCACAGTTTTGGGTGTTATTTTTAAAGCACATAATGGAAGTTTTGGATAAATGCTTGTAAAATGTCCTGAAATAAAATCTTGTGCTGTAAAATGCATAAGCCGTTTTCTTGAGGGTTAAAAAAAAACATACTTTTTATAATTTTGTATAACATGTATAACATGTTTATTTATATAGCACATTTAATACACAATGGTAATTCAAAGTGCTGTAAATAAGAGTAATTAAAAAAACAAACAAAAAAAAAACAATAAAAACAAAAAATAGGAATTTAAAATGATTTAAAAATTGATTTAAAATTAAAACAGTTTATGATTAACATTTTATGATCAATAAAAATGATACAGAATAAACTATTTAATAAATAAATGTAACCGTTAATGCATTTTATATTTTTTAATAAAAGTAACTTTTTATAATATATAAATGTACATAGAGAATAAATTAAGTACATATACAATTTAAAAAAATGCATATTTAATAAATAAAATATGCAAGTAAACAATTTCACTAGTAATGTTTATATGTATTCTAAAAATGTTGCATGTTTATATTTTAAATATATAATATGAGTATAAAAAAAATTGTATCTATGAATATTGTATATATGAATTTGGTATACAATATAGTAGTACATATACTGAAACAGCAAATATTTAATGTTACTTATTTAATAAATAAGCAAATAAATGTAATTGTTAATGCATTATATTTAATAAAAATACATATGTACTTAAAATATGCAAGTCAACAAAATTTCACTATTAATGTTTATATGCATTCTAAAAAAGTTGCATGTTTATATTTTAAATGCATAATCGCATATGAGGTTTTACTATGAAGCATATGTACTATATATGCATATAGTACATACTATTAAAACAAACATTTATAAAAAATATATAACATGCAAATGTAATTTTACTATTGTTAATTTGTAATTCTCTAAATGTACACGAAAATAAAATTATGCATATACTACGAAAGTACTAAAATATTTGCATATTTAAGAATAAAATGTCTGTCCATCTGTTTGTCTAAATTTCTGCCATCTTTATTCATAGTAGAGTTTTAGGAAAAGTAAATTCTGAATTTCAGCTTTGCCATCAATCATTTCTTGTGCCATCTTTAAAGCACATTGTAGATGTATGAAGCTTTTTAATTTGCTTGTGAAATGTCCTGAAATATCATCTTGCGTTGTAAAAGTCAAACTATCTGTCCGAATGCATAAGCCGTTTGTTTTCCTGTGGGTCTCGTTCAGGTTTAAAGCACGTGGCTGATTTTTTTCCGAGGTCAAGCTCATCCAAACCTGCCTACCACATTTGCTTTAAATCCTAAATGATCAACAGCATCCTACGGGAACACTAAAGCTACCAGCCGTACAAAACCACAAAACCATGAATTACAGAGGGAAGAAAATATAGAGCTGATATCCCACTATATGACATTAAAAAGAAACGTTTCTTTCTTTTATAAGGCTGAATGGTTTTGTGGATTTTTGATTGAAAACTGAGATTTAAAACACTATTATTATAATTTTTTTAATCATTGATACATTAATAATGATAATAAGCACCATAATAGTCACGATAACTATAATAATACTACTAAAAAAGTGAAATAAATGTTTTAAAACTATTTGAGATGAAGCACAAAAAGCATGGCGGCTTATGTGACGTTTGATTTAAAGCCCAAGGAATAATCATGCAATCTTCATCACAGGATTTAACAATGCTTTCGCTGTTCGGTTTTCAACAGTAAAATTCAACAAATTGCAAAAACAAGCCAATGAAGTCAGCAGCATGATAACGTTTAACTACACGGGAAAATCAATTAAAGTCAACTTCTGTTAAAACTGAATTGCTGCACGTTTGGAAAAGCTGTTTCAGAGAGAAGGAATTTGGTTTTACAAGGTTTAAAACACTCGGTGACGCACAGATCCACTTGTTCACAACGAAAGCACCAGAAACCAGGGCTGAAGCAGTTTTTGTTTTAGGGTGACTTTCTAACGTTTTGGCAAAGGTCTACCGATGAAAAATAGCCTTTTCAGCTAATTCTGGCACATTTACTGTCACGTTTATTAATGTGCATTGCCCTTGTAAACAAACTTTAAAAAAAAAAATCTAAATAAAATGAACCTGCACTGAAATAAAAATATTTTATTCATGTATTTTTTTATATTCCTGAACAGTTTGAGCATGTGCAGTTTTTTTTAGCATTTTTTAGCATTTTATATACACATTTCATTTTTGCTTAATGTGACTTGATGTACTACTAAAATAAAACAAATATTCCTAAAAACGATATGCTTATCTATACAGATTTTAAAATACAAATACTACGCAAAAATCACAAACTTAAACAAAAAAAAAAAAACTTACATACTTTTTATATATATATATATATATATATATATATATATATATATATATATATATAGTTTAATGTGACTTGAAATATTGTTTAATGTGACTTGAAATTTGTAAAACTATATGCATATCTATGGAGATTACAAAACACAAATTTAATTTATTATTTTTTATTTGTTTGATGTTACTTCAAGTAAAAAACTACTAAAACATTTAACTACATGCATATCTGTATAGATATTAAAAACAATTACTAACCAAAATGACCCCTTAAAATTGCAAAAAAATAAAAATAAAAATTACTCAAAATAAAATAACTGCAGTGAAAACAATATACATGAAAAATTATATATTTTTTCCATGTATATTTTTATTTATATATAACATCTCTTTGTTTAATGTGATGTGAAATGTATAAAAGCTATATGCATAGAGATAAAAAAATAAACAAAATGATTAAAAAAATAAGACAGGAAAATCTAAAAAATAAATAAAATACATTCAAAATATTAATAAAAACCTAACAGAATCTTAATGGTAATAGAACAACACTAGCCAAGACTGAATAGAAATCAATTTCTTGTTACAAAATAAATAAATAAAAATAAATTAAATCATAATATTTGAGTGTGAGCATGTCTGTCAAATTTACAAGCATTCACTACAAACAACAATCTAACAATCTTAGGAGATAAAACCTAAAATATAAAATTTTATAATATACAAATGTATATAATATAAGAACCCTTAAAAAAAAGAATGAATAAAATATTTGCTTATTTAATAATATTTTATATAATAAAAATAAATCACAATACTATATACTGTTTATGATATATAAATGTATGAGTATAGTACATACACTATAAAAATAATATTTGCATTTTAAATAAATATGCAAATGTATTTTTACTACTACTTTTAATATTTCTAATAAAATAGCATTATATATGTAGGGCTGGAAACGAAGCCTGACCATAATGGCACAACGGGTCATATTTAACGAAGCTGGCAGCATCACACACGCCACAAACGAGCGCGCTGGTGAACTGCGGCTACATTTACATGCATTTTATAGCGTGTGTAAAAGCCCATAACTACATGCAATTACAAGTGCATGAGGCAATCCACACGTCTGAGATCCTAAAACACTCGGCTAATTCACTTTACAACTATGAGCAGTGCATTGCTGAAGGAAAACACTAATAAACTATTCATTTCATTCAACCAACAGCAGATTTAAGCAATTGTCAGCTCAGAAAGAAGATGCTGGGTAAAATACCTGGGCCGATATTGACGGTGAAGGGGCTCTTGGGGATGGCGACGCCTCCGAATGTAATGTTGATGGTGTGAGGGCCGGCCTGGATGGGTTTGTAGGTGCAACGGAAGATGCTTTCGCCCTTGTCTTCCATGATGGCCTCCACAGTGTTTTTATTACCCAGAGGGTCTTTGATGACGGCTGTCACGTCTCCGACTCCGGCACCTGATTAACACAGACAACAGCGGCTTTAAAACTTGTTTTCCTCAAGAAAATTTGCTTAAAGTTTTCAAGCAGGGTCAGACCTGCGGTGTAGATTTCGAAGTATGTGGGCTTGTTGGCAATGTTGCCCAGTGGTTCCAGGCCGGGCCCTTTAGCTGTGACTTTAGTGGCGTCTCCCAGGGCTTTGTCTACATTCACCTCAAATGGGCTTTTTGGGATTTGCTGTCCTGCGAAAAGCACCGTGACCTGTGGATTGAATATTATAAATATCATGAGCCTATATTTCACAGAAAAATGCATGAAAACAAGGGAGTTGTTCTGTGTTTATGCATAATAAACTGATTGTTTTGACATACACCTATATGACTATTATAAGAAGGAGGGAGACTCAAGATAGCGTAAAATGATTAAGTAACGCAAAAACAAAAAATAAGAAAAAAGTAAAGGAAGGCCTTTTATAAATAAACTAAAGATTTTTAGGCATGGAAAAGTCATGAAAATTTTTTAGACCAGAAAAATTCAAATAAATTAAAACTAGTGAGATTTTTTGACCTGGAAAAGTCATGAACAACAACAAAAAAAAAATTAACCTGAAAAAGTCATCAAAAATTAAATAAAAATGTTAAATAATTAAAAGTGAGATTTTTAGTTCTGGAAAATCCATAAAAAAAAAAAAAAAAAAAAAATAAAAAAAAATAAAAAAAAAAATAATAATAATAATAATAATAATAATAATATTTAATATATTTTTTTTTAGACACTGAAAAACCATGAAGAAATAAAATAAAAAAATAGTAATGGAAAAAAAATAAGTTAGATTTTTAGCCCTGGAAAAGTCAAAATAATAATAAAATATAAAATTAAAAATAAAATGGAAAAAATTAAAATTAAAAAAGTGAGATTTTTGGAGAAGCCATGCAAAAAAAAAAAAAAATAATAAAAAAAAAATAATAATAATAATAATAATAATAAAAATAAAATAAATGTAGACATGAAAAAGTAAAAAAAAAAAAAAGATAAAAAGTAAAATAAAATAATAAAAATGAGATTTAAAAAATAATAAAAATGAGATTTAAAAAATAATAATAAAATAATAAAATATAACAAAATAAAAAAGTGAGATTTTTAGACCTGGAAAAGTCATGAAAAATAAAATAAAATAACATTTTTTTTAAAAAATCTGTAAATTTCACAATTTTTTTTTTATATTTATATAAAAAAACTGGATTGTTATCCATTTATATAGAAATGTATAGGAGTACAGATAGCACACATACCTTGTGTGGTCCCATAACCTGAGGGATGTACGTCACGCTGTAGGTCTTTTTGCCTTCATTGAGCACAGGTTTGACCTCCTCTCTGCGGCCCTCTGGGTCTTCAACGTAGACCATGACCTGGCCTTGACCAGCGCTAAAGGTGTCCACTGTGAACACGGCCGGACGCATCACACGGTTCCCAGTCGGCTCGATGCCTGCAAATACAGATGACAAACAAAAAATCATTCAGGACTTTTCCTCTGGAAAACATGTGAGTCATGAAACAAGTTCATTACAGCTAATGAGAAACGGATTTCTGTTTTAATTACAGCCCCAAACAGATCCAACAGAGCTGGTAAAACAAATGACATGCTTCAACAATCCTAAAATAGCATTTACAGCATTTTCTTCACACTATAACATTAAAATCTCCAGTAGACTGAGAAAATCTTTATAAAATTATATATTTACAAATTAAAATACTTTCAATACATTTAAAAATTTAGTTTGAAATTAAATTTAAATCATTTTCCTGTTTATACTGTTTCAAGTCAAAAATTTATGATGTGGATTTCATTCATGAATCCCCTACTTAGGAAATAAAAATAAATGCTGTTCTTTTAAACTTCATATTCAAATAAATCTGAAAGAATCCTTAAAAAATAATAATAATAATAGTAATAATAATAATAAATAATAATAGTTGTTATTTATTAATTATAATTTATTTATACAATTAATATGCATGTATTTATCTGTATATTTTTGTTTTATATTTGTTATATTATATTTTATTTCAAGCAACTGGACTTTTTTGGTTTTAGTTTTAAGTCAGCTAGCGGACACACTATAATGAATTATTTTCATAAATACATGCATAAAAATAAATAAAGGAATATATTTATAAATAATGAACTTTATCAGCATATTTTTGTTTCATTTAAATACATTATATTATATTATATTTCAATTATATATTTTTTTACTATTATTATTGTTATTAATAATAAGTATTATCATTTTCATCATCATCATCATCATCATCTATTTTATTTATATAATAATATTTATTGATCAGCATTTTTTTTTTTTTTTTTTAGATATTACATTTCAAGTAACTGGATTTTCCAGCTAAAACTAAATTTATTTTAAATTTCACTTTCATCTCAGTTAACCATTTTATTTTATTTCAAGTAACTTTATGGTAGCTAGCTGAAATAAAATAAGCTTTCATTTAATTTTTTAAATTATTTTAGTTAACGCTTCTTTTAAGCAACAGGATTTGTATGGTTTTAATTTTAGTCAACTAGCTAAAATAAAACAAGGTTTTTTTTTTATTTGTTTGGTTTTTTGGGGGGTTATAATGAGAAGCGGACTTCTGTTTCAATTACAGCCCTAAACTGATCCAACAGAGCTGTTAAAACAAAAACCCCATGCTTCAACAATCCTAAAATGGCATTTACAGCATTTTCTGTATTTATTCATTTCATTTAAACCAATTCAATAATATATTCAAATATTTTCAATACATTTAAAAATGTTGTTTGTATTTAAATTTAAATCATTTTTCCGTTTGTACTCTTTCAAGCTTAAAGACATCAATAAAAAGCAGTCATGAATTTAAGATTAGGATTTTATTCATAAATCCCCTACTTACAGCCATCAAATGCAGCATAATTTATGCGTATAAAGAAAAACAAACATTGATATCATCAGACGTCGGTTTGAAACCACAGCGGTTGACAAACCTGCAAACGTAATGGTCTAAAAATACTCCTTTTAGTTTATAGTTTGAGGCAAACCGCACAAAACCGCAAGCACACGATCCCTCTGAGCTCATAAAACACATTATTTCCAAACACGGATTCAATTTGCCTCTAAAAACTAAAGTCCTTTACAGGGAACACGTGTGATTTAGGAAACAAGGGCGACTGTGTCACGTTTCAAATGAGTTTTATTTGCAGTGCTTTTAGAGAGGACATAATCACTTAATGGAAAAATAACATCGATGTGACATGTTGTAAATTATACGCTCGTTCAAAAACAGAGGTGAGGATTTCCCAAGACCGACGACGCCGCAACCGAAACCTTGTAGTTAATTTTAGTAAATTTGGTCACGGAAAATTTGTAGAGGTCACCTTTAGTGTGACAATCATAACTCTTAAACTCATTAGCCACCGCTTTTATAGCTTTAGTCAAATTTACAACAGGTAAGAAGCACATTTTCACTCCATCCATCAATCCTGACTGGTACTTAGTGTGGAAAAAAAGTATTTTTTTTTTTAATTGTTGAATTGGTCTCCTATGCTCACCAAGGATGCATTTATTTGATTAGAAATACAGTAAAAACAGTAAAATTGTGAAATAATATTACAATTTAAAATGGCTGGTTTGTATTTCAATACGTGTTAAAATGTAATTTATTCCTGTGATGCAAAGCTGAATTTTCAGCATCATTACTCCAGTCTTCAGTGTCACATGATCCTTCAGAAATCATTCTAATATGCTGATTTGCTGCTAAAGAAACATTACATTTTGAAACTTTTAGGGAAACAATACACCAACATTGAAAAGTTTGAGGTAATTAAGAGAAAAAAAAAAGCAAGGATGCATTAAATTGATCAAAAGGGAGAGTAAATGCATTTAAAATTTTACAAAATGCTTTATTTAAAATAAATGCTGTTCTTTTGAACTTCATATTCAAATAATTCTGAAATAAAATGCATATATAATTAATCCTGGGAAAAAAAGAACCCTACAAGAATTCTGAAAGAAAGAAAGAAAGGAATATTCATTCATTCGCATATTTGATTTATTATTTAAATATATTATATTTTATTATTTCAAGCAACTGAATTTTTTTGGTTTTAGTTTCACACAGCTAGCGGAAACAAAATAAGTTCAATTTTTTTCAGTTAAACATTATTTCAAGCAACTTTTTTTTTTTTAATGGTAGCTAACTGAAATAAAATAAAGCCTTGGTAAGCAGTACAGACTGGAAAACAATTTTTATTATATATTATATTATTTTTTACTATTTATTTTAGTTTTAGTCAACTAGCGGAAATAAAATAAGTAAATTTGTATTAAATCTTTATCCCAGTTAACATTTTATTTCAAGCAACCAAATTTGTTGGTTTTAGTTATCTAGCTGAAATAAAATAAGTTTATATTTTAATTAAATGTATTATTTTGGTTAATTATTTTGGTAATAAAGGATGCATTAAATTGATAAAACGTGACCGCAAATACATTTATAATGTTACAAAAGGTTTCGATTTCAAAATAAATAGATGATTATTATTATTATTATTATTATTATTATTATTATTTAACATGGTACCAATAAATGATTGCTGAATGATCATGTGACACTGAAGACTGGAGTAATAAATTAATTTTCACATAGAAAACAGCCATTTTAAACTGAAATATTATTACCGTTTTTTTTCTCTATTTTCGATCAAATTAATGCAGCCTTGGTGAGCAGAAGACAGTCAAAAAGCACTGCAAATAAAACAAGCATTTTTCTGACCAGTAGTGAACATGACCAAACTTAAGCTCTAAAGTACAAGACAAAGAGAAAATGTGTTCAACAATCCCATCGCTCCAAATTAACGATACTGCGATGCAAGTATCTGAGAAAGTCTGACCGTAACGCTTCATTGGCTCCTGACGATACTAAAAATCTGGCAAAGTTCAAGAGAATTACAGGATCCTGAAACTCTGGTATGATAGTGATCTGTATTTGTGTGGTTGCTCAAACATATCTCGCTGTTTTGAAGATAACGCTGGGTGTTTCTATGTAAACAACAACACAAGTACAAGCTGGGAAAAGCATGTTTGTAATGTGTACCTGGGCCATATGCGCGCGCCTTCTTAGGGTTGAGTTTGGGTTTGAGAGGAGCTCCGGGCTTCAGTTTGGCTTTGGGGAACTGAGACAGATACGTCATGACTGACTGCTCGTCCACACTGGGGTCAATGATCTCCTCTGGAGCAATAACCTGCAAACACAGACATGTATAGATAGTGTGCCAAAAAACAAAAACAAAAAAAAAACACCTGCTTTAAAGTGCAGAACATGTGTTTCAAATTTATTTCTGACAACTTTTGGCTTGAATTCTGGGACTGGACTACCAGTTCTGTCCAAACTAGCGTTAATATATATCACTGATGCACTATTATAGTTTAACACTTTGAATTAGATCATTTCTATATTTTCTATTTTCACTTTAAAAGTAAAGTTTTAATAATTTTGTTCCTTTTTTGTAATTAGTTTAGAAGGACAGCTTTTTATAATAAATTTTAAACTATATTAAATGCATTTATTCATTCATTAATTTTACTTTAAGATTACTAATTATACAATTAATCAATAGTGTTTAATTTTTAATTAACTATGAATTGTATGACTTTAACTGTATAATTAATTATTTTTTAGTGTTAATTTATTAATTAAATATTAATTGCAATTAATTTATTAGTTTAATTTAATTCTAGCAGTTTTAGTATTTCAGAGAAACTGCCTTGGCAAAAAGCTGAAAGTATAATTTTTTTATTATGATTATTATTCAAGCAACTGAATTTTTATGTTTTAGTTTTAGTCAACTAGCTAAAATAAAATAAGCTTATATTTTAATTAAATTTATTTTAGTTAACATTTATTTTAAGTAACTTTTTTTTGTTCTAGTTTTAGTCTTCTAGCCAAAATAAAATATGGTGTGATTTTCATTAATTGTATAAATTTTATCACTTGAAGTGTATAATAATTTATTACTTTAAGTGTTAGTTATTAATTGCATTTATTAATGAATTGTGTTTTTAAATTTATTAGTTTTAGTTCTAAGAGTTTTAGTATTTCAAGTTAAACTAAAAAAAAAAAAATCGTCTGGGCAAAAATCTTAAATAAGCTTATTTTTAATACTTTTTTTTTTTTAGTTAACATTTTTACATTTCAAGCAACCAAATTTTATATCGTTTTGGTCAAGGTTTTTTAATTTTTATTTTAGTTAACGTTTATTTTATTATTTCAAGCAACTGACGTTTTGTTATATTTAATTCATTTAATTTAACTTATTTTAATTCAAACAACTAAAATGTTTATGGTTTTAGTCTACTACCTGAAAGTTGTATTTAATTTTTATTTTTAGTTAACATTTAATTGTATTTCAAGCTACTACATTATGGTTTTAGTTTTAATTAACTAGTTGAAATAGTTGAAATATTTTTTTATTAACATTTATGGTTTAAGTCATCTAGCTAAAATAAAGTGTGTTTATTTTTTAATTTGACACTTATTTTAGTTAACATTTTATTTCAAGCTACTTTTTTGTTTTTTGTTTTAATCAACTAGCTGAAATAGAACCAGTTGATATTTTAAATGAATTCTCAACTCAGTTGATGTTTATTTTATAGTTTTAGTTATCTATAATTACCCCGATCCAAACATTGGAATCCTGCCATCATTTATTCAATTCCATAAATAACACATTCAATTAAATTTAATTAAAATGAAGAATATTTGGCAATGCAACAAAGTATTTTAGTGTTCACATAAGGCCAGAATATTAACTTGTAACCTATTGCATTGATGAGTGAAGCAGGCGTGTGTTTGCTAAGGTGTGATTGAGGTGTGTTGAGTATCATATTAACTCTGAGGCAAACAGAGTGGCTGATACTGATGGAGGGGTGTGTGTGTCTAACACACGTCCCCCATTCTTATCTGAGCTTTGTATTGATCTGTTAGCATGAATGGAGAGGAAGGAACATGACATTTTTCAATCACACCCTAATGTGAAACAGTCAAACGTATCTCAGATTTGTGGCGCCTCTGTGTTGCTGAATTGTCATCCTGAAGCACTTGAGGTCAAAGGTCTCCAGCTTACCTGTGGGATTCCCAGCCAATCATCAGCGAGCTGCATGGCCTCCGTGGCGTTTTCCACCGGCTTCTCCCCGTCCCAGATCTCCCAGTCGGGACACAGGCCTGGAAAACACAAACACAGGACAATATGAACACTTAAACAGGTTACTGCTGATGTTGATGTACTATTACAGTTTGTTAATATTTTAAATTAGATTGTTTCTATATTTTCTATTTTCACTTTAGTTGTAAAGTTTCTAATTTTTTTTACTTTTTTTAAAATAACTTTAATATAAAATGCATTGTAAACTTTATTTTTTTTATTTGTATTTTTCTTTATTAATTTTGCTTTATTCATTTATTAATTGCATAATTTTAACTAGTTTAATTTTTCATAAAAATTGTGAAATAATTATTTTGTTAATTGTATAATTAATTACTTTTTTAGGTTTTAGTTATTAATATCATTTATTAATTAAAATATAATTTGTATTTAGTAGTTTATTTAGTTTTATCCGTTTTAGCACGTTAAATTAAACTAAACAAATGAGAAACAGTGCCTTGGCAAAAAGCTGAAATAAAATAAGTTTTAGATTTCTAATATTTAATTTTAGGTCAAGTAATATTTATTTTATTTCAAACAACTACATTATGGTTTTAGTCAACCACCAGAAAAAAATAAAAATAAAAATTAATAATAATAATAAATTATATAATATTTATATAATTATATAATATATAATATTTAATTTATTTCAGTTAACATTTTATTTTAAGCAACTGAATTTTAATGAGTCAACTAGCTGAAATAAGTTCATATTGTAATATTTTTTGGTTACAGTTTATTTTATTTCAAGCAACTGAATTTTGTATAGTTAAAAGTTGTATATTGTTAATAAAAAAATTATTATTATTATTATTATTATTATTATTATTATGCAAACAATTCAATATATTAATAAATGATAAATAAAAAACAAAATTAATATACAAAATCATACATTTATATTATACTAATAATATTTATAATGTACAAATAAGATTAATCAAATAAAAACAACCCAAAGAAGTACTTCTAAACAAATCTAAATAATTTAATCAAAAATTCTAAATATTAAATATTAAAAATCTACAAAGAACATCATAATACAATTATCAATATATAAAAACAATAAGACATTTATAAATAAATTTATATATACACCTTTTGTTTTATTTTTTCACAATTTATGATTACTTTGTATTGGTCATTTATAATATTGATATTATATATAAATAAATAAATAAATAAATAAATATATATTTAGTTATATTTAAAATTTATATATTACAAATAACCAATAAAAAGTAATAAAATCATACATTTTGAATAAACAAAACAAAAAAGTTATTCACACATTAACTGAAAACAGCATAGACTAAAAGACTAAAAACCGAAAGTTCATCTTCAGTCCACTAGTGACGCAATGTTAAACATGACAAAAGTCTTTCTAGATTTGTTTAATGATCATAAAATGAAAAAACATGCACTAAAAAGGTCATCCACACTAACTGAATTACAAATATTAGGAAATATTAATATTGCAACACGACAGAAGTGCTTTGCACACAGTTCAGGACTCATTCACAGCTGTGTTTTACGACCGATTCACCGTATCTAGACTAACATGGAGCAAATGCGTACAGCTGTCCAATAAACACAACAACAACAGCTGAACAGCAGGAACTAAATGTTTTTCATACTAACACCTTTCTAGTGATCATGTTCATCTCACCTGGAGCACAGCTGTCCACCAGAGCGCCCAGCGCCCGGCCGTTCCTCCAGTCCTGGCTGAAGTTATTGATGGGAAGGTCAGGCACTTTGTTCTGGATCCAGCCGAGCAGTCTCTGCTTGGGCGTCTGTTTCTTGGCTTCGTCGTCATCTTCATCCTCCCAGACGGGCATAGAGATGGAGTAATGGAGGATGAGGGTCCACACCAGACCCAGGATCAACTTCAGGTTCCCATCAACAATCGCTTTGCTGTCTGTTGGGGGACAGAAAGAAATAAAATAAATTAAAATAAAATAAAATAAAGTGAATAAAGCAAGCAAATAAGTACTGAAATAAGTAGTGAAATATAAATGACAAATTAAAATAAATCATAAATACATAACTATTAAATTAAAAAACAGTGACTAAACAAATTAAATTAAAGAAAAATAAAAGTAAAATAAGAAATTACAAATAAAAAATATATATATAAAAAAATTTACGTAGAAGTAAACAAGCAAATAAGTATTAAATTTAATAAGAAAAACAAAAGTTACAAATAAAAATTTATTATGATTGCATAAAAAAAAAACTGAAGAATAAGTACTAAAAAAAAAACAAATTACAAAAAATTTAATTAAAATTGCATAAAAAAAACTTGAATGTAGAAGTGAATAAATAATAAATACCAACATTTTCAAAGAAAGTGAATGTAAATAAATACGGAAAGGAAAAATTAAAAATAAATGTAAATTGTATACACTTACATTTTAAATGTTAATTATATTAGTGTGTACAAATAAAATTAAACATTGTTTTATTTTATTCTTTATATTTTACAAAAAATGAAAACAAAGTAATTAAATAAAAATGGATAAATATTTAAATTTACATTTATAACAAATGTAAAGTAACATTTTACATTTATTTATTTTTGTTTAATATAACATTTACTATCATATTTTGTTATATTTAAAAAAAAATGGATGAATATCTATCAAGTTTACATTATTTATTAATACTTTAAAATTGTGTATGTATATACAAACATTTTAAAAATATATTTATAAAAATACATAAATCTACATTTTTTATTTATACACACATTAAATAAATATTATATTAGTGTGTGTGTGAACAATAAATAAAATAAGAATATATTTTATTTTAAAAATAAATAAAAATTAAAAATAATAAAAAAATAAAAATAATTGGCTTTAGAAAGCACCACTAATGTTATAAATGTGACAGGAATAATGCACAGCTTATATAAGTGTGCATAGTGAACAACAGTAACAGCAAACACTGTCTAGACTAATAAATAGATAAATGGGGTGGAGTATGGTGTTTGTAAATGACTCAGCATTTGACCCATAGTGGGCCACACCGAGAACACAGCCATCGATCAACATTACAAACCTGACAACCCTGACTAAATCACACCACAGGTAATAAAACATTAAAAACAATGAAGAAATTAAATTATGAAGGTTTGTGTTCAATTATGGCAAATGAGCACTCAGCAGTGAACTCTGTAGTTTTAGCACACTTGAAATGATTTTGGAGAAAGCCAATGTTTGCAGGAGGAATGGCAGCTGTTAGTGATTGTTAACACTACAGAAATCAGCACACTGTCAGGTCGAGCCTCTGCAGAACAAAATCTCACATGCTTTCATGAACCAAAGGACAAGAGTTTGTTCAACCAACAGAACGAACGCTTACTTTGGCGTTCACAATATCAGTCATCTACTGCAAACATCAGGGATGAAGCTGAACTTTAACACACAGCCAAAGACCAATGACAAATGTCACACGAATGTCAAACTGCATCATTAGTCAAGCTAGATGGGTTTTTTCCAAGTTGTTTTGTTTTTTCATAAAAAAAAACTAAATTATATAAAATAATCAAAATCCATAATAATCATCATTAATTATCCTTAAATTTGTCATTAAAATCAATTAATGACTATCAAATATTGATTTTATCATTAAAATTCATAAATATAAAAATTCAAAATAAGTACATTTAAAATGTGCTTATATATTTATAGTTTGTTTGTATAATATTTTTTGTAATAAATCTAAAATATGTAAATTAAATTTGTAGAAATATTTACAAAATTTACATACATTCGCATAAAAAATATAAAGTAATTTAAAAAGTTTAGAGTTTATTATTTATAAATGAATTGAAAAATGTGATTTTTATATTGAAATTACATATTTTTATATTTTAGAAATGTAAATGCTTATTTTATACATTGTTTTATTAGAAATGTGTAATTTGAATATAAAAATCATTAAACTAATTTAGACATGGATTTTTCACCCAAAAAATTACTATTACCTAGTAATTTTTAAATGACACAATTAATTTGTAAAAATGTATGCAACACCAATATTTGTAAAATTCATATAAAATGTACACAATTTTTACAGTTTTAAAATGTAATTTGAATACTAAATATCACTTTTCAAATATTAGATTCAGTCTATTAATATTAAATCTACTATACACTAAATAAAATATTTGCAAAAATTAAAAATAGTACACTATAAACAATCATACTATAAATATATAAAAGCATGTTTTAAAAGAAATCTAAAATATATACAAAATCAATTAAGTCACAAAATATATAAAAAAGGTGTTTACAATTTTGTGTAGTTTATGATTTAAAAAAATCAAATAAACAGATGCATTTAATCTAGAAATATTCCTTTAAATTTAATTTAAAAAATTAAACAAATTAATAAAAAAAATGATTCATGTATATGTATAAAAATACAGACACTTAAAGTTTTAAATTTTTTAAATCTAATTTAAATAAAACAAAATAAAATCAGCATTACTCAAATATACATTTAATTTATTTATATTAAATTATATCTATCATACATTAGCAGGTATTATACAAAAGGTACAAAAGCAGTCTTTTTAACTAAGAACCTTAAAAAGGTACAAATTAGTACTAGTACAAAAAAAGCATAGGTACAAAAAGCATGAGTGACTTGAGTCGAACATGAATCCCCTAGTGACTTTTGTACCTTTTTTCTGAGTGTGTATATAATAAATCCATCAAAATGGTTTGTTAGCTACTTTTTGATTAGTCTGTATAGTGGATATGCATGAAATCAGGACTGACCCAGTGACCAATCTGAACTGTGTGGATCAGTGTGATTCTGCCGCTGGTACGACGAGGCAGACGGAGGAATGTTCTGGCAGCGTTTGAAAAGCTGGAAACGAGTTCAGTGCCAGACAGGCCTTCAGTGCATCTCTAGACTGAGCATAATTCATTAGCACTGACCATTAGTCCCGCCTTCATGAGGTTCCTGTTTAATGGGATCTCCATAAGGAGCCCCTTCACCACCGGACGGCCCAACAATACTACAACAACAAACAGTGCTGCCGACTGAGTGCACACAGAGAACAGCAGAATCAAGGTTACCATGACAGCAGGAGCTCAAACCAGTCATGAATTATAGATGAGTGGCAGAAAGTTTTGGAAAGCTGCTAAAAAGACAAGCACACAATAGAGCACAAACACGGGGTTTACAGGCTTCTTATGCTGGACTGAAACTGAAAATGAAGAAAAAAAAAAAAGACAAAGCAAACAAAGCAAAAAAAAACAACACTTTGACCAGGCTACAGAATAAATATCAAAACAGTCATTAAATAAATATTCATTTATAAATAGAATTATGCATCATTTTAAATGTCAAATATTATATCAAAGTAATATAAATATCATATATACATTGTATTTAAATATTTTATATAATGCATTTAGTATGTGTAATATTATATTAGTAATATGTATTAAATTATATGCATAAATCAATGTTTTATATATTTATAATTGCTTTATTCATATTTAAAGAATTATGAATGCATTTTAATATTCATTTAAATGCATTATTAAAAATATTTAAATACAGTATATAATTTGACTGTATAATTTATTCAATATTTATTTTTTAAATATTAAAAAGTAAATTATATACACAATTGTATATATGTATGTATTTTTGGGGCCGATCACCGATGATCATGATCTGCCGATGAACAGATCACAGAATGGCAGAGGAATGGAAATCTATCTTTTATCTTTAATCTAGCAGAGTTTGCACCATTTGAAGACATGAAACTAACTCTAAATTAACTATATTGAAAAAAAAAAAAAAAACACCAATTTATATAAATTAAACTATATAAATTATACACAATTTAATAGTAATTTATATATAATTAACTTTTTTGATTTACATCTTTTCAAATAGTAATTTATATATAATAACTTAAAATAAATTTACTTTTACTACATATTATCATTTTTTTAAAGAATGCATTAAGTAAATATTTACATGTATGAATATATAAAAAGTACATAATTAATAAAAAAATTGGCTTGTTTATTTATATTTACATATTTGTAAAAGGATGCCATTATCTCAAGTAAATAAATTTTATAGTAGGGGTGGAACGGTTCACAGAAGTCACGGTTCGGTTCGTACCTCGGTTCAGACGTCACGGTTCGGTATGATTTCGGTACAGTGGAGGGAAAAGCAAAACAAAAATGCAGAAGGCAATTAGATGTATTTCCACTCACATACCCAACAACCGCTGAACAACGGCAACACACAGTCCTCGTCTTTTCCACCACTCTCTCGCCTGTACTACTGTAACTGACTGGAAAAGCGAAGTTTTCCCAAACTTGCGATCTAAGGGGCCGTTCACATGTCGCGCCTAAAAACGCGTGGAAAACGCTAGGCGCGCCGCTTTCTTCCTGATCAACAAAGCGCTCGGGCGCTTGCGCTCCGGAAGCGTCTGCCGTTTCTAAGCAACCATCAGCTGCGCTCTAGCTCCAAGCCTATGCGTCTCCATGCATTGTTTCTTCTATTAGCGTCAAAATAATGGGGGCTTGACAAATCATAAAGTTCAGGAAATCCCTGGACCACAATGAGGAGCTGCTCCTCCATGTTTCTTCTGAGGTTTCAATGTAACGGAAAAACGTGAGGAAGCTGATTGGTTAGTTCATGTCACATGACCTGCGGTGCGCTTGCGACATTCTGAAAAGTTGAGATGTTTTTAAATCGATGCGGCGCGGACGCGCCTGGAAAAAACGAGCGCGTCGCTTCCGGTCGCTTCCAATATGCGCGCGCAAGCCGCGCGTCTCCATTTGAAATAACGAACTTGCGCGCGCAAAAGACGCTTCATGTGAACGGCCCCTTAAAGAGGCCGGCGGATCCTCTAACTCTTGTGGAACACCACCACTTGCCATACTCGCTGTCGCTGCTATCTCTGACTCACTCACTGGATGGACCGTCGAGCTGACAAAAAATTGCAGAGTGCCAGAGAATGTAGACGGGCTCTGATAGAGCGCATACATAGGCGGAGCTCGGCTGCATCGACGCCAATCAGAGCTAAAGCGGGGCTAAATATTAGCTGTCCCTAAAGAACCCGCGTATCTAACAGTAGTTCCGCATTACATTAATTATTTTGCAGGCAAGTTTTTTTTTTATTTTCATACCGTGTATTCTCCGTTTAAATTCATGCACCGAACCGTGACCCCCGTACCGATTCGGTTCGAAACGAATACATGTACCGTTCCACCCCTATTTTATAGATACAATTTTAAATAAATGTATTTAATTAAATATATTTTTCAAAAGCAAGCTGACTGTTGTATTGTATTCATTCTTAATAAATCTACTTACATATTTAATTGACACATATGAAGTATTTAAAAAAAGCATAAATACTTTGAAACACATTTATTGTGTGTATATTTATCGCATAAATATTATTGAATCATGTAAATGTTTGTTCCCCTCAAGGTCATCCAGGGCCAGTCATTGTTTGAGGAGGTCATATGAGGAGAAGCAATAAAACACAGGGAAGTCCCAAGGAAAATCCAGTCTGAACAAGCTTGGAAAGACACATGCTCAATAATACTACAAGCATTTCCTACATGACAGGAAATCTGAGATGCTCACTTTAAAACATCTTGAGCCTAGCGCTTGGAAACACACCAACGAATTTGACGATTTGTTAGCTGATCCTACAACTCCATTAGTCTCAGAAACACTCATTCCAACCGGATGAATCCAATAAGGACAAATCCAAACAGATGGATAACAGCCCTGATTACTAAGGTGTCCAAAACGTTGTCCAAACACTGACATAATCCAATTATAAGAATACACAACCTGATCCACACGCTACGCCCTGACATGAGTCAGTACTATAACAGCACTTACACTGAAGACAGACAGCTTGACACACAAAAAGAAAGAATTAAGAGTAAAAAAACACAAGCTAAAACAATTCTCAGTATTTAATTCACAACTTTTTTACAAAATATGTTTATGTACAATTAAAATATACAGCATAATTTTTTTATTAAAATAAAGTGTTAATGAGAATACTAGAAAGAATACTAGAAACTGAAGACACAGAACAATCACAAGAAAAGTAGAAAGTGAATGAAGTAGAAAGAAAAAAGCAAAGGTGAATATAAAAGTGTAAAAACGTATAATTTCTTTAATTATTGATTTTATATATTTAATACATTTCAATATTTTCATTTATATAGAGCAATTCATATTACATATTTTAAAAAGGTGAAAGTGTAAATTAAAATAGATTATCTTATAAATACCAATAAAAAAAACACATTTATATAGAGTAATACCAAAAAAGGCAAGCAAATGTGAATGTTTGTGAAATTCAAATAAAAATATACAATTAAAAATATAAACGCAACAAATAAGAGTTGGTTGTTTGTTTAAATTGTATGTTTTTAAATATTAATATTTAGCATTTTATTTAAATCAATCAACTTGTTTAAGTTTTATAATTTTGTATATTTGAAAATACTGGTATTTTAAATTTTATTTAAATGAATCAAGTTGTTACATTTATTATTATTATAAGAATTTGAAAAATTTATTTTTACCTTATGTGGTAAAATCACTTATGATTTGTACCATGTTTTACCTTGTATAAGTGATTTTCACCAAGTTTAAAAAAGGTAAATAAATTGGTAAAATTCTTAAAAAATACAAATAAAACACTTTGAATTGATTAAAATAAAATTGTAAATTAATTTTAAATTCTGCATTTTAAAAACAGTACAAATCGTAAGTGATTTAAATAGTTTAAAAAGTTAAATATAAATGTGAAATTCTTGTAAAAAATATAAAAATAATAAATGTAACAAATAAAACTTAAATCATTTAAATAAAATGTAAAAAATATTTTCAAATACACATTTTAAACAGTACAAATCATAAGTGAATTTGCTAGGCTAAAAAAAAAAAATTTGGCAAAATTCTTAAAAATATATTAAAATAAAATGACAAAATATCAATATTTAAAATATATTTTACAATTTTATATCCACCTTTCTTCAACGCTATATGGAAATACGAGAATAACATGGAGGAAACCATAAAACTGTGCGCAATACAAACCAGTGTGTTCATAATTAAGATAACACTAGAATAATATCATAAGACACACCAATTAGCAATATCAAGCAGCAAAAAGAGCTGTTTTATACAGCTAAAAATAGCTGGACGCAAAAGAAACCGGAAGCCAGACCCATAACATTTACAAATGGCTGTACCCACTCTTATGGGACAAAAAAGGTGAATATGGTGCACTTTTTTATATTTATTATTAAAATATAGTGAATTTACCAAAAAAGCAAGTAACGGTTGTAACCAAGATCTTACAGACTGTCCCTGACCACATATAAAGATGACTTACAAAATGACACATGACCCTGTGATGGTAACAGCAACAAGAAGCGATCTTAAAAAAAAAAACTTCCTCAAATTCCTCTTGAATGCATTTGGAAAGTGTGAAGCAGCATTATGGGTCAGGACTGACTCAGCAAAGGTTAGAAAACGTCCTGAGTTTTATTATTGTGATCTCCTTGGGAACCAGCCTTGAGAAAATCAACAGACTCTTATGAAAGTGAAGCATGATGTGCAGCTGGAGCCGTTACCAGAGCCACTGTCACCAAACATGACGTGATCCTGAGGAGCAAATCGCATTATCTACACTGAGAAATCAAATTAACTGTGTTTAATCAAACGGCTGCATCCATAACAGGCCATAAATGCCCTGAGTCACGCCATTACAATTTATACTGCCTGTTTTCTGATATAAAGGTTGACAGGGTTGGAAAGGTTAGAAAGAAAGGGCTTGGATTTTCATGCAAGTCACAAGAGATGAAGCTTAAAAGCAGCTACTGTTAAAGATTGAAAGATCGAGCTAAACTTATCAAAAACAATGTATTGATAATACATTAAAACATTTATGATTGTATTACTAAATATTTAGTTGTACTATATGTACTATATTTTGTTGTAGCATTATAATAAAGTTTGTTAAAATATTTTAAATTGTAATACCACCATAATAATAATAAAAATTATTAATAAACTTATTATACCATAAATAAAATGCAAAATAAAACATGTACATTTACATATTTTTAAATTTTGATAAATGTAATTTAACAAGAGGTGGGATGTAAATAATCAATAATGATAAGAAAAACAGTTTTAACTATAAAATATTGTATTTTTATATTATAGTACTAATATTTTATTGCATTACTACTATTACTATTAATACAACAACAACATTAAACATTTTAATATTTTATATTTTACATTTTTTGCATTACTTATGACGCTAGAATAGTTTAAAAAAATTAATTAATAATAATAATAATAATAATAATAATAATAATAATAATAATAATAATAATAATAATAAGCATAACACTCATAAGTGCAATGCTAAATAAAATTAATTGAAGAATTTACTATAACTATAGAATAAAAAAATACCAACAAAGAGTAATGCATAATAATAAATAATTTTTTCATATAAATATTTCCATTTTATTAACATTTAATAAAAGTTGTGGGATGTAAATACAAATAAATAAATAAATATAAATAAATAAATAAATAAATAAATAAATAAATAAATATATAAATAATAATAATAATAATAATAATAATAATAATAATAATAAATATATTTTTAATTGCATTAATAAATATTGTATTATTATTATTATTATTATTATTATTGCATTATGAATGATGCTATATTTTTTTAATAATAAATACTTAAATTAACATTTAATATTAAAGATTATAATTATACAAAAAAACAATTTAAAATATTGTTTATATTTTATAAATATTTATAAATTTGTAAAATAATAATAAAAAGAAATAATTTCAATTTATTGTATTACATTTTACATAACTAGCATTATTATAAATACTTTAAAATACTTTATTATTTTACATTACACTTACTAATTATGAACGATAGGATTATAATTTAAGTATTATTGTTAAATATATAGCATAAGTGCAAGTCAAAATAAAACATTTAAAACTAGTTTAAGATTTACTATAATTATAAAAACAAATGATAGCAAGAGTAATGCAAAATTAATTGACAATTCTTTTTATACAAATAATTAGCTTTAATACATTTAGTAATTTAATAAACGCTGTGGAATTTAAACTAATATCACCATTGATTTAATAATAAAAAATTATTAGTAGGTTTATTTATTTATTTATATAGATTTTTAGTGTAATGCTAAAAAATGTCACGGTAGTATTTGTCATACTACCTTCAACTTTCATTTTAAGTGTTTAAGTAATTTAAGTGTTTAAATTACTGTACAAAAAAAAGTGAAGAAAAAAATCGCATAAGAATGAAAAACAATGGGAAACTGCAAAAGTGTGCAAAAATGCACAAAATGATGTGCAAAAGTGCACATAATTATAAAAATGTCATAATGTCCTGTTGATTTGTGGGCTGAAAATGTGACCATGCAGAACAATTAAAACAAAAATACAGAGTAGTCTCTCATCCTGACTGCCAAACTTAAGAGGGTGAGGACGTAACCCTGCGGCACACCACACGAAACGAGCAAACAAAGTGTTTCGCACAGCCGTAACCTTCAGTAAATCACTGCTCCATTATTTCATTCCTTCCTGGGGCTGGCGAGTCTCCCGTGGCTCTGCTTTCATGAGATTAGGTGAGAAAAAGAGGCAGCAGATTTCCTCAGGGCGGGTCTCCTGAACCCAACCATTACACCAGAGACAGCTTCACCCACAAACCCTCTGATCTGGCTATAAATACAGACGGAAGCTGAACCCGAGGTCTTTTCCACTCACTTATCAACAGTTAAAACAAGACACGTCGACCCGAGGGACCTTGTTAGTCCAGGTCTTCCTGCAGAGCAGCGTTCACAAAGATAAAGGAGACGGCTCAGAAAAGCCCTAAATTATTTTCCAGCGGCATATGTGGATTTAAGCCTCCACCATCAGATTCAACAAAGAGAACAGGGAGATTTATGGTTCATTGAGATTTTTCAAAAGAAGTGAGATGAGCTGAAGCTGTCAAAAGTCGAGTCTGGCTGTCTGACAGCGGGCACACGTGCAAGAAGCCCATCTGGAAATGCATTTAAGGCGAGCGGAGTAACGCTGGAGACTCCACCCGTATCGCCGTCATACAGGATCCACATTACAGCTCGGATCCCGCAACATTACCAGAGGTTTGGGAAAGGGAAAACTGGCCAGAAAGAGACAGAAAATCAGGCTGAAGTTGAGGGGAGGATGAATTGCACAATTTGTCTATGTCTAATTACACCCCAAACAAAACCACGAAATTATATTTTGCATAAAGACAAAAACAAAGCCTATTTTTAGGAGCTCTTTAATACATATTGACCATTAAATGCATAAAATAAATGCATCAAAATATATAAATTATAAAAAGTAAAAAAAAAAAAATTTAACTATAAAATATATTTCAGAGGCAATTACATTTTACTTTATTTTTTACAAAGCATTTTTATCTTATGGTAGATTAAAAAAACCTGTGAAACTGTACAAACTGCTGTAAAACAATGCATTACAGTAATTTAAAAACTGAAAACAGCTGCATTGTTAATTTTAAAAAGCATGCTTTATAAGTAAAATTTATTAAAATAAATGTAATAAAAACACCAAATATTTTAATAAATACTAAATATAAAATCTATGCATTTTCTTGTATTTTTTTTTTTTTCTATTAATATATTGTATATTTTCATTCAATTTAAATATTTTAAAATAAAATAAATATACAAAAGGAAAATCTATGAAATGTTATTTTAGATTAATGTATTTGTTTTATATTATTTGTATTTTATTTTAATAAATTATACATTTAAATTAAAGTAAATACAAATAAAAGTAAAACTATAAATTGTTTTATATTTTGTATTTTATTTTATTAAAATTTATATTTTATTAAATTTAATAAATTGTACATTTTAAGCATGTTTTTTTCCTAAATTACCAGTGCATCTATCATGTTTTTGTTTAAGTTACTGTAATGCATACAATAAAAAAGAAAAAAAGTAAAAAGTCAAATCTATAAAATGTTCCATATTTTACTATACTTTGCTTTTTATTTTTAATAAAAAAAATAAAAATAAAACAGAAGCATTTTAATCTCTGATAATATTTACTGGACTAAACAATTTATGCTGTTCTGCATTAAAAACTGAAAACATGGGAAACGCGTGGGTAATTCTGGGAAAAAAAACAAAAAACAAAACTGCTGTCGTCACAGTTAAAATGCAAACAAAATGTTGTTGTTGACCATCTTAAAGCTTCAAAGGTCTCCTTTAATTTTGACCTAAAAGGCTCCAGACATGATCTCATGAGACTCGCCTGGCTAAGTATTGCATTATTCGAGTGCCTGTGGGGCAGACAATAGTCATAAGTATCAGTGAAACTAAAAACACAAGTAGTATTAAAACAAACGCAGCAGGTAACCTTCTCATAAGGAGTAAAATGAAAGCAGCAGTCATGCTTTCACCAACATGTACTCTGATAAATGATTAAGGAAAAGGGTTGAATGCTTGTGTTGGTCTCCATGGAGACAAAGCAAACGAAACAACAACAGGAGAGGAAGAGTCGAGGCAGGACCGGTTTCCACACAATCCGCCTCTTATCGCCAAATACTCACACTTACGACACCACAGGAGACTCTAACTAGGGCTGGGCCAGAAAGCTTAAAATGAAACTAACTTAAAATTAAATTAAATTTAAAACAAAATAAGAAAGCTTTAAAAAAAAAAAAAAAAAAAAAAATTTGTTTTAACTAAATATAAAAGGCTATAAATCAAATAAAATTTTAAAAAAAAGTTAAAGCTTTAAAAAAAAAAAAACTAAAAATAAATAAAAATAAAATAGTGAGAAAACTTCAAAAGATAAAACCCTAAAAATAAAAAATTAAATAAAAATAAAAGCGAAAAAGCTTTCATAGAAAAATACTAAAAATAAAAAGCAAGAAAGCTTCCAAAGAAAATAAAACCCTAAAAAAAAAAAAAAAAAAAAAAAAAAAAAAAAAACTAAAACTAAAAAATGTTAAAAAAAATTAAGTGAAAGTTATTGAAATGTTTTTTATAAAAAAAAACTAAAAATTATAAAACAAGATTTAACTAAAAATCAAATAAAAATCAAATAAAAAGTAAAAAATAAATAAATGAATAAAAATAAAATAGTGAGAAAGCTTCACAAGATGATAAACCCTAAAAATAAAAAGCGGAAAAGCTTTAAAAAAAAAAAAAAAAAAAAAAAAAGGCGAGAAAGCTTTAAAAAAAATAAATAAATAAACTAAATTAAATAAAAACAAGAATCCTCTAAAAGGAAAAAAGCTTTAAAAGGGGGGAAAAAAGCAGATGTAATATCAAATATAAAATAAAAAAATATAATACATTTAAAAAAAAAATACATCAAATATGCATTTATCATGTATACATTTATATAGATTTATATTTTATATTAAATGTTTATGAAATATCTACACACTCTAATTAAACAAACTAATATCCCTATATTTGCATTTGCTCTTTCAACCAAATAAAAAGTACATGAGTAATATAAATAAACTAAATCAATATATAGGTGAATCTGCACTGATTTCAAATCAGATAAATTTGAAAGTATTCTAAATAAAAAATTGAATAATAAAATCAATTAAATATTTTACAGACTAGTCTTAAATATATTTAAGAAACATTTTAAATGTTAACTGAGTTACGGAAAAAAGTTTTAATAGTTTTTGTAAATGAGTTCAATCTGTCATTTCAGTAAAGAAATAATAACTAAACTTTAAATTATAAAATGAAGCCTCTTGATCTTGATCACTGCCTTGCAAATGAAATACTACTGTAGATAAAAGATAAAAATGGGCTCTTTTGTACCACTTTTTTGACAAATGACAGCAGTTCCTTAGAGACGCGGGTTGTTTTTGGAGAACATCAGTGCGTGTTTGTGTTGTAAAGTTATGCCTGCTGGTAATTCAATAGGGGTTTCCTGCTCCATTCAGAAACTGCTGAGCCACACCTGCGCCGCAGGACACGACTGAAACGCTCACCAGGTGAAGAGGAACCGCGAACAACACACACCCGAGGAAAGAGACGTTTCATTAGACTGAGACTAACACACACCTGTTCTGTGCAATCACACACTTTAGACACTTCACAGATTACTGAGCAGAACAGAAAGTTTAACCAGTCCGTAACTGATTCAGTCAAGGTGTTCAAAGCAATCTGATCACAGGACGGAGAGGTTAAGAGTCAACTTCACACCAGGCCTATGATAAATCATCTGTGTGTTTGTGTTGTTAAAGAAAACTTTAAGAAACCGTAGAGCTCATAAAGAGCCGCAATGGTTCCGTCAAACGCTTATGAAACTTGATTTACAAGCTCCTGCACAGCAGCTTTTCTCAAACTCCACAAAACACAGAACTTCAATTTAGTTGTACATTTGTCAAAGTTTAACATTTTAGATCATCCAAGATGTAGATAAGTTTGTTTCTTTATCAGATTTGGAGAAATGTAGCATTGCATCACTTGCTCACCAATGGATCATCTGTAGTGAATGGGTGCCGTCAGAATGACAGTCCAAACAGCTGATAAAACATCACAATTATCCACAAGTAATCCACACCACTCCAGTCCATCAGTTAACATCTTAAGTCAATAGATGCATGTTTGTAAGAAACAAATGCATCATGTATTTTAGCCAAAAGAAATGGTTTGCTAAAAACCAAAGTTCATAATCCATAACGCTTCCTCCATTGAAAAAGTGGTCTGGTCTGAATCAAGAGAGAAACATCCACAGATCAAGATCGCTTACAAGCAAAAACAGTCCAAAACAAATGGATTTTGTTGAGAGGACAACAGGAGATGGACTCATTTTTTGGTCAGAAATGGCAGTTTAAAGTTAAATCTTAATGGGTTTGTTTGACAAACATGTAGCTTTTGGCTTCTCAAGAGCAAAAAAATGTTATTTAAAAAGAAAACCCTAAAATAAAAGTGAGAAAGCTTTAAAAAATAAATAAAAAAATAAATAACAAAAATGTGACAAAGCTTTAAAAGAGAAATTCTTTAAAAATTAAGAAATAAAATTAAATTAAAAGTGAGAAAGCTTTAAAAAAAAAAAAAAAGAAATCTTTAAAGGAAATTTTTAAATTATACGAGAAAAAAAAACTTTAAAAATTTCTCTCTATATATATATATATATATATATATATATATATATATATATATATATATATATATATATATATATAACAAAAAATAGAATAGAATAAAATAAAACAACAAAAAGGACATCTTTAAAAAGAAAAAAAAAATAATAAAGCGGGAAAGCTTAAAAATATACACTTAATATATAAAAACAAATAAAATATTTATACATTTAATTTATATTTATTTTTTCTATTTATATTATGCTTATGAAATATCTATCCATATATAATATGCTACAAACATATATCTCTATATTTGATAGATCATTTAAATGTTTTGAGTTATTTTAAATGTTTCATTGAGTTATGACACAAAAGCAGCTTTGAATCATTCACTGAAGTGACTGATTGAACTAATTTACAAAAAAAAAAAAAATCTAAACTTGGTTTTACTAAGCTTTACTAAAGTTAAAATGGAGATGCTTTAATTATGGATTTGATCATTAAAAATTATTAAAATCCATAAAACGATAAAGACATTTTTAAACTTCAAATTATTGCTTCTAGCTAAAATGTGACTCCATAATCCACAATAACGATCCCTCTAGTGAAAACAGAACAAAAGATGGAGTTTTTCCACTGGATGAACTGTTATTATGGTCACGTATTTTAGCTGGAAGCAACAGTTTGAAGTTAAAAACATTTCAATGATAGATTTGTTTCTTACAAACACACAGTTTTTGGCTTCACAAGATGTTAATTGATGGACTGGAGTGGTGTGGATTACTTGTGGATTATTGTGATGTTTTTAATCAGCTGTTTAGACTCATTCTGACGGCACCCATTCACTGCAGAGGATCCATTGGTGAACAAGTGATGCAATGCTGCATTTCTCCAAATCTGAGAAAGAAACAAACTCATCTGCATCCTAGATGAGTACATTGAGCAAATTGTCATTTTTGGATGAACTACTTTAAGAACTCTCAAAACACAGGAACGGGATGGAGAGAAAGAAAGACAAACTGTCATCAGTCTTCACATACTTATAGCATTCCTCATATGGATCACAGCCAAAATGAAAACCTGATGAGCAAACGTTTTTCAGAAATACACAGGACAAGAAGAAAACAAAAGTGAAATCACTTAAGGAGTTAAGCGAAAGAGTTACTTGACCTCAACAAACTGCATACTTTGTTCACTTTCACTCACACTGGAGGATTTATCTGAAAAGACTGGGGACTTTTGATGACTTCACAAAATAAATGCTGTCATTTTCAACTTTTGTTCAAAGAATTGATCAGAGTTTTTCACAAAAATGGAAACAGCACAAGTGTTTTCAACACTGATAATCAGAAACGTTTATTGAGCAGCAAATCAGCATAGAAGAATGATTTCTGAAGGATCATATGAGACTGGAGTAATGATACTGAAAATTCAGCTTTGCATCACTGGCATAAATTACATTTTTCTATATGTTCACATAGAAAATAGTTATTTTAAATTGTAATAAATTGACAATATTAATATATAATCAAATGTATTTTACACTAGGCAAAAATGCATTGCTGTTCCAGGATGCACCTGGACCCTGTAAACAGGAAGCAATTCCTGATTCTCGGCCAAGTTTCAAACAAAAGGGGCAACAAACATTATGACTGACCTCTATGTATAGGGCAGGGTTTCCCAAAATGGGGCCACAAACCCCATGGGGTTTGAGAATTGATAAACAATTTGGAAGGAAAAAAAAAAAAAAAAAATCTAAAAATTATAAAGTGACAAAAAAAAAAAAAAACTATTATAAATATAAAATCGAAGTAAAACAACTTAATGTAAAAATTAAAATTAAAGCTATCACGTTATATGATAATGTACAATAATTTTATTTAAATTAATTTTATTAACTTATAATGGTTACATTTTTACTTTATAAATTTACATCATATTTTAGTGTTCTTTATTTATAAGTCAAAAAGTAACACTAAAATATGATAAAAAGTCAAATTAATTGTACATGATAATTTTAGTGCTCTCTTAATTTTAATTTAGCTTATTTTATTAAAGATGGCACTAAAATATGATCATGTAAAAATTAATGACTTACGTAAAAATTATAAATTATGTTATCATGTTTTAGCAAATGTTTCCTTAATTTTACTAAAAAGATAACACTAAAATATAACATGAAATATAAAATTAATTTATAAATGAATAAAATGGTCATTTTAGTGCTCTTTATCTTAATTTTAAATTTTATTTTAATAATTTTTAAATAATTTTACATTTTACGTAATATTTTAGCAATTGTTATCTTTAATCAATTTTAATATGGCGTATTTATTAAAGAGCACTAAAATACGATAACATAATATAAAATTTAGAATTAATAAAATAGTCAAAATAAAATTTCACATTTAATTTGACCATACTTTAGTTTTATCTTTCTTAATTTGACTTATTTTATTAAAGATAACACTAAAAAATTATCATGTAAAACGTAAAAATTTAAATTTGACATTTCTTAATTTTTGGGATTTGTTTTTTAAACCATTTTGAATTTGTTTTATTTTAATTAAAAATAAATTAATAGAACTATAATTGAATTATTTTTTGTAATATCTAATATGAAATCATAATGTAAAAATTAATTTAAAATAAGCAGTTTTAAAATAAAAACTCCTAAAATAATAAAATGAAGTGGTTAAAATAAAATGAAATACTAAAATTATGAAATAATCTAAAACAGTTATGAAAAATTCAAAAGGTTAAATAAATAAATAAGTAAAATAGTTTAACCTGCATGTCATGTAACCATTATCTGACACCAGAGGGAATGGGTATTGCCAATTTAACAAAACTCAATTTCAGAGGGATTTAAAGTACATATTTTATGTCAAACGTCTTCAGCCAACCAAAAAAAAAAATTCTGGAAGCAAGTCCACAAGGCGTTTTTATGACTTGTTATTAATAGGAATTAAAACCTAATCTCAAGTACACATTCATCCAGTGACAACTTAATTAAAACACAACTGCAACCAAGAGGTTTGTGAGTAATTCCCGTGTCACGGCAGTCATGTGACGCAAGATCCGACCGCTGGCCGTTCCTCCACAGAAGCCAAGAGTCACAGAGACCCTCCCAGACAAACACATCCACGCTCACACAGGGACTTTGGGAAACTGTGAAAACACTACGATGAGCCGTTTTAGGGTGATTAAATGTTGTCGAATGCATTAAATCACAGAGCCGCCGCGGGAACGCTTGGAAACAGAGAGCCGTTTGTTTGGCGGGCCTCTTAAAGCAGATCCATAAATAAAGCAGACAGCTTTCTTTGTTAAAAGCCGAATTCCAACGGAGGGGGAAAAAGCCTCATTATGTTTGTGGCTCATATCGGACACTCCATTTTTCAGAGACACCTGCGATTCCTCTAGTCTGACTCGACTTTGGCTCTTAATTTGCATTTGAAAGCATTATCAATCCCCATTAAAATGAAGATTGCTCATTTCCTGCGGTTCAGCTCATTACCTCATGGGTGATGATGTCACAAGCCACAGATGGGAATAAGCGCGGTCCAACATGCTATACATGCGAATGCTGATTAAGTTTCTGGCAAGTATTACAAAACGCTCCCTTAAGATGCCGTGATTGGCCAACTTGGGTGACGGCGTTGGATGAGTTGAGATTAATGCATCGAGATACTGTAATAATCCGCATTATTCACTGACTCAAGCAACCTGTAAAACAGGCCTAAGCGTAATAACCCGCATGACATAATTTGCGTTTCATCTCGCTTTTAAGATATTACTTCTGGGGAAAAAAAAAAAACAGATTGAGACAACAAGAGATCGATAAATCAATAAATAGATGAATAAAAAAAAGATAAATAAATAAAATAAAAAAACAGCACAAATTTATCAAATAAAATAAATAAAGCTTATATATAACTTATAAAAATAAACACTAATTTATAAATAATAAATAAAATAATGTATTGATTTATAAAATAGAAAAGCAATTAATTAATGACAACAGAAGGATCGATAAATCAGAAAACGAGAGAGATAAAATGCACAAACTTATCAAATAAAATAAATATTGCTTATAACTTATAAAAATAAACACTAATTTATAAATATACATAGAATAAAAAATATATTGATGTATAAAATATAAAACAAAGTCATTAAATATAAATAAAACCAAATAAATAAAACAAATAAATAAAAACACAAATTTACACACACAAATGTATAAAATATAAATACAAATTAATCAAAATAAAAGCAAATAAATAACGTATAAAATAAAATAACTTAAAATATTAAAAGATTAAAAACCTGGTATAAAATAATTGATAAAAAAAAGCAAATAAATAAAATTTAAAATGCACAAATTTATAACTTATATAAATATCTATCTATCTATCTATCTATCTATCTATCTATCTATCTATCTATCTATCTATCTATCTATCTATCTATCTATCTATCTACACAAACCTATAAAACTGAATACAAATTTATAAAAAAATGTATAAAATATAAATACTTAATTAACTTAACTTAATTAACAAATTATAAAATACTAACTTACTAACTCAAATGTAAATACAATTTATTAAAAAAATTACTAAAACAAAAGAATAAATATATATAAAATAAATTAAAAATAATTACATAAAATGCAAATTTATTAAAAAAAATACTAACCTATCTATACACACACACAAACCTATAAAACTGAATACAAATTTATAAAAAAAAAAAATGTATAAAATATAAATACTTAATTAACTTAACTTAATTAACAAATTATAAAATACTAACTTACTAACTCAAATGTAAATACAATTTATTAAAAAAATAACTAAAACAAAAGAATAAATATATATAAAATAAATTAAAAATAATTACATAAAATGCACAAATTTATAAAAAAAAAAAATACTAACCTATAAAACTAAATTTATAAAAGAAAAAGAACAACATACTGAAGTAAATAAATACAAATACATAAGTAAATTTAAATATAATGAAACATTAAGCAAATAATAATGAAATTGTGATTCATTAATTACTTTTATTCTGTTTCAATTCACATGCAGGTTTGGACCACAAAAAAAAAAAAAAAAAAAAAAAAAAAAAAATTCCAGAATAATCAGAATAAGCATTGCTTTTATGACAGCTAAGCACATTTCTCCGTCAAACTAATTATAGTTTAATGTGAGTGTGCATAATTGTCGTGAAAATGTCAAACCAAAGCATCTTTATGCTCCTAAAAGCAGACTATTATTGAAATTATTATTAAATATATAGACGTTGGATAAGGCAAGCATTTTTATTCATTGAGATCCAGTAGTATTCAATCAATGTCTGAATCTGACATGCTCAGGCATAATAACAGCATGACATCATATGAGTTTCATCATGCACTTTATAACATATCATTTTCGCACTGAAATGCACTGATGGAACAGGCTAGAAAAAGTAGTAAAACTTGCTAAATCATGCTCATCTCTCCAAATAGCAGGTTTTAAGTCAGTCAGGTCTCTAATCTAAAAGTGCTGACGTACAAGAATGACATGAAACAAGATCTTACACGGCAATGCAAGCACTGCTGTACTGAGCAGAGCAAAGTCCCACAGCATTTCCACAGATTGCAATAATCAGCTTTCACAGCAGACACGTGCTCATGGTTTGGAATGAAAAAGACCTTCGGTTAGATCATAAATGAGCAACAAAACTACATATTTACAGTTTTAGATTGCATACACATGCAAAACCTGCAGGCATGATGCAATGCCTCATTTTTCTTTTCTTTTTGTCCATTTATTTAGTAATGTGTAAATGCATGGAAAAACTTGCAGTCTACATGTCTCAAAAAAAATATATATATTTTTTAATTACATTTAAAAATAAGTAAATGAAAAAAAAAAGATATTTAAAATTTAAATATATATATATATATATATATATATATTTATGTTAATTAACAAATTTGTGTTTATTTAATTTGTTTATGCATTTAGTCATAAAGATAAAAGACATAAAATTAAACAAACGTAAAAAAGAATTAATTAAATTTCTTTTTCAGTTTGAATGTGATTTGGGATCATTAATTTGCACAATGCAACATTTATTAAAATTTAACACATCAGGGTTAATTTTTTTACATTAATTTCTTTAAGTTTTTCTTCATTATTTAGTAATATGAATGAATAATGTCAAATACCAAATATAATTATAATATCATAAATAACAAAATAAAAGTAAAGAAAAATGATTATGAAAAAAAAAAATTTAAATGCAAGTTTTTCTTCATTATAATAATGTGAATAAAAATGTCAAATATAATATAAAAAGGATTTAAAAAATATATATTTTCAAGCTTTGTCAGTATTTAGTAATATGAATAAAATACATCAAATATAAATATCAAAAATATATAATACCATAAAATACATATTTAATGAATAATGTCTCATTTAATTTTAAGTTTCTTCATTATTTAATAATTAATGTCAAATATAATTATAATATATATATATATAAATAAATAATAATATATATATATATAAATGAGAAAAATGTATTTCAATGAAAAAGATACATTAAGTTTCTTCACTTAGTAATATATAAACAAATAAAATAAATGTGATGTTAAATATCATAATATATAAAAATAAAGAAAATACATTTTTATTAAAAACATTTAAAGTTTTCATTATTTAGTAACATGAATAAAGTAAATAAAATAATGTCAGATATCAATATAATTAATAGAAATATATAACAAAATAAAGGTAAATGAGAAAAAAAATTATAGATTCTATGACAAATATATTTTCTTGTAGGATGAGAATATAAAAAAAACTAAAAAGTAAATGAGAAACAAATGTACAATTTTTTTATAACAAGAATATATTTTGAAAAGCATTTACAGTTTAGGATCAAAATGACATTGATTTAGACCATAACTGAGCCACACAAAAAAAAAAAAAAAAAAAACCCTGTTTATATTCTACAACATCCAAATCTTGCTGACATGAATCAACACTGTTGCAGAATTGTTCTGGATCATTTCTGGGTATCAATAACACCAAATAGTAACACCGTGATGCTTGACTTACAAGCAGCGAACACCACAAACAAGCCTATTTTTAACCCATGTCCATTGCATAATAAACAGTCATGTTTCCTAATGGGAAAACAGTGTTTAAAATAGTGCATCTGTGTTTGTGGTTGCCAGTAACTCATTGATAATTAATTCTGGATTTGGCAGGAGCCCACATTAACAGTCCGGGGTCTCTCCAAAATGACATCATCCATCCGCAGAGACGCCTGTGACGGGAACACGGGACGCACTACCTACAGGAGCACATTCCTCTCCCATGAGATCATCACCGCCCCCCTCCTACAGCAGCCAATCAGAGAGAAGAGACCCTCCATTAACAGTCCCATCAGGTCACCCGAAACACTCCAGCCAGACCTACCATTGTGTCACGGCTTCATAATGTGCCACTTGAAATCATTAACAGTTTCTGCTCCACCAAACGGATGGCTGCGTAAAATAAACTCAGATACATTAAAGGAAAAAACTAAATGCTTGTCTCATGAGACTTGAGCTGTTTGCCATCATAAGACTCTAAAAACCCCACATTAGATGAAGAAAAACAGTCAGGAGGGAGAAATGACCCCAAGTTGGAGTTTAAACACCTGAGCGGCCTGCTTCAGTGAACACTAATGCATCCACAGCCGTAAATGCCTGCTTTGATTAAAAGCTAAAGCACTGCACTAATGCAAAATACTTTGAAACAACAAAGTGTTTGCAATGCACTTAACATTACGTTTAGTAGGAAATGTACTCTAGGAATGGGGACTTGACTTTAGATATCAGGATTTAATTGGACTATGAAAAAGGACTTTAAGTTACGTTTTTGTTAATATAAATTCGTTCCCACAAGGCCTTGGTTATGCCTGAAAAAAAAAAAAAAGGCTCATAAACACCAAAATGCATGAAGCAAATGAATGGAAAAACAAAGGAAATGGGAAAAAAGCAAAACAAAAAACGGTAACACTTTACAATAAGGTTCATTAGTTAACATTAGTTAACCATATTAGTTAACATGAACTAATAATGAACTGGACTTATACAGCATTTATTAATCTTTGTTAATGTTAATTTCAACATTTACTAATACATTATTAAAATTGTTAACATTAGTTAATGCAGTGTGAACTAACATGAACAAACAGTGAACAACTGTATTTCCGTTAACTAACGTTAATGAAGATTAGTAAATACAGTAACAAATGTATTGCTCATGGTTAGTTCATGTTAGTTAATACATTAATGTTTAACTAATGAACCTTATTGTAAAGTGTTACCCAAAAAACAATTGAAACTTAATTTACAAAAAGGGAAAAAAAAATATATACTTTTTTTTTTTTTAAATATTATATAAAATAAAACAAAAGTATTTTTACTTAGAAGAAATTAAAACCTAATATCAGGATCGAATAAATAAATCAATTTAATTAGAATACATTTTTTTAAAAAGTCAAAAAAAAAAAATTTGATTAAACAAAGAAAAAAACTTAAAATGTCTTTTAGCTATTTTTATTATATATATTTGTATATGATTACAATTATTTTATTTTATTGCTTTATTTTATTCGGTAAATTCCATTCATTTTATTTTATTATTTTTTTTGTATTTTATTTATTTTTAACCAGGAGAAATTAAAACCTATTATCAGAACCGAATAAATATTATAAATCAATGAGATTACAACACATTTTTACACAGAAAATCATATCAAAAACAATGATTTTGGATTTTATGCGAAGGACATGATTTTATTTTTACAGTCTAAGGTGGGGGGGGATACTTACTGAATATTAAAAAGTAACAATGATAAAATGAAATAAAAAATAAAATATAATACACAGACTTTAATGTAAAATTTTATTTTGTAGGCGGGGGGAAAAAATAAACTACTGCCGAATCTTACATGCACAATAAAATACAGAAACGGACAAAAAAAAAAAAAAAAAATCAGGTGGCCTTTACACAAAACAGTGTATGTAGAGTTGCTTCTCTATCAGTTTCACCGATTACACACTATTATCAGGCTCTGGACTCTGTCAGAGAGGAAAAGACTACTGTATTGTGGAAACCCATGTAGCGCTCAATACCAGCATGCAACAACTGCAATTAACAACCATTACTTTAATACATTCTCAAATTACTGCAGATTTGCAGCGTGCGTGTTTTGAGATAAGATCACGAACCTACAAATAAAAAAACAAGGGGAAAAAAACAAACTTGGATTTGAAACTATTTAAAGAGTCATAATGAAAAGCAGACGTTTTTGCCATTAAGTAAAAGCTTTTAAAAGTACCATGTGCGCACACACCAAAACTAAACTACAAAACAGCAAGTTTAAAAATGCTCAAGATGACATTACAACCAGCTTAACATATTCCCACCCACATTTAAATATTAATATCTACTTGAAAATGTGGTTATTCTAATTTTTCTAGTTTAGTTTTCATCTAATATTTATATTTTGTTGGTTTCATTTAATTAAACACAAAAGTTAATAGTTCACTAATACTAATTAAGACAGTAAGAAAAGTGCCATAAAATCTATCAAAAAAAAAAAGTTACTGTACTGTTCTCAGTTTTTGTTTCTACCCAACAAATGCAGACATGCTGACAGCAGCTTATTTCTCATTCAGATTTATTTCAGCACAAACGCTGGCTTCATGAGAAGTCTTGGCTTCGCACGTGCATGTGGATCTTGAAACAAGGCGAACGCTGCCAGCCGGTTGACTCAGAGTTTGTCCATATTGATGAAAGGCTGTAGTTTGATGGCATGTGTTTGTGGGCCGTGTGTTACTCCAGAGCGATGAGCTCACCCTCATACAGGAAATGCAGATGATGTTCTCAGTTTAACTGCAGGGAGGCGACCATATGGTTTATACGACGCATTGTTTGAATCTCGTTCACTCGCTCGTTTGGAGTGGGGGGCCGGAGAGAGGAAGACGCCTTTTGAAGACTTGTTGCTGGAGTTATACGAGGATTTCGTCCAGGATGTGATGCGGACGCACAAACAGACAGTCAACATGAGGCTGCTTTATATATAAAAAATAAAAAAATAAAAAAAACACACATCTTCTCGCTTTGCATTATGCAGTTTTATGCCTCATCATTTTCTTGTGCATCATGTTTTCCCATGTGAATCTGCTGTTAAATAACCTAGTTCATTTGTTTAGGTAAATCCTAAGTGACTCATCTTAGAGGATGCAGTACGGGTGGCACTAAGTGATGTTTAATTAGTTTATTCTAGTGCTATGGACTAAAATATTAGCGTTATATAATAGCGTTTCCATACGATTCAATATCAATATTTATCATGATTTTCATTTTATACTATTAATATGAAATTAAACTATTTCTTAGACCTCTCAAATGAAGGTAAAGAACAGGTGTGTAAACAGAATCATAAAAATGTCTAATTAAAGAAAAAAAAAAAAAAAGAATTCAAAACTTCAATGATTTAAATCAAAGCTTTTAATATAGTCAAGATATATAAAACATTAAAACAATTTATCTTGTTAATGTATTAAATAAGGGGCTGCACAACAGACTTGTATAAATTTAAAATGGATGAAAAATATTGGGTATGATATTACATTAAAAAATAAATTAAATGCATAACAATTTAATTTGTATTAATACAATAAATTATCAATTTAGTAGTGCATTATTATTATTATTGTTATGTTTTAAGAATTTTCTTCTACAATGCATTTGTCCTTTTTCTTTTTAAACCAAATTTGTAGCAACATGAAACTAGTCATCTAAATATAGGCTAAATTACTTATTACTAAATCCCATATTTGACAAAACATTGTTATTATTAATTTAATATTAATAAATTATTAACAAATTACTACCATTTAAATAATAATAATTATTTTTTTATAATTTTTTTTTTTTTTTTTGTCCTTTCTTCTAAACCAAACTTGTAGCAACATGAAACTGATCAACTAAATGTAGGCTAAATTACTTCATTACTAAATTACATATTTTTGCCAATAAACAAAAACACACCACTGTTATTAATTTTATATTAATTTATTATCACTTATTAAATATACAATAATAATAATAATAATAATAATAATAATAATAATAATAATAATATAATTTTATTAACAACAACAACAACAACAACAAAATTTATTATTCTTTATTAGAATTATAAAATAACTACTATAATTATTGATAATTTTATACAATAGTACTTGTCAAGAGTTTATAGCAACATGAATCTGATCTTCATGTAGGCTAAAATATGGAATATAATATAAAATATTGTATAATATAGAATATAAAAAAAAATTTACTATGCATGCATAAATAAATGACCTGAAAACGATCCTATGACATTGTTTGACTAGTTTTGGCCTGATTTTGAAGCTCAGGTAAAGCACAAGAGTTGTTTTACATGTATTATAAGCGGGTTTACAGAGATACTAAAGCTGTGGCACTGATATGTTAGATAAATAGTGTATAAAATCAGTCAAAAGAGTCATTTCCAGGTCATTTGAGCAACCAACTTCCTGAAACTAAACTATATACAGTACCAACTAGCATCGGAGCATGATGTTTACAAAGCAACAAGACAAACTACTATTGCACACAGTAAGTGGTGTTTTGATGAGGGTGGAGTGTAATTAGAGGGATTTCATAGAGACCTAAGGTGGTTTGAGAAACTCCTCATTAAATCATTGACACTGAAGAAGAGCAGAGAATATAATCTCTGCACAGTTACTGTTTTGAGTTCGATTACATGGTCGTGTTCAATCCTGTCTAGACTCAGGAACATCTGGGTGGGATCTAGGTTGGGTTCAGCAAATGGTAAAATTACTGACATATTGACATCACCAAGGTTGCCAAGTTTTCCCATCACTAGGTGTTACTCAAAAACAACAGCCAATCACAGCATGAGAGAAGGATCATGTGACCCCCGAAAGCTCAAGGTTGCTTCACCTTCAGGTGAATAGAAAGAGATACCTCGCCTGAAATAATTCCTCATATTCTCCTGTCAAAGACTTCAATTACTTCTGAACAATCGCATGACAAAGAGCCCAATAAAACCCTGAGCTTTCAGTATCTGAGCAGATCCTTGGCTGGTTATTGCGAACAGTAGCACAAGAGAGCCTGCAAAAGCAAAACGCAGCGGTGGCGTCTCGGGTTACCCGCTTCCAGCCGGACACAAGAGCTCCTGTATGAAAGCCAGTGTAATCTCAGAAAGTGTCTTTTGTAGGAGCCGGGGGCCAGGAATAAAAGACAAGAGGCGGCAGAAACCGGTGACTCTGAGAAAGGGCGTCCTGAACGGCTGAATGACATTTCTCATGCTTTAAAAGGGTCTTTTTCACCTGTGGACCAGAAGAGTTACTCAAAACCTGGACACGTGAGAGGCAGCCAAGGCCTAAAGGTTTCTAAAGTAGTGCTTCCAAAGTAAGCACCATAAGAGTCAATTACTGTTTTCTTGAAATAAAAATTGAGGCCTGAGAAATTTTTCCACATTTAAATTTTTTCTAGATTCCTTTTTATTGTAATTACGTTTTACAAAAAAATATATTTTTAGGGCCCTATGAAATGGATTTTATATTCTTAAATTCTGTTTCATTTTTTACCATTTAAGCTTTTCTAGCTTTCATTTCTTTTCCATTTAAACATTTCCAAAATGTGTTTTAAAGGATTAATTAAATTAATGGTTAAGTTAAATTAAATTAAATGCATGTCTGATTAATTTAAACCATGAAACTTGTCAATTTAAAATGAAGTTTAACAAAAATTTAATTTTTAGGGTCCTATGAATTTTTTCCCCCCAAATTCTCTAAACTGCATTTTAATAGTGAAATTAAATTTATTAAAAATCAAAATAAATGTCTAATTACTTGAAATCATAAAAAATTGCTGTTAAATTGTACAAGTTGTATGACTTCAATTAATTAGACATGGTTTAATCCAATTTAACCATTAAAACACAGTTTAGAAGACTTGAAATTGTGGAAAAATTTAATCTAGAAAAACATTTAACTTAACAGGTAATGTAACTTCACCCTTAAAAACAGGATATTAAATAGAATAAAATGAAATCTAAAAAAATTAAATTGGGGGGGGGAAAAGAAAAGAATTAGAAAAAATATTTCTTAGGGTCCTAAAATTGTAAATGTTAAACTTAAATTGCTGTTAAATTGCACCTTTAACAAAATTTACATTTTATGGACCCCATGAAATAATATTTTTCCTTCTAATTCAATTTTTTCCCCCAAAATTGCTTTTTCCCCCTTTAATATTTCTAGATAATTTTTCCCCCATTGAAAATTCCATAAATGTTTCAAATCTGTGTTTTAAAAGGTTAAATTAAATTTAACAATCAAAAACAGTTAAATTAATTTAAGTCACAAATATTTGTACAAAAATTCAAATTCAATTTATTTTCCAAATGACATGCCTAAAAAACATGCCTAATTTAAATCAAAAGTTGCAATTTAACAGCAAAGTTAAAAAAAAAAAAAAATTAAGGGCCCTATGAAAATGTTTTTTCCTCAAAATTCATCTTATTTTACTGAATTCTGTGCGTTCCATTTTAATTTTTCAAGATCACATTTTAATTGTTTAATTTTAATAAATCAAAAGCATATCTAATTACTCAAACTGAGATGTATAGTAATGTATGTCACAATTTCTTCAAGTTAAACTACTCATTTTCACACACTGCCAAGCGTATGTGCGTATATGTAATGGCGAGTTTCTCTCAAATGATGTCCTCATCTAGTGAGACACTGAAATCACAGCAAGCATCACACAAAGACACAACACATGCAGGATTCAGTCTTTTTACAGCTTAGTATTTACAGACACTAGCCCACATTGCAATATGATTTAAGAGTATCCAACCAGCTTCAGAATTATTTACTTAAAATTTGACAAATTCCATGAGATTCTGCGTTATACAGTAAACTCCATTTTCACGACTGGATACCGCGTTTTTCGCATCACGGAAATCATAGGGCCCTAAAAATAGCAAGCAACATTGCGTAATTGTGTAAAACGTAAATGAGTGATAAGAAATGCATTCGAGAAAGTAAATCTTTTGTAAGGCCCAAATGTCTAAACTTGCCTGTGTATAGAAAGGCTTTGAAGCTTTTTTACGCATCTGAAGTCATCCAGGCTCAACCGAGCCAAAGTAAATAACAGTAGGCAGGAAATCTGTGTAACCGTTCGCAAATCTTTTGACTTATTGCTCGGTGACAAACAGCAGTGAAAACACACATAGCAACAGAAAAATGACTGGCCTTTTGGGTCCCGTCCAAACAAGCGGATTGCTTTTCTATAGGACCCTTTGTTTTGCCGTTTTATTTGTGCTCGTAAAAAAAAAAAAAAAAAAAAAAAAAAAAAAAAGTCCCCAGCACTCCCTGATCTGACAGACAAGTCTGAACTGTAAATCAAACAGAAGCTCTGGTACCTTCCACCGGGCAATACGACCTATATACACAAGCACAGGAACACTGGCTTACACCCAAGGGTGGAGACTACAATCGCAGGAGGAATTTGCCTTGGTGATATTCTTAAGATGCAATTCATGTTAACAAACCCTATAGGCTCCAGTTAAAAGATGCCTTTGGCCTTAACCAGGCATTTTCAAACTGGGGGCTGCAATGGAGTGCTAGGGGGTTCATGGAAAGATTTACAAAAATAAAATGGAAATAAAATATTGATTAAAACAGAGTAAAATGAACAAATATACAACAGATTAAAACAAAACTACATTACATTAGAATAAATTCTAAATCAAATAATGAAAACATTAGACATTACACAAAAGTAAATTAAATTCAATTAAAAAAATCTATTAAAAGTTGATTAAAATAAATAAATTAACAAATAAGTATTTAAAACGAATTAAATAAAATAAGTAAATTAAAAAAGTTAATAAATTAGATAAAAATAAAAATGATCAAAATTGATAAAACAATAGTTTAAAATAAATTAACAAATACACAGAATAAAACAAAAGCAAAATAGATCAAAATAAATTTGATGAAATAAAGTTAATTAAAACAAGAGTAAAATGAATGTAACAAAAACTGATTAAAACAATTTTGCTAAAAAGATTAAAATAAATAGATAAAACTAAAAAAATTTATAAAAGGGTAAAATAACAGATTACAACAAAAAGATTTAAATAAGAGTAAATAAATTTTAAATTATATAAATATACATTCAATAAATAATGATTGAAATGACAAACTAAGCATTATATTGAACAAAAAAAAAAAAAAAAGATTAAAAATTGTAAATAAATACTATGAGTAGGAACTTAATATTCTCCAAATAACATTTTAGAAAATAAATCTTTATTTGAGAACCTTTCTTTTTTTTTTTTTTTTTTTTTTTTTTTTTTTTTTTACAGCAGATGGCTTTTAAATTTTAGGATGGGATGTCCCTCACACGAGGATGATCATATTAGTGCACCTGTGGCTTTAAAAACCTTGAAAACCCCTGACCAAAACGCTTTTTGACCTTAAACTAGTAGCCTCCAAACAGAAACCCCATGCAAATCATTAAAAACGGTGCACATTTGACCTGCAAAGTACAAGCAGCAGAACATGGAAGAGATGTTTTGAATTAAGAACATGACATCAGAGTCAAAGCACGTGAAAAATGCCTATGAAGAGGTTAAACCGCGCTTCAGGAGCGTGATTGTGTAAGGCCGCATGAGCTCATCGGACGCGCTCGACGCTTTCAGACGCAGTCTCAACACAGATGGCATGTTGGGAGAGTAAATGATTAACTTTAAATCGCATACTGACCCACTGCACGGGTCTAAAGACCAGAAGGACGAGCGCTTACGGAGCAAACTGGTGACTGAAGTGTTAATGCAATCCAGATAGCATGTGGGAAACCAGACACGCTTGCAAACTTCTCCCTCCAGAAAAAGAAAACCAGAGAGAAACTGCTTAGTCTTAAGGCTGACGTCAATTACATTGTTTGCTTTCGCTGGTTGCGTTGAACCCCGAAGGTCAAAGCTTCTTTGCAAACAATGCAATCTGACCTTTGCTACCATGCAGACGGGAGAAGCGTTTCCCGCGTTGACCTAAAAACATTCCCTGTGTGAAAAAGCCATCCGGCCAAGTCTGTCCGACCTCATGCGGTCAGACTGAACGTAATGGAAGAGGTTAACGTAATGATGGCAGACCGCAGGAGAAACCTGTGCAGACGTCCCACAGAAAGCCGGGGTTGTTTTAGGCAAGCTCACCTTCCCTGGCTCTCATGCGCGTTTTAACGCAGCGTGACTGAGAATATTATTGCAGAGGTTGTTCTATAGCAACCCTGAAATATTTGCTCAAGGCCTCGTCTCTTTGAACGCCGCCGTACGTGCTGTTTTCCACGTTCGGGTTTCGTTATTTGGACCGAAGGCAGTATCTGGGACACATTACTGAAACTGTGATGCAATCCGTCCTGCTGCAGGAATGTGAGGTTTCTGCATCAGCAGCTTCTGGAATTGCTGCGAGGAGCTGAACTTTGGCGAGGGATGCATTAGCGGGCACATTTATTTTTTTACTCTGTGGCCAAAGAAAGAAAGAAAGAAAAAAGAAAAAAAAAAAACACTGAATGCAAGATGTAATGTAAGCATCCCATGGGGAAAAAACCATCAACGTAACATCTGAATTCAGAGGTGAAAAGCTAAAACATAAAATTGGAATTTAGAAGGAAAAAAAATTTGCAAGCTGTAAAATTAGAATTTAGTGGTGAAAAAAGCTACAATTGCAAAATTAGAATTCAGAGGTGAAAATGCTAAAATTGTAACGTGTAAAATTAGAATTTTGAGGTGAAAAAAAGCAAAAGTTGCAAGATGTAAAATTTAAATTTAGAGGTGGAAAAAAAAAAAAGCTAAAATTGCAGAACGTAAAATCAGAATTCGGACAGAAAAGAGCTAAAATTGCGAGATGTAAAATCAGAATTCAAAAGGAAAACAAACAAAATTGTAAGCTGTAAAATTTAAATTTAGAGGTGAAAAAAGCTAAAATTTTAATTCATAAGGGGAAAAAAAGCTAAAATTGCAAGATAAAAATCAATTTTGGGGTGAAAAAATAAGCCAAAATTGCAGAATGTAAAATCAGAATTCAGACAGAAAAAAAAGCTAAAATTGCAAGATGTAAAAATCTGAATTTAGGTGAAAAAAAAAGATAAAATTGCAAGATAATCTAAATTTTGGGGTAAAAAAAAAAAAAGCCAAAATTGCAGAATGTAAAATTAGAAGTAAAAAAAGGTAAATTTGTGAGATGTGAAATCAGAATTTATAAGAGAAAAAATGCTAAAATTGCAAGATGTAAAATTAAAATTTAGAGGTGAAAAAAGCTAAAAACGCAAGCTGTAAATGTATAATTTAGAGGTGAACAAAAGCTAAAATTGCAGAATGTAAAATCAGAATTCATAAAGGAAAAAATGCTAAAATTGCAAGAAAAATTCAGAAAGGGGAAAAAAAAAAAAATTTAGCTAAAAAAGCTAAAAATTGTGAATTGTAAAGGCTGTAACCTTGGACAAATTACTCAAACTGTGATGCAATCTGTTCTTCTGCAGGAATGAGAGGTTTCTGCATCAGCAGCTTCTGGAATTGTTGCGAGGAGCTGAACTTTGTTGTTGCGAGGGTCGCATTAGCAGAGCCCTGCATCCTGTTGCTTCTTTTAGACTGAAACAATAGCGGATTCCACCAAAATGCCCCACAAAATCCATGTGCACAATCACAGGTTTCTGGGTTCATGTTCAAGGTTTTCCTTCCGGGAGTTCAGCCTAACCAGAGTGGCTCTTCCTGTTAAAGTGCCTGTTAGATGCGGCGTATTCATTTAAGCTTAATTAGCTGCACAATAAAAGGTATGCTACTTATTTCAACAACCTGTAAAAGAGGGCTTTTCTATGCAAGCTTGTTTTCACATGGGATAAGAAAAGGTAATTGTACTTTTTAATCTCACAATTCCAGCTTTTTTTCCAAGTTATTGAGAGATGTTCTAAATCATGACATGTACAAAACTTGAGTTGAGCTATAAAATTAAAATTTAGATGTGAAAAAAAAAAAGAATTACGAAACATAAGATTAGAAAAAGTAAAAACTTCAAAATGCAAACTTTTTCCTCTCAATTTTGAATCAAAATCCTCTTTGAATCAAAATCATTAGATTAAAATAATTGCGATTTTTACAATTCTGGCTTTCAGTTCTTGTTTTAGTTTTGTTTTTTGTTTTGTTTTTATTTTTTGCAAGATAACACTGAATTGTTATACATTTACTCGCTATTGAGAGGAAAAAAGTACAACAATTGAGAAAGCAATTACAATTAATTTTTTTCTCTCTAATAAAAAAAAACGAGATGTAAACTCTGAATTCAAAAGGGAAAAAAGCTAAAATTGTAAGAGCTAAAAATCTGAATTCTAAGAATCAAAATCATGAGATAAAGACAATTGCAATTTTTCATCTCACAATTCTGGATTAAGAGTTAAATTAATATAATTGATTTAAGCTTGCAACTGTGGTAAAAAAAAAAAAAAAAGAATTGTCAGTTAACATTAAAAAAAAAATTACTCTGTGGCAGAAAAAAAAAAATAGAACGATGTAAAATTAGCATTTAAAAGAAAAAGCTAAATGTGCGAAAAAAATGAATGAGAAAGGCAATTGCAACTTTTTCGTCACAATAATGGCTTTTTCCTTACAAATCAGATTTTTTCTTCTCAGAACTTGCAACCAAAATTGTAAGAAATTGCATCAAATTGTAAGATAAACACGCAATTGTTTCTTTTTTGGTTTAAAAGAATTAATATTCAGATGGATTTAAATGGATAAATACGCTAACTTAACACTGACTACGTTTACATGGACACCAGTAATCTAATTAATGACCTTATTCTGAATAAGACAATAATATGATTAAGCTGTTTACATGAGTTGCTTTTAGAATATTCCTTTCATGTTCCCGTTTTACATGTTATAGTACATAGATCGGTTAATGACACGCATCATTAACACGCGACGCTATCAGTTCATCTTCGTTATAGACTTTTGGATGTTTCGGTTTTAATTTGACAAAAGCTTGAAGTGGCTCTGGACATATGCAACACATTTTTGTGCATGCTGTGCTGCTCCAAAGCGTCTGCTCCATACAGCGAGCGTTTCAGAGCCAGACAGTTTTTAGGGAAAAAAAAATCACACGCAAGCACAGTCACCGAAAGCCAGTTTAGTTTGACTTTTTTTTGTTTGTTTTCATTTTGAAAACCCTGTTATCTTTGCCGTTTACGTCACATTACGCCTTGGAGGCTTTCTTTTATTTATTTATTTTTTATTAATTAATTTGATTGCGCGCCCTGTAATAAATGGTTTAGTCGGCATATAACACAGCATGTGATGGAGTCCATGCCTCGTCTTATTAGTTTTTGTTAATAAATGCTATATAAGCTAGTTTTATTTGATTGTTGTTATGCTGTTTAATTAAAAATAACAAATCCATCTTTTAAGAATTTGTTTTAATCTTAAAATTGATAGGTGTAGCCTATATGTAAGCAAAAGATCATGAATTCGTAAAAGTAAAAGTGAAAAGCATCCTAAGCATTCCGCATAAGATGGGCTTAGATTTGGAAATACATTACATCTACATTTCAGTGGTAACCGATAAGGTGATGATGATCATCATCTTTCTTTATTATGGTTAGCACTGTTACCTCAACTAAAGCGGCGTCTCTTCGGAGCTGTCATTTTCTTAAATGAGCCGTGGCAATGTTTCAAATGAGCTTCTAACCAAAACAAACGTCTTTATTTTCAAAGTGATCACCTTGTACCCAAACCATTTGAAACTAAGGAGCCATTTGTCCTACGATTACATACAACAAGCTCTTCGGCGCCGCGTTTGCGGGACTCATGTTTCGCGCTGTTGGGGATTTAAAAAAGTGACGTGAGTGGCTGTGTGTGTGTGTGTGTGTGTGTGTGTGTGTGTGTGTGTGTGCGGGAGGCAGAGCGGCAGAGAGATGCGACAGAGTTGCGAAATTGCAGGCGCGGCTCGAAATGGCTGTTATTTCAAATAGCGTACCATATTAAACTAATCGGTTAACCGGTTTCAACCGGCTAATGAGGCTCGGTGGTCGGTCAAGAAATTTTTTAGTTTTCGCCATCCCTACATAAAACTATAAATTATGATAACAGACAAACTATTTATCAGCAATGAGCATTGATTAATCCCATGTTGTAGCAAAAAAAATTAATAAATAAAAATGAAACCAAAGCATATGCACGTGCGACCAACTGAGAGCGTTATGCCGCGTTCCAGGAAACCCGTGTTTTTCCAAACTTCTACCCGTGAAAGTGCTACAAAGTCCTGAGTCGTGGTTTGAAGACGTGATTTACGAGCTCAAAAACCTGTCTGGAACGCAGCATTAGTGTGTATCCTCTGGTGAAAAGTCCTACGCAAGGGGAGTAGTGTGATTAAGGTGTGTACATGTCTTCCATAATGCGACTAAAATAGGAATACTCCACCTGTCTTAATTCGATTTGTGTTTACTCCGATTATGACTTTAGTCGGATTAAATTAATCAAAAATATCAGTTTACATGGTTGCTTCTTAATCAGAGTATTGTCTTAATCGCGTTAAAATCGGAGTATTGTTGTCCATGTAAACGTACTCACTGACAGTTATTGAACTGAATCAACACTGAACACAACTGACCTGACAAACTCTATTGTCTTCTGTAGAACTGGTTATAGCTCATTTCATAATTGAACTTTGCAACTCTATTGCTGAACGGAACTGAATCAACTCTGATCTAAATTGATCTGAGTAATGACGCCATTGTTTTCTGTATAAATGAAAGTGAATTTGTTTGATAATTGATCATGCAACCTTTACACTGTAATCTTGTTTATTACTGTAAAGCTGACACAATCTGTATTGCATAAAGAACTACCTGTACATAAATGAATATGACTTGATCCTCTATTTACTGAACAGTCATAAATGCCGGTGGGAACGACTTGATCTCTTTAAAACAGTCGGTTTAACGTGAATGCAAACACATTCAGCTTGTGTCTTCCTTTGTGTGTTTGTGTGTTAAAGGGCAAGCGAAGGCCAGCGGCAGCTCTACACCCATCCAGTACAACAAGTTCTGAGAGTTTGGCCTTGTGTTCAAATCAGTGCTGCGTCTCAAAGCGGGTCGGATAACTTTAGGAAAATTAGTGAAAACTAAGTTTTCTTAGCCACATTTACCTGTACAGACAAGTGAACATCACAGGGTGACACAAATAAATACAGGTTCAGGACAGCCGGCTACAATAATAAATCAACGTTTGAGGGAAACCTATTGATATTTGTTGACATACTGATATTTCTGATTAAAAAAAAAAAAAAGATGATGAAAAAACCCTCCAAGTTTGCTGTGCTTGTTTGTAGTGCTGCACAATTTGGCCAAAACTTGATTATTATGACTACAATATGACTTAGTTCATATTGTTCTTTATGATTATTACTCCTTAAAAATGAGCAAAAACAAAACACATGATTAAAATTACTAATATTAAAAGAATAAAACAACAACAACAACAATTATTATTATTATCATCATCATCATCAACTTTATTAATTAATTTTATATTTTTTAATGTAATTATTTTATTTTTGTAAACAAAAAAAATTGTATTAGATAAGACATTAACTTCACTAAAATTAAAATAATGAGGATTTGATAACAATAATAATAATAATAATAATAATAGGGTAGAATATAATTAATCTCTATAATATCTATGTAAACAATGTCTATTAAATAAAAATAATATAAATATAAATGATTAATATTTCAGTAAAGTATACTAATAAATAATTACTAATAAAAGAAATTGAATAAAAAAAAAAAGAGTATTTACAACTAAAAAAGGTCAAAGAAATATTATACACTATATTATTATTTTTATTTTATTATTATTATTATTATTATTATAATAATATACTACAAGTAAAAATACAATAGAATAAATTACTAGTTAAATAAAAAAATCTTATGTTCATTGTTATTAAATCAAAAATTATAAAGTAATAGAATTAGTAATAAAAGAAATTAATATTTCACTAAAATAGAGAATTTATAATACTAATAAATAAAATTACTAATAAAAAATAATTCAACTAAAAATTTCTAAAATAATATTTGACTATTATTATTATTATTAATAATACTAATATAATTGTGTAGAAATACAACAGAATAAATTTAATAATTTAATTTGAAATGATTGTAATAGACAATTAATGATCCTTATTTTTTACTAAATAAAACCTAGTAATAAAACAATTTACCAATTAAAAAATAAAAATAATAAATGTAGAAATACAATAGAATAAATGTAATTAAATTGAATATCTGAAATGTTTGTAATAGACAATTAAATAACTTATTCCTTTATGATAATTATTTTTACCAAGTAAAACATAGTAAAACAATGAATATACCAATTTGTAAAAAAAAAAATAATAATAATAATAATAATAATAATAATATATATATATATATTTTTTTTTTTTTTTAATTAAATATAAATAAATAAAGGATATAATGGAATAAAAGTCAATTTAACAAACAAAAAATTATATAGTTTAGCTTATTATTAGTTTCAAATGATTATCTAAAAAAAGTTGGCTTAAAGATTAAGATGCAAAGGCCAGAAAGTTTAATTAAATTTGTTGGATGAATCCGAAGGAGTCTAAATGGTAGCTGCAACAAATACTGCTATTTTAGGCCTTGTTGCTTCTACAAATCCAAAACAAACCAAGAAGAGTCTTTTGTGTAAAGCGCACGTCCACACCCTGAACATTTGATCTGTTCATAAAGCTGCCTGTCAGAACAACTCCTGAAAACCTTCATTTACTGTACAGAGCCAAAGAAGCAAACCCTTCCACAGGAACTCATCCCACACGTTACTTTACAAGCCGCTGAGATCCCAATAAAGCCGATAGGGAATGTTTTATACAAACGAAGAAAAACTCCGCAACCTAACACGGGCGAACCTTTGGCTCAACCGTGCCGTTCCCGCTACTGTTTGCATAGCGTGAAGATACGGCATCTGACAGCCGCCCGCTGACCGCCGGGAATCACAGACCCGCTCTTGTTCTGGGACGGCCCTCGAGAAGAGCCGATGGAAACAAAACGAGAACCTGAGATTTGCAGAGAAACATCTGACACTTTTGGCTGCTCAAGCCAAGATCTTTCAGATACAAACATCTCCATAATGACAGGAGACAGTCCAACCCACAAGAACTGACTGAAGCGGTTTGTTTTGCTCCAAATCGATCTACGACGGATTGAACACGATACTGAAATTAAAGCATAATTTAACGCCACTCTAGAACAGCCCAAACAAATCTCTTTCAACTCTCTGGTGGGGAAGCTGGCGCTCAGAAGGACCACAGTCCAAACGGGTTTTTAATAATACGCTTCTCTGTCAGGCTTTGTCCTGGGAACACTTTCAGACGTCTTAATTCGCTCTGAGGGGAAGTTTTAAATCTTGGGCAACTCGGACCACTTCGGCTTTGGATGGCAGCTCATGTGTGACTAAGTCCTTCACAAACGCACTCCAAAAATCCCTCACATACTCTTACCGGCAACAAACGCGCGCAAGTTGCCGGTAGCCAACTCTACTTTTTTTCTCGGTACTTTAGCCTAGTTTGTGTAATAATGAAAACATTTCAGTGAAAAAATAAGTCCAAAACTCTCTATTTCAACATTATGAACAATAGGGCTCTACAATCTTTTGCTTTTTTTTTTTTTTTTTTTGTAATTCTTATGCGTTTTCATTTTTCTGATAATCAGATGAAAGCATAAACTTATTTTTAATCAAATGAAAACTAAACCCTTTTAATTTTTGGCAAACAAAGAGGTTTACTGTTAAAATCAATACATGGAAGAAAAATTATATTGTTTAAAACGTTTAAATAATAATAGTATTTTTTTCTACAATTAAGTTGTTAATCTTGTAATATTTATCATATATATTAGGGGTGGCACGGTTCACAAAACCCACGGTTCGGTTCGTATCACGGTTTTAGGTCACGGTTTTCGGTTCTGTACGGTTCTTGTTTTTATTTTTTTTATTTTAATCTTTAACACTCCAGAAGTTTACTTTGGCATATGAAATGTAGCTTGATTATCCACAATTTAGGATACATTATTAAAAAAAAAGTTTTATCATGTAATCATGCACAAACTGAATTGGACTTGACTTTAAGCACATTGTTGAGACCATCTCTGAGGAAAGCTAGGGGAGATTTGATACAGCAATAGAGAAGACATTGATGACATGCTTTTCATTTATTTGGCAAAAACAGGACAATGTGTATCTCTACAGGAATTTATGTGCCTTTTTAGCACAAAGATTGAACTGAAGAATTAACTTGCATGTCTACCAACACACTGGCGTGATGTCTTCTCAGCTGAACTGACAATTTAAGATGAAATCATGACAACCAAAATGTTCCCACACACCTGACCTGGCTAAGGGGCCGTTCACATGAAGCCTCTTTTGCGCACTCAAGTTTGTTATTTCAAATGTAGACGCGCGGTATGCACGCTCGTAATGGAAGCGACGCGGTCCGACACGCTCATTTTTTCCAGGCGCGTTTGCGCCGCATCGAGATAAAAACAATCAACTTTTCAAAATTCCGCAAGCTCACCGCAGACCATGTGACATGAACCAACCAATCAGCTTCATCCTTTCCTTTAATAAAATTGAAAGCACAGCCAAGTTGGATGAACAGCGTATCATAGCTGGCGCATCCTCCAACTCCGGGCAGCCTTACTTATCTCTCCCACTTGCCATTTTTCTACACGTGATGTAACCTGCAGCACTCCACTTTTACTGTCTCTGTCTACACACACCTCTTATTTCATGCAAAAAGGACACTCACGAGGCTACATTGCACATGCGTTGAACCGTTGAACCGTGCGACGCACACACGCACCGAACCGAGACAAGCGAACCGAACGGTTCGGTTGTTTTTCATGTACCGTGCCACCCCTAATATATATTGTTTTATGTCAATTATTTAAATAGGAATAACTAAACATACATTATACTGTTCAAAAGTAATACAAGACTAATATTGTTCTGTTACATGTTAAACCGTACTTTTATTTCGACAGGTTGCCGTGAAGTTTCTGTGTGTACAGTATGATATGATGCTAGTTTTCTCAAATGAAACGGTAAAAGTGACGCTTACAGCAGCTTTGGAGATTGAGTTTCTGTTCATGTGAGATGCAAAGGCAATTAGCAGGAGCGTCATGCGTGCTTCAGGATGCGTGTAGTAAAAAAACAAAACAAAAAAGCGTCTCCGCCATTTGTACATACAGAGGCAAACGTGCAGGATTCATATTAAAACTGTCTTTTTGCATTTCAGTTTTCACAGACACTAGTCCATATCGCGATTTGAATTAAGTGACAGACCAACTTTTGATTTATTAATCCAAAAATCGACGAATTCCGTGACATTTTGCGCTATAGTAAATTCCGTTTTTATGAATGAATGTTTTCGCGGAGGAGACATTGTAAACGCGCGACCATGTAGAGACAGAAATGACATGCCTTCGTGTAAATAAGACAAATAACAAGCCAATTTAGTTTGTTTAATAAAAGAACAAATGTATAGACCTGTTCTATAGGAAAGATAACCTTAAATGACTTCTATTGTGATCTGGCGCTATATCGAAAATAAAATGAACTTGACGTTCAAGGGGGGCGGGGGGGGTGCCGTTGGGGGGGGCGAGATAATGGTAGGGGAAACACTGATACTAGGGATGTTAACCGATGACCGTTTGACCGTATCAACGTTAACCGGTCAAAGTTGTCGGTAGTCGGTTAAAAAAAAAGTGATATCTAAATTAGGCTATTATAGACAGTGGACTATATGCTACTACAGTTAGCCATCTCATTCCTCATCTTTTTGTGTTAAGTGAACAAATTATCCCTCACACTCAATTTTTCATAACTCGCCTGTTTGTACTTAATAAATCAATAAAAACATTTGGCGCGAGGTCACAGCGTTTGGGTTCGCGCGCTCACAAGGTTTGCGAAAAGTAAAGGCAACAGGGTAAAACACTCGAGGTTAGAGCCAGGGCAGACGACAGGATGAAGCGTGCAAAGAAAAGTAGTGTGTGGGACCATTTCACCAAAAAGAATGAGACAGATGTAAGTTGCAACTTGTGTGATACAGTGCTTAAATACAGTAGCAGCACATCATCTATGATGTATCACCTGAAAACGCGACACCCGCAAGCCTCTTCGGGTGAGAAAGGTAGCCAAAGCCAACCTACCGTGTCATCTATGCTAGCAGGTAGGAAATGTGAAATGGAAGGAAATGAGCCGTGGCAATGTTTCAAATGAGCTTCTAACCTAGACAAATGCCTTTATTTTCAAAGCGATCACCTTGTACCCAAACCATTTGAAACTAAGGAGCCATTTGTCCTACGATTACATACAAGCTCTTCGGCGCCGCGTTTGCGGGACTCATGTTTCGCGCTGTAGGGGATTTTAAAAAAGTGACGTGAGTGGCAGTGTGTGCGTGTGTGCGGGAGGCAGAGCGGCAGAGAGATGCGACAGAGTTGCGAAATTGCAGGCGCGGCTCGAAATGGCTGTTATTTCAAATAGCGTACCATATTTTAAACTAATCGGTTAACCGGTTTCAACCGGCTAATGAGGCTCGGTGGTCGGTCAAGAAATTTTTTAGTTTTCGCCATCCCTAACTGATACTAACCAGGGCTCGACAATAAGGACTGCCCGATGGCCCGGGGCCAGCATGCGAGACGCTCGGGACAGTAGACCCGATCGGGCCAGTGCTGCCTTGTCACTACAGTTTAATTTGCCTGCACAAATACAGTCTAATGGTGCGTTAACACAGAACGCCAAGCGAATATGCGCATCGCGTCACTCGCTCTAGTTTATTCGCGGGATGTTTTTCCCGTCACTCGCGCGAATAACAACAAGGCACGATCGACCATGGCGGAGATAAATACGATCGCTGCTTTGTACTTGCTGTGCAAGTCCTAAATACACCGGAAAGCCAAACGTCAACGTGTCTGGGTTCACAGCACAGTAATGTATCACAGACATATCTCACGAATCCTTCCATAAACAAAGTGTAGAGAGAGTGTAAATAAGAGATTGATCGTGCAGTACAGAAAGTGTCATTGATTATAATAGACCTTTGTGATATCGCAAACTAAGATGAGTGACAGCTTTTCATATTTTTTTATGGGAGTTTGTAAATAAGATATTGATTTAATACAGCAGTTAAATAAACAAGTAGTTAAGTGACTTCCATTGTCTGACAATAACACTATGCCTGATTTTGCTCTGATTCGTCATCAAAAGTCACACCGCTGTGTTTGAACGTAGAGGCGCTTATAAGCGAATGTGGGTTTTCAAACGAATCTAGTGAAATGATTCAATTTCCCATTCATAAAGAGTCACTTGCGTTATTCCTGAATGAACCATGCGTTCGAACGAATCGAATGATACGATTCAGTAATTTCAGTTTCTTGCCGCCACCTGCTGGTAGATCCTTTCAGTTATTGAAATCTTAAATACTTCTGTATTGAAAATTGTATATTTAACACATTAATCTCAACATGAATATGAATTTGATTGCACTCATGGCACCTGAGCCTCATTTTCATGGATGACACTGTAAAAATGAAGACAGAAACCTTGCTGATCATTAAACTATTACTAGCACTACCTCTTTCTTGTGAAAGGAGTTTTAGTTCAATGAAGCAAATTAAAAATGACTGGAGAAGCAACCTCTCAGTGGATTCACTCCACAAACTTTTATTCATCAGCATTGAAGGGCCTGAGTTGGACCATTTCAATGGCCAGAAGGTAGTTGAAAGGTGGCAGAAAGGGCTCTGAGAGTATTGCTCTAGAACAGAGACAATATTTGGGATCTTCTGATCAAGACCAGAAACAATCCATCACAATAAAACTTTTATAACTTTAATAACACTGTTTACTAATATCGTTTAAATTTTCTTCTTTGCAACAACATTCCGTTAAAAGGAGTCCTCCATTTATGTATAGTTAACTGCTGATCTGGGACCATCGATCTGGACAGACTGTTGTGCATAAATATAGTCACATCACAATTATAATTTCTTAAATTGTCAATTGTATTTAAAGAAAAGTTATGCTGAATAAAAAAAATGTATAGTTATTTTTGGCTCTTGACACATTATTGAAAATATGTGGCTAAGAAATAACTATTAACTTTTTTTTTTGGTGGGGCCATTAAAAATTTTGGCAGGGCAAGTAAAAATCTGAACCACTGGCCCGACACCACCACCAAAACAAGCACAGTAAACCTTTTCAGCCACACATACATGCAGCAAACTCCTCACTGAGAAGCAAATCATGATTGAACTGGAAAAGCAGCAGTCTGTTTATGCAGGGCTTTTCTGTGCAGATTACAGTCTGAATCTGTCTGGGTTGATCTCAGAGGGAGGCCCACGGTGGCTTGTGGTTGCCGTTGTGATTAAAGGACATTAAACACCAGTGAATTCCATGAGCATGACAAGAGCCTGGAGAATCCTATTTGTTTAGCTTGAGAGCAGAAGATGCGAGCGGGAACAAGCTTTCTGCATCTTCCAGGGTCAAGCCTCTCTAACAAGCCATCGCTGAGTTTCTAGCTTTGGCAGAAAGACGGCAGTTTTGATTCCAGCAGCGAGCTGAACTCTTATAAGGCTACTGTTGGGAAGGGCTGCACAATCAATTGCAAATAAAACTGCAGTATGGCTTATTGAAATCACGAAATCACAAAGACTGTGATCTAATTAAATAAATAGACATGCTGTGAGTTTCAGAGTGAAACGTGGCACTGTGTTCATTTGTACACCAGCAACTTATTTTCAGCATTTTTAGCGTCTATGAGCTCCAAAAGCTCTACGGTTTAATATTTATAAACAGCCATAAACATAAATTATATTTTTCTTAATAATGTTATTTTACAAAAAGTAGTAATACAGCAAAAATAGTGTTTATTATAATATATTTAGCTCCCAAAAATGTAAATTCTATCAATATGACAAAAACATAATTGTAAATAAATAATATTAACACATTAGTTTATTATATATTTGGCCGCAAAAACGTGGTTTATATAATCAATGATAAATTAATAAACAAAAACAAATAAATAAATGCCAAAAGTTGTTACATTTTTGGCTCCAAAACAATTTGAATTTACATAAAGACTACCAAATAATTTGATAGATAAAGCAAAAAAAATGTGTTTATTATATATTTGGACTAAATGTTGACTTATACATCCATGACAATAAATAAATAACTTTTTAAAAATGAATTATAGTTACACATTTGACTTCAAAACTATTTGAATTTACATATAACTAGAAAAATCAAAAGTAAATAAATTATTATTATTATTATTATTATTATTATTATTATTATTATTATTATTAGACTAAACTGTTGACATTTATGACTGTAACGAAATGGCAAAAAATGTGTTTATCATTATACATTTATACATCTACGACTACAGATATTTAATAAAAAAAACATTACTAATAATAATAATAATAATAATAATAATAATAATTATTATTATTATTATGATTTATTATTATTATATATTTGGATTTATATTTTTAAACATTACAATAAATTAATAAATAAATGGTGTTTATTGTTATTACATATTTGGACTAAACAATGTTGATTTTCACATCTATGACTATAAATAAACTTTACAACTAATATTAGAACAAATATTTTTGTATTGGCATAATATTTTATATTTTAATGAACACACAAAATCCAATTTCAATTTTTTTTTTTTTTGTGCATGTAGATTGCAAGCTGCCAAGCAGGAAAAGGTAACTAGAGCGAAGATCCTTTCCAAGTTTTCTAGATCTCCGGGTCAAGATTTGATTTCATCTGACCTTTTTATTTGCTTTAACAACGATTCCTTGTCTTTACCGGGAATGAATCACATTAATAAAATGGGTTACGAATGACAAATTGAATTTGAGTGCAAAAATATCATCAAAATCATCCCAAAGTACAGACAGGAAGACGCTTAATCATTCAGCGCACACCGACTAATGAGGTCACGGCATGAAGTCATTCATCAGTATGTCCACATCCCACACCTCTCCAATGGAAAACTAATAGCAAGCGACCCTAAAAGAGGCTTTCATCACCGCCCGCATGACTTCAATCACGTCTTCGAGCCATCGACAGTGGAAAAAAAACAGGACAAATGTCAGAGAGCAGAATCAGAGTTAATTGACTGACTCAGCAAGAACCGCTTCAGAACATCAATAGAACCACCGGGCCTAATTTAGGGGGCGGATGAAGACCACATGATGATCAAAGACATATTTTGGAACGAAATTGATACGGCATGGAACGATCATGTCGAACCGCACTCGCAGAGGCTTGGGGAAAACAACAAAAGCATCACATCAGGAGAGAATTGACATGGAAACATGGACTAGGGACTGTGCAATTCATGCAAAACATGATATTATGACATTAACCACTCTGCTCAAGTCCAGACCATTTTACAGCTTTTTCTGGACACGAATCGAAGACTAGAAGAGGCCAGAGAGTTCTTCAGCTGACCTTTTCAATTATGCCTTCTTGTCTTTGACATTAGAGAGAGAAACTAAAACATCGTCGAATGTAATCCAGTGAGATTTACGGACAAATCGACAGACGCTGTGACCTTCTCGTATTTATTTAGCTGGGAATTCTCACCCATCTCTGAACACGGCTGGCCTTTCAAACAGTGGAAAGTCTGGGCACCGGACCTCATGATAACGCTCAACCTTTCCACGCGGGTCTTAATGAAAACGCCCCACAGAACGCTTCTGGAGCGGAAGATACCGTCATTCAGGAAGTGTCTGTGAAAATCACAAACTAAAGAGCTACTCCATGCATGTCCCGTGTACTGCAACTACTGTAAAAGACTGTAAAAAGAGCAACAAGGAAGAGTATTTGATAAAGGATTGATAAGGAAATCTCATTTGTCTTGAGTGAGAAACACTTCATGAAATCATACAGACCTCAAAAGTCATCCACGGTCCTAAAACATCACAAGTAAACGGCAAAAATTAGTTGATCTGAACTTTCAGCTTGGTTACATCACATAGATGAACATTCATTTACATGCCTATTGTGCAATCAGAGGATCACACCGTTAGAAATACATAAATAATGTTGTATATATGAATTAAAGTAAAAGATACAAAAAAAGAAAAATAGAAATATTAAATTAATGAAAAATATTTTTAAAATTGCTAACAAAAAAATTAAATTAATTTGATAAAACAAATTTGTTGCTGGTGTATATGCAAAAACAGGCCATAAAACATGCTTCTTGAACAAATTTATGAATTATATAATAATATAAAAAGAAATGTCCTAAAGGATCACACAGTTACAAATATGCATATACATAAAAACAATATAAAAGAATGAATAGAAATTAATCAATTTAAGAACTTAAATGAAAATGAACAATTTGAATAAATGCCATGGAAAAAAAAAAAAAAAAAAAGTAAAAAAAGGAGAAAATTAAATTATTATATTTGATAATTTTGCAGCTGGTGTATATGCAAAAACAGGCCATAAAATATGTTTCTGGAACAAATAAATTAATTATTTAATTATATAATATAATTAAGAAGAAAAAAAATGTCCTAAAGGATCACAGAGTTGAAAAAAAATTAACATTAAATTAGAAATTATTTAAATTAACTTAAATTATTATTAAATAAATAAAATAAAATGAACAATTTTAATAAATGCAATAAAAACACGATTTTGCTGCTGGTGTATACACACAAGTCCATAAAACAAGTTTCTAGAACCAACTAGCTAACTAAATAAATAAAGTAAATATTAATACAATTATTATACAATTATTATACACTTTTCCTAAAAAAATAAAATAAAATATATTTCTAACATTGTACATGAATAAATAAATAAAATACAATATAAAAAAGACAAATAATGCATTAAAAAAAAATGATAAAAACTCAATTTGGGGGAAAACTAAAATAATAATAATAATAATAATAATAATAATAATAATAATAATAATAATAATAAAACTAAAACAATTTCCTAAAAGACCACACAATTAGAAATACAAATATATATTTAACACTGTACATGAATAAAGAAAAAACAAATAAATAAATGGCAAAAAAGAAACAAATAAATTATATCTGATAAAACAACAAATTTGCAGCTGGTGTATATGCAAAAACAGGTCAGAAAACATGTTTGTGGAACTAACAAAGATTGAACAGTTAAATATATAAACATTTCTAACAGTGTACATGAATATATAGACTGAAACACACTATTAAAAACAAATAAACAAATGGACAAACAAAAAAAGCTAAAAAGAAAAATTGATACAACAACAATTTTACAGCTGGTGTATATGAACCATGCAAAAGTAGTGTTTCTTAAAGACACAGCAGCAATAACAGATCATAAATATGATGTTTCTGCCACAAAAACAACAACAACAAAATTTAAGCTTCAGGGAAAAAGTCCTTGTGCAACTTTTGTACTGACAAAGTTTGTCCTCCATCCAGTCCTCTTTTACATGCCTTTAAATCTGAACCCAGGTTACTCCCACTGCCTAAGATGAATGGAAAACTCTGATGCAGTTCATGGGTGACTGGTTATTAGGTCACCGCATTGACTCTCCAAAGACAAATCAAGCTTGGGAAACTCTCTATGCAAAGAAAGATGAATAACCCAGAGCTCATCCACGGATTCTGAGACACACAGAAACATGTAGAGCAGGAAGTCCGGCCTGAGGCCCTCACACCTCAAATTTCATCACAAATGTGAACTTTGATGTCATGTATTTGCTCACAAACACACGTAACCGGCCAAGAACTGCAAGGAAATCAGGTAGGGCGTCGCCATGACAATGTTTGCATGCATTTTGCTATGAGCAACTGATTGCCAAATATGGAAAAAACATCCTGTGACCCTGACTATGCAGGTGACAGTAAGCACCTGTTCTGAGATTTAATGTACATGCATAATCTATTTACAAGATTTACACAAGCACCAGCATGTAAAACAACAGTGACAGCGTGAGAAATCGTGTAAAAGCCGCTTGAAATACAGCCTGATGCATTTGGAACGGCTTCAAGAATGTCACAGGCCAGCCAAAAGGTGTTTGGCACCAAACACAAGCATTGTGAAACTACATCTTAATATTTAAGCCTCTGGAATGCTGAAATTCTCAGGATTTCTAAATCTTAATGAACACAATGCAACTGGTGCAAATGGTGCAACTTTCTCAAATAAGGACTACCAGTGGAGATAAGAGTGATAATCTAGAAATAATCAATAGACACTGGGTGGATGTTATCTCTTATCTGCAGAGGATGAATCATCTCAGCAGTGATTTCACATGCACAAACATATTTACTTTATGATGCAACTCTGCAAAACAAAGGTGTTGACTTGAGTAAGAGTAAGACAAGGATAAGGAGACAGATAAACGTTTACTTATTTACTTGTATAGAGTAAAAAAAAAGTATATTTATTAATATTTAAATTCATAATTGCATTCATTTATTATAAATGCATTAAATACAAAAACATTTTTAGTTATTTTTCTCAAAATATTTAATTACTTACATATTTACAATGTATAAATGTAAAAAAAATTGAAATGTATAATTTGTTTTAATTATATTTTATTTCAAAATATTATTTATTTATATACATTTGTATTTATAAATTTAAATAGAAATAAATACAAAAATATATTTATATATTTGTAATTTAAATAAAATACATATACTTACATTTTTACAAATTTTATATTTTATTTCAGATTATTATTTAATTTATTATAATTTCTATACATTTGTAATTATTTAAATTTAAATACAACTTAATATTTATTATAAAACATTTACATTTATAGAATGCATTACCCGATTTACTCAAGTTCACCCTAAACACCATGGTACATGAATATGGTAATGCCTTAGCACCAATGAATCACTAAAAATATTAATGTTTTAGTTCTATGGAATGTATGTGATACCATCAGTGTCCAACAGTTATTCATTATAACCAAACAAGCAAATAACTACAGAAACTAAAAGGGTTAAATATGATGGCATTTCCTGTAGTTCAAATTTAACCACCTTATATGGTTAATTTAAGGTAACTGGGCCACTTTCCCAGTCACCTCAATGGCAAAAGAGTCCCAATTTACTTGCAAAACAACAGAAACACACACGTTTAGTACTATGGTGTGTAATGTTTGTTCATTTCAACCAAAACAAGCAAACAACTACACAAAAATTAATGTAAAATAGCATGGCATTTCCTCTAGCTCAAATTTAACCACCTTATAGGGTTAGTTTAAGGTAATTGGGCCATTTTCCCCAGTCACCTCAATGGCAAAAGCATCCCAATTTACTTACAAAACAATAGAAATACATGTATTTTAGTCATCAGTGTCATCAGTGTGCAAAGGTAGTTCATTAAAAAAAAAAAAAAAACATGTTTAGAAACTAATAATGTAAAATAGCATGGTATTTCATCCATTTCCAATTTAACCACCTTATAGGGTTAATTTAAGGTGACTGGGACACTTTCCCAGTCACCTCAATGATAAAAGCATCCCAATTTACTTACAAAACAATAGAAACACATGCGTTTTAGTACTATTGGTGTGTATCTGATAACATCAGTGTGCAATGCTTGTTCATTTTAACCAAAAACAAAAGCAATCAATTACAGAAATAATGTAAAATGGCATGGTATCTCCTCTAACTAATTTAACCATCTTATAGGGTTAGTTTAAGGTTATTTGGACACTTTCCTAGTCACCTCAATTGGAAAAGCATCCCAACATACTTACAAAACAATAGAAATACATGCGATTTAGTACTACGGTATAAGATACCATCCGTGTGCAATGGTTGTTCATTTTAACCAAAAAAACAAACAATTACACACACTAATAATGTAAAATAGCGTTGTATCTCACCCAGTTCAAATTTAACCATCGTATAGGGTTAGTTTAAGGTAATTTGGACACTTTCCCAGTCACCTTAATGGCAAAAGCATCCCAATTTAACGTTACTTACAAAACAAAAGAAATACATGCGTTTTAGTACTATGGTATAAGATACCATCCGTGTGCAATGGTTGGTCATTTTAACCAAAAAAAAACAAACAAGTACAAAAACTAATTAGGTAAAATAGCATTGTATTTCACCTAGTTCAAATTTAACCACCGTATAGGGTTAATGCAAGGTAATTGGGCCACTTTCCCAGTCACCTCAAGTGCAAAATCGCCCAAAATTACTCAAGTTCGTCCTAAATACCATGACAAATTGATACGAATTAGTACCACGGTCCTCCCACAGTAATTTCACAAGGGTTAAACACTGATTATTAGACACTTTCCCTCAACTTTCCTCCTGACTAGAAAGCAAAAGCCGTTGAACTCACCGATGGACACGAGCTTTATATTCTCCTTGTCCAGAAACTCGAGCGCCACGGACACGTTCTCCAACTTCATCTGTCTGAAAGTGGGTCTGGCGTGATATTTTCTGTACATCTTCTTCTGGCTGAGCACCTCGAGGAGCGAGATGAGTCGCAGTCCATCGCTCAGGTCCAGCTGCAGGTCCGCGACGCGCTTGTTAACGCTCTTCAGGTGCTCGTTACACCAACGCGTGAACGTGTTTTGCTGGATCTTTTTCCACGGCGCGTCGTCCGCCAGGTCCTTCTCTGTGGCCGGCATGATGCTTTAATACTCGTATGTTTTGTCGTTTGTAACTTTGGATGTGTGTCGCGTTTGTGGGGCTGCTCTGCGTTCGTGCGCTCCCGTATTCCGAACCGTTTCTCTCTCGTGGGCGCGCCTGCGCGCGCTGTTATATACGGCAAGCGGGTGACGCCACCTGCGCTGCATCAAACCCAACCTGCCTTTCGACAGCATGTGACTGACGGCCCTTCTCTATCCAATAATAAGTAAGAAGAAAATTCTTAGAAAAGATATGGTAAGAGAAAAATAAGAGCTATGAATGCTGCTTGTTGTGTTCTGTAAAACATAATAATAAAAATATTTTAAAATAATAATACAACTAAAAGAAAATAAAAAGCATCTGATTATTAAGGTAATATGATTTAAAGCATAAACAGTTTTTTAATAGGTAAACAAATGGATGGAAAAAACACCAAGAGACCAGGATCATTTTTATTGATTTATTGTTTGTTTGTTTGTTAAATTATAAAGTGGAAATAAAATCAAATGTAAAAATTAAAAACTTAAACTAAATGGAAATTGGAAATGTTGTAACTGAAATAAGTTTAAATGTAATTTATATGAAATATTAAAATACAAATTATATATAAATAAGTCAGTGGAATTGTGAAAAGTACTTGTTTAAAATGACAAAAGCACATAATAATAATAAACTGAAAATGATATATTTTAATACTAAATAAGTTACTATGATTTAATAATAAAATAACACTGCTGGAATAAAATAAAATGTAAACATTAGATGAAAAACTAAATGAAAATTGAAAATATTGATGTATACATCTGTAGAATTGTGAAAAGTATTAATTAAAAATGACAAAAGCACATAACAAAATTACCAGAAAAAAAATCATAAATAATAAAATAAAAAAGGAAAATTATATATTTTAATACTAAATAAATTACTATGATTTAACAATGAAATAAAACTGCTGTAATAAAATAAATTTTAAATGTTAGATGAAAAAATAATAATAAAATTGGAAATTTTATTATATTTTATTATATTTAATATCTTATTATATATTTTTTAAATTTTATTATATTTAATATTTTAATACAAAATAAATTACTATAAATTAATAATAAAAATTGGAAATGTAACTAAAAGAAGTTTAAATATAATTTGTATAAAAATAAAAATAAAAAATTACTACAATTATAATAATAAATAATCAAATAATAAAACAAAATTAATGAAATTTCTATATTTTAATACTAAATTTAAAAAAAACTGCTGGAATAAAAAAAATGTAAACATTAAATGAAAATTGACAAAAGCATAAATAATAAAAATAATTAAATTATAAAATAAAAACTGAAAATTATATATTTTAATACTAAATAACACTGCTGGAATAAAATAAAATGTAAACAATATATGAAAAACTTAAAATAAATGAAAAATGTAATTGTTGCGAATGAAATAAGTCTAAATATAATTTATATAAAATCCCAAAAAATATATGATATATAAATGAAAATGATCAATCAATAAAACTGAAAAAGACTAATTAAAATGACAAAAAGCACATAACAAAATTACCAAAATAATAATAAAATAAAAACTTAAAACTATATATCTTAATACCAAATAAATTACTATGAATACATGCAAAGTATATAGACATAAATCATCTGTACATTAGAGTCAAACCTGTCCTAAACTTTTCATGTTTCCTATGCTTTCATTTGATCTATTCTTTATTAATTATGTCTCTAAATAAATAAGAAGAAATATTAACCATTCCAAGGACTTTTGCAAAAATGTTCTCTACAAAAGGCCTCCAAACGCTTTCTGGTGTTGTTTAATAAAAGCCACAAGGGCCCTTCTAACAGATTTCAGATGCATCTCTTTAATGGACACTTTCTCTCACCCTCAGACACTTTTATGAATCGCCAGACAAATGTTTCCCACACGTTTGGCGAGCTCCTGAACGCCACACTGCCCGCTTTGTTTTGTCTGTGAAAAGGTGTCAGCAGCGCTCTACAATCATAACAGACTTATCCAGACGTTTTCATTAAACGCGCCTTTCCTCTCACCCTCATATCCTGCACGGCTTCCCACCTTCGCTGACAGGAGTCTCAATATTCACTCCAGTATCAACAGCGGCCATTATTCCATGCAGCGCTGCCATCCTGAACCTTTCCCATGCAGCATACAGTACTTGATCAGCATTAGTCACCAGGGTGGATCGGCATTGCATCATACTCTTACAAATACAAAGAAAGACACACATCTGCGATATAACAACAGCTGAGCTCTTCTGTTTGAAAAGCCTTCGAAACAAAGCCAAACACTTAAAGGAACAGCTCACACAAAAGTTACATTCCCTCAGGCCATCCAAAATGTTAAATGATGGTTTTGTTTCTTACAAACAAGCATCTTTTGGCTTCACAAGTGTGGTGTGGATCTGTGTTGGGGAAAGTTACTTTTAAAAGTAATGTGTTACAATATTGAGTTACTCCCTAAATAAGTTACTAATTACATTACTTAGTTACTTTTTATGGAAAGTAATGCGTTACAATATTGAGTTACTCCCTAAATAAGTTACTAATTACGTTACTTAGTTACTTTTTACAGAAAGTAATGCGTTATAATATTGAGTTACTCCCTAAATAAGTTACTAATTACATTACTTAGTTACTTTTTATGGAAAGTAATGTGTTACAATATTGAGTTACTCCCTAAATAAGTTACTAATTACGTTACTTAGTTACTTTTTACAGAAAGTAATGCGTTATAATATTGAGTTACTCCCTAAATAAGTTACTAATTACATTACTTAGTTACTTTTTATGGAAAGTAATGCGTTATAATATTGAGTTACTCCCTAAATAAGTTACTAATTACATTACTTAGTTACTTTTTATGGAAAGTAATGTGTTACAATATTGAGTTACTCCCTAAATAAGTTACTAATTACGTTACTTAGTTACTTTTTACAGAAAGTAATGCGTTATAATATTGAGTTACTCCCTAAATAAGTTACTAATTACATTACTTAGTTACTTTTTATGGAAAGTAATGCGTTACAATATTGAGTTACTCCCTAAATAAGTTACTAATTACATTACTTAGTTACTTTTTATGGAAAGTAATGTGTTACAATATTGAGTTACTCCCTAAATAAGTTACTAATTACGTTACTTAGTTACTTTTTACAGAAAGTAATGCGTTATAATATTGAGTTACTCCCTAAATAAGTTACTAATTACATTACTTAGTTACTTTTTATGGAAAGTAATGCGTTACAATATTGAGTTACTCCCTAAATAAGTTACTAATTACGTTACTTAGTTACTTTTTATGGAAAGTAATGCGTTACAATATTGAGTTACTCCCTAAATAAGTTACTAATTACATTACTTAGTTACTTTTTATGGAAAGTAATGCGTTACAATATTGAGTTACTCCCTAAATAAGTTACTAATTACGTTACTTAGTTACTTTTTATGGAAAGTAATGCGTTACAATATTGAGTTACTCCCTAAATAAGTTACTAATTACGTTACTTAGTTACTTTTTATGGAAAGTAATGCGTTACTCCCTAAATAAGTTACTAATTACGTTACTTAGTTACTTTTTACAGAAAGTAATGCGTTACAATATTGAGTTACTCCCTAAATAAGTTACTAATTACATTACTTAGTTACTTTTTATGGAAAGTAATGCGTTACAATATTGAGTTACTCCCTAAATAAGTTACTAATTACGTTACTTAGTTACTTTTTATGGAAAGTAATGCGTTACAATATTGAGTTACTCCCTAAATAAGTTACTAATTACGTTACTTAGTTACTTTTTACGGAAAGTAATGCGTTATAATATTGAGTTACTCCCTAAATAAGTTACTAATTACATTACTTAGTTACTTTTTATGGAAAGTAATGCGTTACAATATTGAGTTACTCCCTAAATAAGTTACTAATTACATTACTTAGTTACTTTTTACGGAAAGTAATGCGTTACAATATTGAGTTACTCCCTAAATAAGTTACTAATTACATTACTTAGTTACTTTTTACGGAAAGTAATGCGTTACAATGTTGAGTTACTCCCTAAATAAGTTACTAATTACGTTACTTAGTTACTTTTTACGGAAAGTAATGCGTTACAATGTTGAGTTACTCCCTAAATAAGTTACTAATTACGTTACTTAGTTACTTTTTACGGAAAGTAATGCGTTACAATATTGAGTTACTCCCTAAATAAGTTACTAATTACGTTACTTAGTTACTTTTTATGGAAAGTAATGCGTTACAATATTGAGTTACTCCCTAAATAAGTTACTAATTACGTTACTTAGTTACTTTTTACGGAAAGTAATGCGTTACAATATTGAGTTACTCCCTAAATAAGTTACTAATTACATTACTTAGTTACTTTTTACGGAAAGTAATGCGTTACAATATTGAGTTACTCCCTAAATAAGTTACTAATTACATTACTTAGTTACTTTTTACGGAAAGTAATGCGTTACAATGTTGAGTTACTCCCTAAATAAGTTACTAATTACGTTACTTAGTTACTTTTTACGGAAAGTAATGCGTTACAATATTGAGTTACTCCCTAAATAAGTTACTAATTACATTACTTAGTTACTTTTTACGGAAAGTAATGCGTTACAATGTTGAGTTACTCCCTAAATAAGTTACTAATTACGTTACTTAGTTACTTTTTACGGAAAGTAATGCGTTACAATGTTGAGTTACTCCCTAAATAAGTTACTAATTATGTTACTTAGTTACTTTTTACGGAAAGTAATGCGTTACAATATTGAGTTACTCCCTAAATAAGTTACTAATTATGTTACTTAGTTACTTTTTATGGAAAGTAATGCGTTAAAATATTGAGTTACTCCCTAAATAAGTTACTAATTACGTTACTTAGTTACTTTTTACGGAAAGTAATGCGTTACAATATTGAGTTACTCCTTAAATAAGTTACTAATTACGTTACTTAGTTACTTTTTATGGAAAGTAATGCGTTACAATATTGAGTTACTCCCTAAATAAGTTACTAATTACGTTACTTAGTTACTTTTTATGGAAAGTAATGCGTTACTCCCTAAATAAGTTACTAATTACGTTACTTAGTTTACTTTTTGTCCATTTCAGTTTTGTTTTTTGTTATAAGTGTGCCTGTGTTAATGCCAACTGCATAAATTTTGGCTCAGGTGTTTATTTTTATTACATGTATTAAATTATGTAATTAAATTTTTAGATTTCACCATCATTTCCTTAAAAAAAATCAATTTTACCCTCCGTATAAAAAATAGTCACACTCAGGACCTTAAGGACAAAAATGTCCACATTGAAACCCATTAAAACTGCAATTTTTTACTCCAGGGCCATTTGACTATAAAATTCTGCAATATTTGCTAATAGGCATTCATTCTATCTTCAAATTTTACATTTTTACCATTTTCCACTGGTGTGGATTACTTTGATGTGTTTTTATCAGCTGTTTGGACTCTCTTTCTGACGGCACCCATTCACTCCAGAGGATCAGTTGGTGAGAAAGTGATGGAATGCTACATTTCTCCAAATCTGATGAAGAAACAAACTCATTTGTTATTTTTTTTAACCTCAGAGATGGTTGAGGAAGCCTTCAGTGGCTGAAGAAATTCGATTTTCATCACAATAGCTCACCGTTCTGAGCTGAGTAATGCGTCTGAAGCACAGATTAGTCTCCGTCTGTCTGTCTGTCTGGACTCAAACCCACAGGCTGCGCCAAACCAAGGCCCTCAGGCATCTGGAGGATGACGTACTGTGGGTAAAACAGATTGCATGACATCTTTGATTGTGCTGGCATCACATTTCCAGGTGCACCTGAATCATCAAGATGTGATCTTTGTTAGAGATCAGCCCTATTCATTCTAATGAAATCAGACACACATTTGCTGTCTGAAGGGCACATATTTAACAATGCATCAGTTTCCGAGATTCCCAGAACTTTTTGAGCAATACTTTAAATGTTTTTTTTCCAGTTAATCGTTAAGAATCTTCAAAAGGAATTTTAGCTTGTGCATCTAAAATAGATTTTAATGTTTCTGGCCCAGTTAAATTGGTCAAAAGTGATGATAAAGACATTTATAATGTTACAAAAGATTTTTTTTTTTTCAGATAAATGCTGTTTTTCTTAACTTTTTATTCATCAAAGAAACCTAAAAAAAATCTACTCAGCTTCAACATATAATAATAATTACAATTGTTTTTGAGCAGCAAACCAGAAAATTTTAATGATTTCTGAAGGATCATGTGACACTTCAGTCTGGAGTAATGATGCTATATATTCAGCATTGAAATCACAGGAATGAATTACATTTTAAAATATATTAAAATAGAAATCAGTTATTTTAAATAGTAAAAATATTTCACAATTTTTGCTGTACTTTTAATCAAATAAATGCATGCTTGGTGAGCAGAAGAGACTTACTGATCTTACTGTTCAAAAACTTTTGACTGGTAGTGTACATATCACTTTTTTATCTTAAAATTTGACTAAATTAATATTTATCAGGTGAAAATCTCTTGCTGTTATTGTATATAACATGATTTTAGCCCTAAACAGTTCTGACCTTTAAAATCAATCTAATTCAACAGTTTTGTATTTATTTCATCAAGTAAACATAATTAAAACTCTAATTCCTTTATCAACAATTATCTGCTGATATCCCTTGCATCACCATCAACTATATGAGACCAGAAGCCAGACATATTAAATTTACAAAAGGCCACACCCGCTCTTCCAGGGAAAAAAAAAACCCAAGGTGGATAAAAGTCATTTTAAAGCTATACTATGTAACTTCCGGCCCTCACAGACTATCTTCAAACTAATAAACTATATATATATGCTTTTATAGCTGTGTGTAGTTCACCTGAGGAAATTCCATATATAGTTGTGTGTAGTTTAAGTATATGGCAAGCCGTTTTAGCCTAAAATACACTAAGCGTTATTCGTCGTAATTGCATTTTTAGTAGCAACACTTCAATTAGAGAACTCTATAATTCAGTTTTTACTAGTAACAATTCCAGTTACAGAGCTCTCTAATTCAATTCTTACTAGTAACAATTACAATTAGAGAGCTCTCTAAATCAATTTTTACTAGTAATAATTCTGATTAGAGAGCTCTCTAATTTAATTATTTCTAGTAAAAATGCAATTACAGAGCTCTATAATTCAATTTTTACTAGTAAAAACCCACATTAAAGATATGTTTAATTGCATAGCTCTGTAATTGAATTAAAAAGCTCTCTAATTTAGTTCTTACTAGTAATTTCTCTCTAACTGTAATTATTACTCATAAAAATTGATCTTGAGTGCTCTCTAATTGTAACTATTACTAGTAAAGTAATTCTTACTAGTAAGAATTGCATTAGAGAGCTCTCTTATTGTAATTATTACTCATAAAAATTGATTTAGAGCGCTCTAATTGTAATTATTACTAGTAAAAATGCAATTACAGAGCTCTATAATTCAATTTTTACTAGTAAAAACCCAGCTCTGTAATTGAATTAAAGAGCTCTCTAATTCAGTTCTTACTAGTAATTTCTCTCTAATTGTAATTATTACTCATAAAAATTGATTTAGAGCTCTCTAATTGTAATTATTACTAATAAAGTAATTCTTACCAGTAAGAATTTACTAGTAATACTCTCTAATTGTAATTATTACTCATAAAAATTGATTTAGAGCGCTCTCTAATTGTAATTCTTACTAGTAATTCACTTAATTCAATAGAGCTCTGTAGTTAAAAGTGAATGGAAGTCAATGGAGACATATGACTAGTAAAAATTTATTTGTAGAGCTCTCTTATTGGAATTGTTACTAGTAATAATTGAATTAGAGAGCTCTCTAATTATAATTGTAACTAGTAAAAAATTGATTTCGAGAGCTCTCTAATTGGCATTGTTACTAGTAGGAACTGAATTATAGAGCTTGTTACTAGTAAAAATGCAATTACGACGAGTAACGCATAGTACATTTTAGGCTAAAGCGGCTTGCCATACAAGTATTACTAAATTATACATATTTATAGACGCTGCTTGTGCGTGTTTCGTTTGTGTAGCTTACCAGTTCAAATCCCAACAAGTATGAGCAACAGAAGTAGTCGAGAACATTAGATTGATACGACAGTGATGTTGCATAAATCTCAGGACGGGTGTGTCGAGTGTTATCAGACGAGGCGGGGAACTTCCTGTCATCGCTGATGTCCTGAGTCAGGCCGGGTTACACGCCCACATGTCACAGTCATGTCAAAGCGAGGCCCCCACGGGCCCCTGAATGTGTCAGAGAGGAGTCGATGAGCTTTTGGCAGCTTACTCTTGGGAATGCGGCTCTAACCGCTGAAGGAAACATGCAATCTCAAGTTTACAGATCTGTCCCGACTTCCAGACAATAGAACAATTCAACGGAGGTATTCGAGACATTCCGCATATTATTGGAAATAAAGATCAAGGAGACGTGCTTGAGAAAGGAACACTTATAATCTTGTCCTGAGAACAAATATATGGCCTTGTAAATGCCGAAGACGCTTCATAATGTACAAGAAGAACATGTAAACCTAACAATCTTGAAAGGGCTGCCATCTTGTGTTCACTGCTACAAACAGCATTCTTCATTTGCTCTTTTTACATTGACTATCACTCTTTATATCCTAATACAGTCAGATACAACAATTTCTCCAATGTTTAGGCCTATTACAATATATACTGATGATAGCATGAGATGACTGGAAGCTACAAACTCGATCATAACGCACAATGCTTTCACTTAACTTGTATTTTGAGTTGCAGTTCGACTTATTAATGGAGTTAGGAGTAACTAATTAGCAGGAAACCGTTTACCTCACCTGAATATGTTCGTTGATTGGTGTTGGATGCTATCATTTTATTTGTAAACATCATACTTTTTTCTTTTCTTTCAGTTAATATCATATAACTGGCAAGCTAAGCCAGTAGTAGTACTGACAGTGTCGTGTAAACACGGCTAAAGATGCTAAATGCAGAGAAACAGACAGAGAGATTCAATTGAGTGAGTCATTTACGCTGGAACCGCTCCATTTGATTCAAACTCGTGACTTCGATCATTCAGTTCAAGCGATTCATTAGTAAAACCCAGATTAAAAGAGCCATTCGTTTTTGAATTTTGACATCGCTTGTAATGATATTAAAAATCACGTATAGTGATGGCCCAATGGAAACAGTTTTTTGAAAATAGGAAACAATTAGGAAACCAATGCGTCGTCAAACGATTCACTGTTTCGAAGCCCTCCAGTCATTGGATTCAGATCGCGTAAAGTGAATCATTTGATTTATGTCGGGACTCGGGACTTCGGAGCGGGTTTGCGAATGTTTCGTGAATCATTTTTCAGATAGACTTCGGACTCGGAGTGCAGACGGCAAATTATTTGGTTTAGATTAGAATTAGGTTTGTGAATCATTTAATTTAGATAGAATCATTTTACAAACTGAATGGTCATGATGGTTCACAAATCATTATTTAGAACTTCGGACTCTAGAGTCTAGATCGTGAATCATTTGGTTAAGATTGGAACTTCAGAGCGTGTCTGTGAATCTTTTGGTTCAGATCAGGACTTCCGTGTGAGTTTGCAAATCATTTGATTCTAATCGGGACTTTGGAGCGGGTTCTTGAATCTTTTGGTTCAGATCGAGACATCGGAGCGAGTTCGCGAATCATCCGATCCAAAACGAATCTTCGGAAGAGGTTTGCGAACTGAAGGATTCATGATCCGCAAAATGATGGTTTCGGACTCGGAGTGCAGATGGTGAATCATTTGATTCAGATCGAAACTACGGAGCAGCTTCGCGAATCATTTGAACTGAATGATTCGTGATCAGATGATGGTTCGCGAATCATTATTCAGATGGAACTTCGGAATCATTTGGTTAAGATCGGATCTTCAGAGCAAGTTTTTTAATCTTTTGGTTCAGATCGGGACTTTAGTGCAAGTTCGCGAATCATTTGATTCTATTCGGAACTTTGGAGCGGTTCGTAAATCTTTTGATTCAGATCGGAACATCAGAGCGGATTCGTGAATCATTTGATTCAGATCGAAACTTCGTAGCGGGTTCGTGAATGTTTTGATTTAGATCGGATCATTGGAGCGGGTTTGCAAATCATTTGATCCAGATCGAAACTTCAGAAGAGGTTGACAAACTGAAGGATTCACAATCTGCAAAATGATGGTTTCGGACTCGGAGTGCAGATGGTGAATTATTTGGTTTAAATCGGAACTTTTAAGAGGGTTTGTGAATCTTTTGATTCAGATTGGGTCTTCAGTGCACGTTCATGAACCATTTGATTCAGATCGGAACTTAGTGTGCGTTCGTAAATCTTTTGATTCAGATTGGAGCTTCAGAGCAGGTTTGTGAATTGTTTGATTCAGATCAGGACTTCAAAGCTGGTTCGTGAAATCTTTTGATTCAGATTGGAACGGATTCACAAATCATTTTGCAAATTAAATGGTTTGCGATCTGCGCTCTGAAGTCAGGATCTCAAATGGTTTGCGAGTCATTATTTAGATGGGACTTTGGTATCAAAGTGCGGATCGCAAATGTTTTCTTCTGATTTCTTTTTTTTTGTGAACAGTACTAAACATCAAACCATTAAGACAGTAGCTACAATTAAACAAACAAAGAAAAAAATACACAAATACAAACCCCTTAAGAGAATTAACCATGGTTTTAATACAGTAAATGCTATGATTTTGTATAACCACAATTTTACTACAAATACCACGGTTAAACTATGGTTAGTGTGGCAAAACCATGGTTAATGATTTTCATAATAGATGTGTTGTCAGGGTAACAAACATAAATAAATGGATAGTTTATGTATTTGTAAAACAAAAAGAAGCAAACTAGTCAAGGAAAGTGAAGTTGTTTTATTGAATTCATGCACATCACACTTGTTAGTGCAAATACCCTTTATCTGTATTCCAGAAACTCTGTTATATCATTCTATGTCTTTACAAAATAGAATTTCGACTGATGTTCAAAACAAAACTGTAATTCTGAAACTCAAAAACAATATTTACCAATAAAACTATATACAGGCAGTGTGCTGTACTGTACTGTACTGACTTGGTTGATAGTTGGTGACCAGTTTAAAGAGATCATTTCCCAAAGGCCCAGGTTTAGCGATTTTAAAACTTAAAAAGACTCTATTCCACCACTATGAATTGACAAAGAAGGAAAAAACAAAAATACAAACTTGACGCTTACAAAAACCAGTCTAGGTTCAGCTACGACCTGTTTAAATACATCACCGTTTGCATCTTTAGCTTAGTTCCGATGCTCCGAAACTCGCTGAAACAAAAGTACAAATGCATCTATGAAACTAAAACGAACTGGAGAAGAGGCCAATGCATCATTTCCTAAAAACTGGCTTCAGCAGCAAATTAGATGTGAGCGATATCATTTATATCCAATGTTTATTTCGTGACTATAACATATTTACACATAAACATTCATACATACATATTTACAAACGGCCCGTGAGCATTCTTCCAACGTGAAGGAACGGATTTTAGAAATCAAAAAGTCCATCATGCTGTCTAAAGAAGAAAAATAACGCTGTTTTAAAGCTATCCTTTCTGTGCTACAAGCGTTGCTTTTTTGCATTCGAGGTCAAAATCCATCAAGTGTGATGGATTTTTGTTGCAGTGTCTTTCCAGTAAAACAATAACAAAACAAAAAAAAATGCAAAAACACAATCCTCGACACGTTGAACCAGATGAGTTCGGCTTTTTTGCTCCACGACTGTTTATTTACAGCACAGCAGACAAATGTGAACCACACACCAAACACATCATTGGTTAATTCGTCTTCCCGCAGTCTCAAAAGCAGCTCGCACATCCAAAATTTCAACAACTCATTCCGTTCACCCGCAAAATCATTCAGATTCGTGACACTTCCACCCATTTTCCCCCAGTCTTTGCATCCAATTGCATTCAGTAAGAAGAAACCTATGTTACAGGTAAGGCAGCAAAATCCCCGAGCCTTTTTTTCAGGAGGTACTGTAGGAGTTTTTTAGTACGGAAAGTGCTCCATCTCAGTCCAAACAGCAGGACAGTGTGTTGGTAAAAAGCTACAACGTTTGTTTTTTTCTTTTAGGTCAACGCTCCATTCCGTTTGAACCCTAACATGTCAAGAACGTCCAATTTCAAAATCAGCTAGATGCTTGTAGTGTCTCTGACATGAACATTTGCTTATAATACATGATACAAGAGAAACAGCCATAGAGAACAACGACAGCACTGTGCTAGAAGCATGTCGGGTCGAACACACGAAAAACAGCACAGACGACGTGAAATTTAGACTTTTTTTTTTTCATTCGAATTGATGATACGCTGCATGAGTGGCACTTCAATGTGAACTAGTCCTAGTAGTATTTAATAAGTAGGCACTTCGCCCCTCTGTGCCCTAGAATTCAGATTCATTTGGCTGTACATCCGAGTCCAAAAAAAGAAACGGCAGACCTAGTTTAGGCCAGTTTAATCATTAAAATTCCCATCCGAGTGACAAAAATGCTCATAGATTGTTTATTCTAATAGTATGCGTTACAGTTGTATCTCCTCTTTCGTTCTATACTATATACATTTGCATTTTACACAGACATTGGGGCTGTATTGTCAAAAACGAGAGGTATTACGTTCAGATTTAGACCGTGTGTGTGTGTGTGTGTGTGTGTGTGTGTGTGTGTGTGTGCGTGTGTGTGTGCGTGAGTATCGGGATTGGACAGAGGGCCGTGCCGGGGACAGGAAGTGCTCGTGTTCTGATTGGTTCTCAGGAGGAGCTCTTGGAAAAGTTGGGATAAAGCACCACTGCTGTCACGGCCACAACGGCGGCGACCACCGGCATCCAGGGCATCCATCCGCTCTGAAACGACAGCATTGAAATTAATAAAGGGTTTTAACTAAGATGCACCAGAGCAACCAGGACAGAAGCACTGGAGACTGGAGCTGAGAGACAGAGAGAGACCTGGGTGAGAGTAAGTAAGAGAGACAAAGAGTTAGAAGAGAAATACACTGATGAACGGAGAAAAAGAGGGAGAAGAGAGGGAAAGCAAATATTTAAGAAAAACTGGGAGAACCAGTTACCTCACAGAAGTTACAAAGCAAATAAACGCAAACACAAACGGCTTTCTTCAAAGCCGAAGAAAGAAAAGCTGCGTTTAAAGGAACAGATCAGTCAAAAATGACAAGATGGAACATCATTTGCTCTCTTGCGTTGTTTTAAACCTGTATGGCTTTCTAAGTTGTCTTCTGTGAGACACACACACACACACACACACACACACACACACACACACACACACACACACACACACACACACACACACAAAAAGCATTTTAGCAGAATTTTCTGCTTTTTTCTGTAAAGAAATGTGCATTGACCAAGGGCTCTCAATGTCTTAAAAAAACATTTATAATATTATTATTATTATTATATGATAATTATAATAAAAGATAAAAAAACAAATACAAAAATAAATACATTACTTCAGAAACAGTAATATTGTACTGTAAAAAAGTATTTAATGAAAATTAATAAACTATTATTTATTTGTAAAATAAAAAGGGACCAAAAAAAGCATTTTAGCTGAATTTTTATGCTTTTTCCTCTCTGTATAAAAGTGTACATTGACCGACCAATGGGTGCCAAACTCTTAAAAAATAAATAAATAATAATAATAATAATATTTAACATGTAATGATTTATTTTAAAATATAAAAAACAAATACAAAAATAAATACATTACTACTGAAACAGTAATATTGTACTGTAAAATAAAAGCATTTAATGCTAATTATAATAAACTATTAATAAACTAATAATTAATTAACTAAAAAAAAAATAATAATAATAATAATTAATTTAAAAGTAAAACACAAAAGCATTTATGCAGAATTTCCATACTTCTTTTTTTTCTGTATAAAATGTAGAGTGACTAAGGGCTATCAATCTTAAAAATAAATAAATGGTGATAATAATAATAATAATAATAATTATTATTATTATTATTACCTTTTATATATAAAGACAACTATTATAATAAAATATAAAAATTAAATAAATAAATACTATTTACTATTGAAATAATATTGTACTGTAAAATAAAAGCATTTAATGATAATTAAATACAATATATACATTTAAAACTAATAATAATTATAATTATGATCTTTTTAATTTATGGACCTACAGTAATATTTATATATAATATACATATAATACACAATTTTAATGCTGCTTTTTTTCTCTATAAAAGTGTTCAGTGACCAATGGTCAATCTCTAAAAGGAAAAAAATAAAAATAAAAATAAATGCAATAAAATTAAAATTATTCTTATTATTATTATTATCTTTAATATATAATGATTATTAAAATCAAATATTTTCTTTTAAAATATAAAAACTAAATATTCTGTATAAAACTGTTCAGTGTTTTATAAATAAATAAATAATAAAATATATTTAATTTAATTATATATTTAATATATAATGATAATTATAATCAAATACTTTACTTTTAAAATAAAAACTAAATTAATAAATACATTACTATTGAAATAGCAATACTGTATTGGAAAATATACAAGTATTTAATGTTAATTAAATACTTTAAATATTTTATATATAAAAACATTAAAATTTGCAGAGCTTTTTTATTAGTATTATATATATATATATATATATATATATATATATATTTTTTTTTTTTTTTTTTTTGCCACAAAACTTTTACACTGCTCATACTTCAGGTCAGAAAATACAGAAATCCACATAACACAGAAAAAAACTCAACAAAACTTGTCTTAATGCACCCAGTTTAAATGTGCAAATGCATGAATAAGCTACATCAAAAAATATATATTTTCGTATGACTTCTATTTAATGCATGAGTCATGTGGGCTGTAGTTATGCTGTCATTTAGTTATTTTCACAGTTTGACAACCACTGATCACTTTATTCCTTCATTGCATGGAAATGAGCAGCATGAACATTCGTCAAAACATCTTCTTTATAGTTCTTCGAATAATACTAATTAATACAGGTTTGAAACAACACCAGGGTGAGCACATGATGACAGAATGTTCATCTTTGGATGAAATATGCCTTTAGTTTCACAAAAGTAAAGAAGAACAGCAAAAGACAGATGATATGATGACCAAAACGCCCCAAAACAGAACGAAAAAGAAAAAAGCATCCAAAATCCCAGAATGCAGAGATTTATATGGTGATCCGAGCAGGACAAGACAGTTAATGTGTTTGGTTAGTAATAGGTGATTCTGGGTGGATGAGGGATCGGTTAAGAGTTCCCACGTGTGGCCAAGCACCGAAAAGGGATTTTGGGGCGAAGCGGGTGCAGAGATGACGGATGAGAGTTTGCCATGCACAGGTCGTGTATATACATGATGATATATACAGAGGTGGATAAACAGGAGACACACAAACAGACTCAACAGGAGCGTGTGTACCTTTCTACCACAACTGGCCGAAGCACCAATACAGCAAAGCCAGGAATAGACCGATGAAAATGGCTTGGACAGGCTGCAATATGGATGGCTAGAGGAGGGAAGGGATATTACAAATAAAACAAAAATCAAATCGTCAAACTATTCAACGGAAATCAAGCTGGGGAAGTCGAAACATCTACAACAAACATACAAACGTACACAAACAAAAACGGCCAGAAAAAGGGGTGCGGTGGGAGGGACCGTCCATAAATCAACACACACACAAATATCAAACGCCCCAGAACCACAAAACACATTTGGACATCTAGAAGCAGGAAGGACATCAGGAACGTGGACAGTGTTCGAGGCATTAATAAATCACAGCACACAATTTATCGGTGTTAAATTCAATCAACGACATAAAGTGACTGTGAATCCAATCAGCAGTGTGCAAGGGATTGTACTAAGGGAATTGTGGGATATTAAAGTGATAACTAGTTTTGTGTAGCAAAAAAGTAAAAAAAAAACAGTGGGAAATATTCTTCTTAGGTCATAATGATGAAAAAAGGAAAACCTGAAAGTGAAAAATCTGAAGTTTTGAGGGGTTAATTACTTAATATGAACTCATAAACAATAACAATATCCATTGAAACCTATAGCTTTTTAGTGTACTATAGAACATCTGAATGCACCTACACTACTAGTCAAAAGATTTTTAATGTTGTTTTTTTTTAATGTAAGGTCTCTTCTGCTCACCAAGCCTGCATTTATTTGATTCAAAGTACAGCAAAAGCAGTAAAATTGTGAAATATTTTTACTATTTCAAATAACTGCTTTCGATTTGAATATATTTTATAATGTAATTTATTCCTGTGATGAAAGCTGAACTTTTAGTATCATTACCCCAGTCTTCAGTGTCACATGATCATTCGGAGTACATTTATTTCAGGATTCTTTGATAAATAGAAAAAGTCAGTAACATTTTATTTTTATTTTTAGGGAAAGAAATGATAGAAATCATACTTTTATTTAGCAAGGATGCTTTTAATTAATCAAAAGTGATGCTAAAATCATGTATAATGTTACAAAAGATGTCTATTTCAGATAAATGTTTTCTATTATTCAAAGAAACCTAAAAACATTATACTCCGCTGTTTTCAACATAATAGAATTGTTTTTTGAGCAGCAAATCAGAATATTAGAATGATTTCAAATGGATCATGTGACAGTGAAGAGTAATGATGCTAAATTCAGATCACACAAATAAATTACATTTTAAAATATATTTGAATAGAAAGCAGCTATTTTAAATTGTAAAAATATTTCAAAATTTTTGCTGTACTTGCAGGTTTGATGAGCAGAAAATACTTCTTTAAAAAACAAAAAATCTTTTGACCGGTTGTGTACAGTGCTGAAATACAAATAATATTTGCTAACAGCTTACAAAATCACGTTGTATATGTGTGCTCAGCGGTGTTTTCCACAGCAGTGCAAAACAGCGAAGGAAGATCTATCACTGGTTGCTGAAAACTGCAATAATGGCGTAATGTAAGCGACAGCTAATTAACTGAAGTACGATCTTAATGCTGGCTGCAAAGCAGTGTGTTGCAAATGCAAATGTGCTGGTTGTGAGACTCACATTGCTGCCCTTCTCCTGCAGGAGTTTGAGGTTGACCTTGCACTGTTCCAGCTCATCGTTGATGGAGCATTTCTCCTGCTCCGTCTGCTCATACTGCTGCCGGAGATCTGAGAGCAGATTCTGAGTGTCGTCGTACTGGAGAGAAAAAGAGAGATTATGCAAATCATTGCACCAAAAAACAACAACAAAACACAAAAAAATACATTTGTGTCTGTAAGACTTTTTGAAGTAGTTTAACTTCCAGAATAAAAATTCTGATAATCTATTCACCGCCATGTCTTTCTTTCTTCAGTTGAAAAGAAATGAGGGTTTTTGAGGAAAACATTCCAGCCTTTTCTCAATATAGTGGACTTAAATGGGAGCCAAGAGATTGAAGGTCCAAATTGCAGTTTCAATGCAGCTTCAAATGGCTCTACACGATCCCAGCTGAGAAACAAGGGTCTTATCTAGCAAAACAACGTCATTTTTTAAGAAAAATACAAATTTATATACTTTTAAAACCACAAATGCTCGTCTTTACTGCATAATCACGTTGGAAGTCACACGTGACATTGGCAGATGTACCGACCTGGTGTTTACAAAGCGAACGTGCAAAGAAAGTCAAACGCCTTTTTTACAAAAAAAAAAAAAAAAGGTAAAACAGTTTTGAAGTTTTGAAAATGAGATTTTTGGCCCTACCCTAACTTTTTGAACTGAAGTAATGTGTGAAATGTTTTTTTTTTTCTTAGAAAATGACTGATCGTTTTTCTAGATAAGACCTTTATTCCCTGGCTGGGATTGTGTAGAGCCCTTTGAAGCTGCATTGGAACTGCAAATTGGACCTTCAACTCATTGGCCACCAATGAATTCCACTATATGGAGAAAAATCCTGGAATGTTTTCCTCAACAACGAGAAAGACGAGCATTTATGGTTTTATGTAATGTTTTTCTCAAAGACAAGCAAGACAAGCATTTGTGGTTTAAAAAGTATATCAATTTGTATTTTTCTTAGAAAATGACCAATCGTTTTGATAGGTAAGACCCTTATTTCTCAGCTGGGATTGTGTAAAGCAAGTTGAAGCTGCAGTGACACTGCAATTTGGATCTTCAACCCATTTATCCCCTCTGAACAAATAGCCTACATAGTGCGCCTCCCATCCAATAAATCACAATGAAATTCTGTCAATTTCATTAGGAAATTCAAGCAATAAATACCGTTTTGGCTCTCTTTAATATGATGTGATATATCTGTGTAGTCGCCTGAGCATAATCAAAGGCACAGCAAAAGACTCGTGACAGTTTCATTTTTGTTTTGGATCCAGTACTCTGCTGCTACACTGGAGCGCACTCGCCACCAACTGGACAGGGGTGTGAATTACAGCAACAAATTACAATAGATCATCCTCAGTGTAATTTGTCAAATAGACAGACAGCCTTCAGATTTTTCCGTCATTGCTAAAAAAAATAATAATAATTTTCGGTTTTCGCGACCTCTGACCTTAACTGTCTTGAACCAGAATACACAGAGTACACGCAGAGCTAGACAAGACGAGCATTTGAGGTTAAAAAGTATATAATTTTTTTTTTTTTTTTTTTAGAAAACGACTGATTCGTTTTGCTAGATAAGACTCTTCTTCCTCGGCTGGGATCATTTAGAGCCCTTTGAAGCTGCATTTAAACTGCATTTGGAAGTTAAAACTCACGAGCACCATAGAAGTCCACTATATGGAGATAATGATTCCTGAAATGTTTTCCTCAAAAAGCAATTTCTTTATGACTGAAGAAAGAAAGACATCAACATCTTGGATGACAAAGGGGTAAGTACATTCTGTCAATTTTTGTTGTGGAAGTTGTAAAAGGTCTGGGTGGTCTTTATTTGCTCGTACCTCTTTCTGTAGGTCTCTGGTGCGGCTTTCGGCTTTGGCCAGTTGGACCTTAAGTTTGCTAGCGTCCTGTTGGTGCTGGTCTTGTATTGACCCCAGTTTGTTCTCCAGGTCACCCTGGGATTTCTCCAGAGCGTTCAGGCTGCAGCTCAACGTTGCACTCCGCTCTTTGGAGCTTTGAAACAAAGAACAGAAAATAAAGTCAAAGATCGTGCCGTTTATGTGAATAAATTCGTGCCAGGAAAAGAATGTTGTAGAACATTCCTAATAGTGTTGCGAAGCTCTAGGGCAGATGAGCTCATAGCGTTACCTATAAAACGATAACGTCAGTATAGAGACATACACGCACTGCCTAGGGCAGAGATTAAGGACAGGACAAAGGTACTTAAATATTATAATGGTAACCGGTTGTTTAAGAAGTATCATTGGAAAAGTGTCTTTGTAAACAAAGAGATGCGGTTCTTGTGCAATATGATGATTCAATCATTCTTTATTTAACAGAGCAGGTGTGGAATCTGACATAATGTACTTATAAAACATTTAAAACCGGGTGACTCATTTTTTGTTGTGCGAAATTTTCTAAAAGACCTTGAGAAACTATTCGTGTGAATGCGGCCCACCTGTCAAGCTCTTCTTCTAGTCTGTGGAGCTTCTGCATCAACGTTGTCTTCTCAGACCGCAGACTGTCACATTCATTCTGCAGACTAGAGCATTCGGTTTGAAGCTTCTCCAATTCACCTGACACAGAAACAGAGAGGAAAGCAAATTATAGAATTGATCCCCTCCACTCACACCCTAAACAGCCTATTACATAGTGTTTAAGTGTATCTTTTGGACAGTACATTAAATAATAAACTAAAAAATAAAACTAAAATGATAAAACTATATATAATTTAAAATAGATGTATATAAATAGATATTAAAATATATTTACATAAACATTTAAAAATATGCCAGTCAAAAGTTTTTTTTTTAATTTTCTTTTAAGTAGTCTTTTCTGCTCACCAAGCCTACATTTATTTGATTCAAAGTACGGCAAAAACAGTAAAATTCTGAAATATTTTTACTATTTAAAATAACTGTTTTCTAGCTGAATATATTTTAAAATGTAATTTATTTGTGATTTCAAAGCTGGATTTTTAGCATCATTACTCCAGTCACATGATCCGTCAGAAATCATTCTAATATTCTGATTTGCTGCTCAAAAAACATTATTATTATGCTAAAAACAGCAGAGTAGAATTTTTTCAGGTTTATTAGGGAGTTCAGAAGAACAGCATTTGTCTGAAATAGAATTCAGAATATTAGCACTTTTGATCAATTTAAAGCATCCTTGCTAAATAAAAGTATTTTATTCCAAAAAAAAAAAAATATACAGACTCCAAACTTTTGAATGGTATAGTGCAGGGGTCTTCAACTAAAACGGCTCAAGGTCCAGTAATGAACCCTGCTCACCAGCCGAGGTCCGGACAATTATATATATAAAAAAACGATTTATGTTTTTTTGCGAGACCAGGGTATCTGCTGCATATTTTATCTTAAATTCTAGACATTTAAATACCTTTTTAAAGACCTGAACAAAAAAAATAAAAATAAAAAAATGACTTAATTTACAATTCAGATGCAGGTTTCACAAAACAAAAAAGATTTCTTAAATTATATTAATTCCAGCTTTCAAGAGTAAAAAATATCAATTCTTATATTAATTTAAACAATTATTGTCAATCAAGTATTATATTAATTTTAATTTGTATAACACATGATCTTGTCGATCCATCAGTTCACATTTACAATTCTACATGTTTGCTGCTTAAAACCATGGATTTATTTTTTTACATTGGTCTTTTTGACAACAGAAGTACAAGCTTATTAAAAATGTCAGATCATTCTCTTCCAGCAGGAGGCGCTATCAGAATGGTACACAAAGCAGCGCCGCAGCTGACTTTGAAACGTGCAGCGCTCATATTTATTCAATGGATAGCCTTATAAAGTTTCATCGCAATTCTTGCCTTTTAGTCCCCACATTTAAGACCACCTGAAATCATAATTAAGACTTTCTTAACCCCTAATAACACTACAGTCATCAATGAAAATGAAGAGCTTTATTTTAAACACAGACTTTCAAAAACAACCCTTAGCCTACACAAAATACGTTTCTTTTTATTTTTTTTCCCCACTGTGTTCGGCGCACAAGAGAAATATTAGGGAAGTAAATTAATATCAGCATATATTCGTCTATCACTGTCTCTGAGAGAATGTGCACGACAGACGCTGAAAGCGCTGCTTTTACTTTCACTTTAACATATTGCGCAGTTTTCACGTTGCTTGTGTGATATCCATTGGCTCACCTTCATGGTTTAAAACATAAAAATGTATGAAAATACAGTATAAAAAGATATATTTACAATATTTTGCGAGTTAACCCCAACATAATGCGTTTTCCATCAACGTTTTTCACTCACTGAAAGCTACATCTGTCTGTACGCAATGCGCCGATCTCTGCTCTCATCGCTGCACTGAAGATTGCACCCAAACACTGACCCTGGTGTGCTTGATATAATTTTTTTATTAGAAATTAGCGTTTGGCATTTTTTTATTTAATCATGTCAAAAGCTTTCACGGTCCGCATGGACGCATTTTTATTTCAGGTAAACGCTGATCTTTAGATCTTTCTATTCATAAAAGAGTCCTAAAAAATATAGCTTAACTGTTTTAAATATTAATAATAATAATAATAATAATAATAATAATAATAATAAATGTTTCTTGAGCAGCAAAGCATCATGAATGATTTCTGAAGGATCATTGTGACACTGAAGACTAGAGTAATGATGCTGAAAATGTAGCTTTGATCACAGGAATAAATTATATTTTAAAATATGTTCAAATAAAATAACAGAAATTTTAAATAGTAAAAATATATATTTTTTAAATGTCCTGTTTTGCTGTAATCTGGATAAAATAAATGCAGTCTTGGTGAGCAGAAGAGACTTAAAAAACGAAGAAAAGAAATGATACTGTTCAAAAACGTTTGAGTGGTAGTGTATACATATAAAAATATGATTCCTATAATACTAATAATTTATAATCCTATAATTTACATAATAATTATATAATATATATAATCCCTCAGATTTTAAAATATCAGGTGAAAAACATTACCTAAACATTTATAGTTACTCAAAACAGGTTAATTTAACATTCTGTCCACTCCAGTGTCTGTGTCCAGATTTTTGGTTTCAGCTTGATATTTTTATTTCGGTATACCACTAGTATTAATTTTATCCTGTTATGTTTTATTTTATAGGTTGAGATACTGCTGTAGCCTAAAATGGCTTAAAAGATCTCAGAAGCACTGTCAAAACATTTTTATGCACATTTTTCTGTGAAAAACAAAACAAGAATCCAATAAATAATAAATTAACCCAGCAGGATGGACGATAATAAAACCGCTTCGTGACTCTGGACGACACATTAAGGAATGCCTGGAGAGAAAGACCCTAGCAAAATTAATACAGCATGTGTGCCTTCTTAATATGCCTTCTTGTGAAATGCGAAGACATAAAGAAACGGTGAATGAACATCCACATTTGATATGTGTAAAGATATATTCAATCTTTGAACTAAAAAAACTGTGATTTTTAAAAAACAAGTTTCTTATGCTCACCAAAGCTGCATTTATTTCATTAAAATCCAGTAAAATTGTGAAAAAGTATTTCAATTTAAAATAGCCGTTTTCTATTTGAATATTTGTTAAAATGTAATTTATTCCTGTGATCAAATCTGAATTTTCAGTATCATTACCGCAGTCTTCGGTGTCTTCAGAAATCATTCTAATATGATGATTTTGCTGCTCAAGATTTTTTTTTTTTACTTTTTTCTCAGGATTCTTAAACGAATAGAAAGTACAACAGAACAGCATTTATGTGAAACAGAAATCTTTTGTAACATACTGTCACTTTTGATTAGTTTAATGCATCCCTGCTGAATACAAATCTCACTGGCCCCAATCTTTTAAAAAGTACTGCATGTGCTCATTTAACTCAAACTCAATTTTCTTCTCATGGTGAAAAACTGAACTCAAACAATGCAAATTAGAGGAAACAAATGTTTCCAAACAGGAATCAAAGGCGCTAGAAAAGAGAGAGATCACAAAACACCAGATCAGTAATGATCTCAGCCATTGTTCCCGCTTGATTTATGACATCCAGCGATCATTACAAGCCAAACAGCACATTAGGGACACAGCAGGTTCACCGCTGAACCGGGTCTGGGTTCAATAGTGATTCTGCTCAGCTAAGGCTTATAATGGCCAAAACCCAATGGAGTACCTTGGAGTTGACTAGCTCTTTCCTGGTGCTGGCTCTGGAGCTGGAAGCTGGCCTGCAGGTTGCTGATCTCCACTTCATACTTGGCTGCCGTCTGTCTCCATTTGTCCAGTTCGGCGGTGACGACGCTCAGGTCTCCCTGCAGGGCGGCGATCTCTCGCTCTCGCTCAGCCGTGGCGGCCTCCATGGCGTGCCGGAGCACCAGGATCTCCTCCTGAGCGCTGTAGAGCTCCTCGCGGGTGGTGGTGATAGTGTTCTCTCTCTGCTCACGCAACGCCTCCATGTCAGACTGGAGCTTCGCCAATTGAGCTGAAGATTTTAACATGATTAACAAGTGTTATTAGATCTAAAAATTTAAACATGGCAACTAAAAATATTTTCGATTTCACAATTTCTCAGAGATCTTTTAGTCTATGCTAGTGATGCGCGGATGGCGGTTACATCCGCGGCGCTGTGGATAATCCGCGGGTCGGGTGGGTCGGGTAATAAAAAAATGCATTCTGAATATTAACTAAATTTTCTAAAACATGAATTTTAAATACTTTTTTCATCAGACAGAGGATATTTCATTTGTGTGTGTGTGTGTTTGCCTGTTCGAGAAGTTTTTGGTGACAGAAACGGTGACATTCCATAAAGATTGAAGGGAGTCGTGCCTGTGCTAATGCAATTGAGCACGGTAATGCAGTGATGTAGTGCATTGGTCGGCTTTGCGTTTGCCCACTTATCTGATGCGCATCATTCAGTAGTGTCCTGCTGCAGGGCTCCTGCATTATCCAAAATCATGACAGTCCAACACATGAATAGCTAATTCAATCGCATGTTAATAAATTTAAATATTCCCTAAAAACACCCAGTAAAGACAGTGATGTGGTCAGGACCGTGGCGCCGGCTTCTTTTGAAATATGTGACCCTGGACCACAAAACCAGTCATAAGGTTAAATTTTACAAAACTGAGATATATATCAATAAATAAGCTTTCTATTGATGTATGGTTTGTTAGGATAGGACAATATTTGGCCGAGATACATCTATTTGAAAATCTGAAATCTAAGGGTGCAAAAAATCAAAATACTGAGAAAATCACCTTTAAAGTTGTCCAAATTAAGTTCTTAGCAATGCATATTACTAATCAAAAATTACATTTTGATAGGTTTATAGTAGGAATTTTACAAAAAAATCTTCATGGAACATGATCTTTACTTCATTTCCTAATGATTTTTGACATAATAGAAAAATCAATAATTTTGACCCATACCATGTGTTTTTGGCTATTATTGGCTATTTATTGCTACAAATATACCCCAGCAACTTCAGACTGGTTTTGTGGTCCAGGGTCACATATATATGACGATTGTGACTGATGCGTACGCGCCTGCTCTGTCCTCAGATGCAGCCTGTTCATTCATTCGCGAGAGCATGTCGGGCTAGGCGCGCAGTGGTTATTATTATTGATTACTTATTTGAATCAGTAGATTATAACGAAAACAATATTTTAAAAATGAAAAGAAGCAGATTTTTACGATCAGACTTTTCTTAAACCCCTGTAAACTTCCAAAGTCCAAGCATCCAGTTTGCGTTAAAATAGTAAGTTTAGAACGGCTCTAACACAGAGAAAACCCGACCGATTTCGTCAGAGATTGCGCAGAGTCGCATTCAGATGTCAGTTAACGTTATTCTTTTCTGTGTGGATTTGGCTTAAAATCAGTGTGATTAAACGTAACGTTACAAAAGTGTGCAGAGATGTGCAGATCAGCTGAATCAATCTGCTGTTAAAAATGAACCATCCATTTATCATATCATCATGCAAAAGTAAGAATTACAATAAGTGTAATATGACGATCGGGTGCGGTTATCTAAATCAGAGAAAAATATAGGTGCGGGTGGGGGGCGGGCGGATCATTTATTTGAAGCTGCGGATTCGGGTGACGATTGAGCCATCCGCGCATCTCTAGTCTATGCAGTTTTCACTTTAGTAATCTTTACTTGTAGCATGTCTGGATCCAATAATTGAAATTCAAATTTTAATGCATGCTTCTTCTGTCTACCATGTCTACCTCTTTACTACTAGTTATAGCAAAAAAAACATGAATTTACATCAAAAGTTGTGCTGAACAAACCTGTATGATTTACTGAAATGCATCACTCAACAGCATAAAAAAAGTGATTGAAACAACGTTTACCTCAGGAAAGCCATTTAATTTCCATAAAAAAACTCTACATAGGAGCGTTTCATTAATATAAGCACTATATTACATATTCAGTATAATTTTACTTAACCTCATTTTTATAATTAATGTATGTTTGAATAAATCTGTCATGAATTTTTTTTTTTTTTTCAAATTTTTTTTTTTTTTTTTCATAAAAACGGTCTTATTTTATATATATAAAATATATAAAATGAATAAAACCTAAATTTCAAATTTGGCATTTTAGTAAAAAAATAAATAAATAATAATAATTAAAAAAACTGGAGCAGAAACATAGTAAACATTTTATATAAAACCTGCAATATATGACTATTGATTAATAAATAAATAAATTAAAATTTAATAATTATTTTAAAATATATTAGTTTTTTTCAGCTAGATGAAAACTTTAATTTTGCTTTAAAAATTCATTTTAACAATAAACTGAAGTAGAAACAAGTAAATCATTAAAAAAGTTAAGATAAAACTGCATTGCAATATGCAATTTAAACAAAACTGGAAACATGAATCAGTAAACATTTTATATAAAAAAAAAACTTTTTTATTTGAGTGTTGATTACTAAATCAATTTATTTAATTATTTTAAAAATATTTAGTTTTTTGGCTATATGAAAATGTTTAAGTTAAGATAAAAATGCCTTATGCTCCATTTAAATGTATTTACATTTCATTCTTGGTGGTAAAATAAAAAACTTTTCAGTGCATGACTAAAAACTGTTCCCATATTGATGATTAGATTCACAAGTCTTTTTGAAGATTGAAGTAAAAACACTAAAGCACAATTGATGTAAGTGCTAAATGACTCACTCTGTAAAAAGCGGATCTGCTTAGCAGATTCTTCAGTCTGCTGTCTGTTGGTTCTCCTCTCCTCCTCCAACAGGGCTGATGAGAAAAAGACATTCAGCGATTTAACAGTGCAATCGTGACCCTTTATTATTTAGGCAAAAATCACTATTAAAAGCAGTGTTTAGCACCCTGCCGTACCTTGCAGCTCGAGGCATTTCTGTTTGCCAGTGTTGGCGAGCTCCTGGGCCTCCTGCAGCTCTCGGTGGAGGTGCGGAATGACCTGCTCAGTGTCTCCAGCTTCCAGGTTCCTGTCCATTTCTGCAAACACACACAGATCAGACGATGCAATGAGGGAGCATGAAGAAATAACATGGCTGACATGAAGTAAAAAAGACATTCGCACATCTGTACATACATATTTATTTGTCAATTTATTTTTTTACAAATTATTATTATTATTATTTTCTATTTTTGGTCTATTTATGCTTACATAAGTGTAATTTTTCTTATTCTCTTATTTTTATTGTCTGTGCGTCTCTGTGTACTGGAAGCTAATAATACTGAAACAAAATTCCTTGTATGCGCAAGCATACTTGGCAATAAAGCTCTTTCTGATTCTGACATTAAAAGAGAGATAAATTGACCTAATGAGTAAAACCTCAAACCCTGAGCATTGCATTTATAACTCATCTTGCTCAAACATGAATGATGCAGCTTGTCAAATCCTAGTGATTGTAGCCCTTAGAGACACAAACATTAATATCTGTGAATTACTTTTTCATGCCTAAACATGTCTTTAGGAAAACATCAGTTCAGGTTTTAGTTTAGGCAAAATTTGCATTGGGGTTAATTTGGAAAAAAACATTGGAAAATTGCAACTCTGTGCATTAAAGGTGGCAAAATTGTATTTTATAGCTTTTATTGTATTTTATCTTACATATGTTTTTTTATTTTATTTTAATAAAATAATAAAATAATAATTTATTTAATTTTTACTATTATATTTTATATCTTATATATTATATTTTATTTTACATTTTATTTTTATTTTAATATTTTTATTTAATTTTATTGATATAGCTAGTGAAACCCTTGAAACCCTGTATAATTATTATTTTAAAATAATATTGTATTTTATTTAATATTTTATTTCATTTTATATTTTACATATGAGTTAATTTTATATTTTATTTCATTTTTAATATTATATTTTATAACTTATTTTCAGTATTATATTTTATATATATTTTTTATATTTTTATTTTATTTTATTGACATAGCAAGTGAAACCCTTGAAACCCTGTAAAAATATTAGGTTTTGTTTTTCAGTTAACTTCTTACTTTAGAATTATTATTTTATTTATTTATTTATTTATTGCTATTTTTCACTTTTTTTGCTTATACTTATATAGTTTTAATTTAACTTTTTACTTATATCAATTTCATAATGTCAAAAGTAGTTTTGACACATATTTAATGACATTTAGGTTAGTATCTAATTACTCTTTCATGCCTAAACATGTCTTTAGGAAGCCATTTTTTATTTTAGTTTAGGCAACATTTGCATTGGGCTTTAATTTGGAAAATAAATATTATATTTTAAATTATATTTTATTTCATTTTTAATATTATATTTTACAATTTTTTTATTTTTTTTTTGACATAGCTAGTGAAACCCTTGAAACCCTGTAAAAATTGCATGCAAATATATATTTCAACCAGTATTTTATTTTACATGTAAAAAAAAACATTTTTAATATTATATTTAATATTTAATTCTTTGTAATTTATTATTAAATTTAATTTATTTCAATGCATATTAAATATATATTTCAACCAGTAGGGACAGATCGAATTTATACAAACATTGCATTTCTGTGTCTCCCAAAGCCAGGAGACCTTTTGCACAGGAATACAAATGTAAAATATAACATTAACATTTCTGTGCTACAAATGCTTCTCCTAAAAGCCCAAAGGCACCGTAAGCGTGAGACCAATCTGTCACGATGGGTCAAAACCTCTGGCGCCACAAATGGCACATTTTGTTCGACCCCATGGGCAGAAACATCAAGTGCTGAAACTCGAATACAGCTAACCAAAATCAAGATGCTTGCTCAGAATCAATTCATTATGTGAAGGATGATGTATTTCTATTTGCTCAGTTGCATGCATGACCCAGCTTGCAGAGGACAACCAAACAGCGAAAATGCATTGACTTCAGACAGGATTACGTTAGTCCAGCACGCTCAGACAGCTCTAATGGAAGATCTACAAATGGGCCGTTGAGATGACCCACATCAGGCCAAGCAAAAGAGATATTAGACGCTCTCCCGCGTTCCCTAGCATGACTTCAGCAGTCTCTCTGAGGAGCATCCAGTGGGTCTCTCATGTGGTCTTGGAACAACAGGCTTTGGGAAAGCCTCCTCTGACCATAAACTGATGAACGTCCCCCTCTCTGAACGCTCTACAGATGTGGGTGAAGTCATGCGCTAATTTAAGGGCTGGTAATCCGTCATGATGTCAGACGAACGGTGTTTACTGCGGGCGAGGGAGTTGCTTTCAGGCAAAATGATGTAACGGAGTCTATTTAGCGGCGTTTCTGAAGTTTGGCCTTTTATTTAATGAGAGAGGGCACGAAGCGGCGTGTAATCTCATTCTGCTCCTTCTTCAGTGATTTCATCAAGAGCGTCTCGAACGGATTTTATAGCTGAGATTGAGTATCGGAGCCATATAAGGTTACATGCGTTCAGATAACTCTTCATTAAGGCAATTGAATAACTCATGCCAGACGCCTCGGTTTAGATGCAATCTAGGGGTGAAAGAGCAATTCAACAGCACCTCCTAGTGGCACGTTTTACCATTAAAGCTTACTGGACAAATCAAATCGGCATGCAAAAACTAATGCAAATGTGTTATGATCCAAGGCAAATACAGTAGATTTCTGAATGACAATTATCAACTGAACAATTAAGATGTTGACTACAGATATCTGGATCAGTGTTGTTCTCAACCATTTTTATGGGAGCCAAAAAAGGATTAAAATGATTAAATGTATGACATTCAAGCTTTAAAATAAGCAAAAACAGCTTATTTCATTCCAGGGTTATTATAGGTAACTAAAAACCATACAAAAACTTCATAGATAAATAAAACTGGGAAAAAAATTTATGATAATACAAAAACGATATTTACAAAAAATAAAATTAGCAAAATGACCAAAAATAAACTATAATAGCATCTAAATGATAATAAATAACACATATTCACTGCCTCAACTTTTCATTTTTTATTTAGGAAACCAGAATCCTAGCGGACCTGAATATATTAAGGAATTAAGGAAGTGAGAATTTTAGACCTAGAAAATTCATGAAAAATCATAATTCATCCAGGTTTCTAGAATGAATAAAAAATGTTCTTATGTCAAGCTTTAAAATATTTAAATATTATATTATTGAGTAGAAATTACTTGTAGAGCAGAATTGTTGAAAATTGTGGGTTAAAAATAATTTTACAAACTATAAGCCATTTAAATTATTGAACTTTGAAGAACATTCAGTTCTTAAATGTTCTGAAATTTTGAAATCAGACGTAATTATTTTGATTTCAATATAATTTAATATTTCAATTTTAATATTATTTGTTTTTATTTTTTATATTATTTATTTTAATATTAACAATACATTTCAATTTTTTATTTTTATTTAATTGGTTTAATATAATTGAGTCTCTGTAAAAGAAAAACAAATTAAAAAATACATAAGTAGTATCTCATTACAAAAAAACATTGAGTATTCAGCAACTTGACTTAGTATGCACTACAAATGAGCTTTGCAATTCTTTTTACACCAGAAAGTGTGATTTCTTGACAACAGTTACATTATTGGGTCTACTGGTGTTTAGGAATAACACCATCTATCCAGATTTATTTTCATTATCTTAAGCTGGAAACACATGCATGCTACTAATGAATGAAGGTATAGAAAAGCTCTTGCGCACACGTCCCTCAGGTCTTGGCTGCCTCTGAGTCTGGCGGGCACGTCCTACACTTCATCAAGAGCGCCCTCGAACAATGAGGTGCTGAAACTGGCACTTCCTCCGATCCGAGCCAGCGCTCCTTATCTGACGTCCTGTTAAAGGACATGAGCTCAGCGCGATCACGAGAGCCCACTTAGACTGAATTAAACCAAATGCCAAGCGTGTCTGACCAACATTTTTGTTCAATGAGAACTTGCCTAATTGGTTAAAAAAAAACTCATGTGAAAATATGAGTTTCAAACAGATTAATTACAAAATAAATGGTTATTTTGTAAATAGCCAACACTGAGGTTTTTGCTGAGTCATATCTCTTATTTAGAACAGATACAGATACAGTTCACCAGTATATGACACTGAAGTCTACTACACAAACACAACTTCTACCAGGGGCTTTTATCTGCCCCAGCAGGAGCTTAATATCACTTTTAAAGTTGCCATATGCTACTTTAGCCAAATTTTTCCACCTTAGGCTTACTCAAGGTGTCTTTCACCAAAAAACACCCATAATTAAGTTTCAAATAATCATTTTACAAGCTATTTGACCCTTAGAGTGGATTACACTACCAGTCAAAAGTTTGTGAACAGTAGGTTTTTTGACATTTTTTACAGAAGTCTCTTCTGCTCACCAAGCCTGCATTTATTTGATCCAAAGTACGGCAAAAACAGTAAAATTGTGAAATATTTTTACCATTTAAAATAACTGCTTTCTGTTTAAATATATTTTAAAATGTAATTTATTTCTGTGATCAAAGCTGAATTTTCAGCATCATTAGTCTTTATTGTCACATGATCCTTCAGAAATCATTCTAATATCCTGTTCAAGAAACATTATTATTATTATTATAAATGTTTAAAACAGTTGAGTTTTTTTCAGGATTCTTTGATTAAAAGAAAGATGCAAAGATCAGCATTTTTTTTTAATAAAAAAACTTTTGTAACATTATACACTATTTTTTGGAGGGATATAGAATGTATATAGATATATAAATAATATAAATCAATACTTTTATTTAGCAAGGATGATTTAAATTGATCAAAAGTGATGATAAAGACATTTATAATGTTACAAAAGATTTATATTTCAGATAAATGCTGTTGTTCTGCACTTTCTATTCATCGAAAAAACCTGAAAAATAATTCTACTCAGCTGTTCATAACAATAATGATAAATGTTTTTTGAGCAGCAAATCAGCATATTAGAATGATTTTTAAAAGGATCACGTCAGACTTAAGACTGGAATGATGATGCTAAAAATTCAGCTTTGAAATCACAGGAATAAATTACATTTTAAAATATATTAAAATAGAAAACCATTTTTTAAATAGCAAAAATAGTTACTGTTATTGCTGTACTTTGGATCAAATTAATGCAGGCTTGGTGAGCAGAAGAGACTTCTTTAAAAAAAAAAAAAATTACAAAAATTAGTAAAATAAGTTGGTGAATATTCAATGAGCGATGAATAATTAAAAGTGGCCAGTCATATATTAATGAGCTCAATGAGCTGCTTTTGTTTTATAGTTTCAATAAATGGTCTTTGTAGATTGCGAAATGCTGTTTTCCATGATATGACCCTACGGATGAGGCTTATTGGAAATGCTTGTGTGGGAGCCAAATGTCCTGCTGTCTAGTGTGACTCAGCAGGGTGAGAGTAGATGAATGATCTTGATATTTTCAGCCTGAGCGGGTGAGAGTCACAACTGAGCAGATGACATCTGAGATGAACCGCATGAGAAGGGGGCGAATGCCCTCGATCCAGCGGAGCCACTATGACAACTAGAAAACAAACTACCAGTAGAGATTAGCGCCATTCCAGCTCGTCACTGTAGTGTCTGTTTCATCACCATTCATTAATGTAACTGCTGCTTGAACCTGTTTTTTAAAACCTTTTTTATAAGACAATATGATACGGTAAAGGTCTTTAAAATCACTTAGAATTTTCACTAAACATTTTCTGCCGGTCTATGCATGACTTTTAGTCAGTGCTCTGTTCAAAGCCCAAGTTTAGGCATAAAGAAGTATTTTCTGCTCATCAAGGCTATTTATTTGATTAAAAAATACAAAAAAAAACTATAATATTGTGAAATATTATTGCAATTTAAAATAGCGGTTTTCTACTTTAATATACTTTAAAATGCAATTTATTCCTGTGACGCAAAGCTGAATTTTCAGCATCATTACTCCAGTCTTCAGTGTCACATGATCCTTCAGAAATCATTCTAATATGATGATAACAGTTGTGCTGCTTAATATTTTTTTGGGGAACCTGTGATACTTTCTTCAGGATTCCTTGACAAATAAAACTTTAAATAGAACATCATTTATTAAATAAATTATATTTCCGTTCAAAGTTTGGGGTCAGTATTTTTTTTCTTTCTTTCTTTGAAAGAAATTTATACTTTTATTCAGCAAGGATGAGTTAAATTGATAAAAAGTGACAGTAAAGACTTTTGTTGTTAGAAAAGATTTCAATTTTGAATAAATGCTGTTCTTTTAAACTTTTTATTCATCACAATCCTGAAAAAAGTATCACAGGTTTCGGAAAAAAATATTATGCAGCACAACCGTTTCCAAAAATAATAAATCAGCAAATTAGAATGATTTCCGAAGGACTGTGTGACACTGAAGACTGGAGTAAGGATGCTGAAAATTCAGCTCTGCATCACAGAAATAAATTATATTTTAAAGTACATTAAAATAGAAAACTGTCATTTTAAAATGCAATAATATTTCAGAATATGATGTAATTTTCGGTATTTTTTATCAAATAAATGAAACTTTGATAAGCATAAGAAACTTTTTTCGGTCCTATAAAAGATAGTAATACAGAGTAATACAGATTTTTCTTCTTTTTGTTTTCAGGTGGAATGTTCATTTAAAGTAACTGAAGGTTTTAAATGTAACACTGCACACATTTAGAATTCCATAGAGAAGCGAAAATGCGATACTTTGTATCAGCTCAAAGCAACCCTTGTCCAATAAACGTTTTCTTCTGACTGACAAGACGTTTTAGCAGCAGCTGTACGTGACATTATGAAAGCACTCAGGGTCTAATTGGACTGTAATTGGTTTACATTCCTGACTGTCCTCCGGTGGAACATAAAGTGGGGCGAGGGGAAAGATCTGAGGGAGGGAGATAAACAGGATGACGCTGAGACACCTGCCAGGAGGAGGACTGCTCAAGCCCACCGCTAACCCCTTCGGGTCCCACCGCTGTCACCTCCAGCAGATGCAGACCATATATAGTGTGGTTTGGGAATAACACACCCTGTAATGCTGCACAGTTGCTGCACGCATGCCAGTCCACTGAGCTCTGATGAGTGCAGATAAAGAGGGTGACTAAATGTTTCAGGCCAGCCAAATCATACAAACACACCCACATCAGCAATGGCATTTCAGACACGGAAGCTGAAAACTTTGAGAAAAGAATGGAGGGATTACCTTTCAGAAGAGAAACCCTGTTCTGGGGCTCGTTCAGTTCTTGCTCGTCCATCTGTCCGTCTGGAATGAGACAAAAAAGAATAAAACATGAAAAAATGAAAAGGAAAGAACAAAAATACAACGAAGGACAGAAAAAAAGAATAAAAACTAAAAAAACTAAATGAAGAATAAAAACAATAAAACAAAAAAGAACAATAAAGAAAAAAGAAATGCAAAAATGAAGGAAGAAAGAAAAAAAGAAAGACTTTTTAAAAAATGCAATAAATGAAAAACAAAAAACAAAACAAAAAGAAAAATAATAAGTTTGAAAAATAAATCAGCCTGTTTACATTACAGGTTATAATTTATATATCTGATAAAACATCAAGCTTTTCATATGATATTAATTATTTTTGGAAATAAAAAAAGGACAAGAATGAAGAAAAAACAAAAATGAAGGGAAAAAATGCAAGAAATGAAAGAGGCCAAATAAAAAAAGCATATAAATTATATAAAAGATAAAACATCAAGCTTTTCATATGATATTTATTATTTCTGACAAAAAGAAAACAAAAAATAACAAACAAAAGAAAGCAAGAAAGAAAGTAAATTGTAAAAAAAAATAATAATAATAAATGAAAGGTAGAATAAAAAAAAAAGCAAAAACAAAAATACATCTTGAAAAATAAATCAGACTAATACATCACAAGTTATAAATTATAAGACAAAACATCAAGTTTTTCATATATTATTATTTTTGAAAAAAAAGGACCAACAAAAAGAAAAACTAAAACAAAGTTATTTTAAAAATTTAATGAACAGAAAAAATTAAAGTTTAAAAAATAAAGCAGACTAGGTTTACATCACAAGGTATAATTTATAAGATAAAACAATTTAATTTCATATGATATTTATCATTTAAAAAATAAAGAAACAAAAAAGAACAAGAACAAAAGGAAAAAAAAACAAAAAGAAAGAAAGAAAGAAAGAAATATAAATTTAAAAAATGCAATAAATGAAAAAGGCAGAATTTAAAAAAACAAGAAATAAATAAATCTAGAAAAATAAATCAGACTAATACATCACAAGTTATAATTTATATATAAGATAAAACATAAAGCTTTTTATATATTTATTATCATAAAAAGAAAAAAGAAAAACAAAGAAAGAAATTTATAAATTAATAAATGAAAAAGGCAGAATTTTAAAAAACTGAAAGCATGAACAGAAAAAAATTAAAGTTTGAAAAAACAATTAGACTAAGTTTACATCACAAGTTATAATTTATAAGATAAAACAAAGCTTTTCATGTGATATTTATAATAAAAAAGGAAACAAAACAAAACAAGAACAAAGAAAAAACAAAAAGAAAAGAAAAAGAAAAATAAAAAAGGCAGAATTAAAATTAATAAATAAAATAAAGTTTGAAAAATAAATCTAGATCTAAAAAAGACTAAGTTTACATCACAAGCTATAATTTATATACAAGATAAAATATCAAGCTTTTATAATTTTGAAAAGAAAAAAAAAAAAAAAACAGGATGTATAAATGAAAGCTGTAGGAACCAAAACGCACCAATTCATACATTATAAATGTCTCCATGTTTAACGTACCTGACGTGTCGTCACTGCTTTTCTCCTTGCTGGGGCTCAGAGTATCTGACATATCGCACTCTTTAGCATCTATTTGGTTTTCTATGGAGGAAGAGTGGAAGAGACCACTTAGAAAAGAGGGAGGGGGGGCACAATCATAACTTAAAACAATATTTAAAAAAAAAAAAAAAATGATCACAACCTTTACCAGGCTCTCCGCTTCAATATGTATGTCTAAACAGGGGTGTGTTTGTAGGCTGTTAATATAATAGTCAGAATTACTCTTGATCTACAAATAGCAGGCAGTGAATGAGCCCCCTGTAGTTTATCCTTTCTGGCTGGTGGTAGTTATTGCCCACACATGGTCATTTGAGTGACCTGGGCTTCCAAAAGGATTCACAGTCACATGCTAAACTAGTTGCAGATTTAATTTTGCACTGCTGTAGTATCCACATGGACTAAAATGAGTTATAAATGGGGTATGAATAAGAAGTGGTGACGGCAGTCTAAAGAAAACTCCTGCTCATGCCATCACTAATGCACATGAGTGAAGTGTATCTCAAATTTTCAGTATCTTTTCAATCGAAGTTGTAAATGTCAAAATATTTCCTTTACTCCCAGACACCAGGTCAAACACTGCATATTTAAATCAATATATGACCTGAAAAGCCGCCCTCACTGCTGTTACATCACATGATGGATCTTCTGAACTCAGTGTTCCATGAATAAGCGCAAATGAACAGTGACTCAACGGGACTAAAGGGAGAATGAATAAAAGATTTCGTCATAGGTAATGGTTGACCAGTGAATTATGGTTTAATCTGTGTGGCTGTAATCTCAGATTCTAAACCGAAAAGACTGAGGAGGTCAAAGTCAGATGTCCCAACAACTGGGAGCAGCTGGAAACACAGGGACAGAACAAAGAGGACAAGGTCTAAATGTCCCCTCAACAGTTGCATCTCTTTTCACACGAAGGAGCTTTCATGAGGTTACAACCTGGTCCAGAATCAATTGAAAAAAAATCTGCACTGATCATAGGGTTTACAGATTTTAAAATGTAAATGATAGTTACAACAAAGAGCTTATTGTTATGTTTATCTATTATCATTATTATTATGTGGTTAAAAAAAATTCAAACATTTTACAAAGTAAAGGTTACAACAAACTGTTTTAAACATTTATTACTAGGCAGAATGAGCTGAAACGAAAAGAAATTGAATTTAAATTTTAAATTCACCAAAAAAAAAAATATTTTAAATTTATTATTAGGCAGAGTAGATGTAAACATTTTAAAATGTAAGTGAAAAGTTACAACAAATAGGTTATTTTTTCCAATTATTATTATTATTACTTAGATTTCAGCACTTTAAAATGTTAACAAACAAAAAAAAGTTACAACAAATTGATTGTTCGTAACAAATTATTATCATTATTACTATTATTATTACTATTATTATTATTATTAGGCAGAATGAGCTGAAACATTTAAAATTTTAAAAGAAACTGAATTTAAATGTTAAATTGACCAAATAAAAATGTTTTAAACTTATTATTATTAGGCAGAGTAGATGTAAACATTTTAAAATGTAAGTGAAAAAGTTACAACAAATAGGTCATTATTTTTTTCCCAATTATTATTATTATTACTTAGAATAAATTTAAACACTTTAAAATGTAAACAAAAAAGTTATATGTTGTTCATAACAAATTTCTATCATTATTACTATTATTATTATTATTATTTTAGGCAGAATATATATATATATATTTTTTTTTTTACAAATTATTATTATTATTATGTCGAAAAGTTTCAAACACTTTAATATGTAAATGAAAGTTACTTTTGTTATTTTTATCTATTAATATCATTACTATTAGTCTAAAAGTGTCTAAACAAAGTTACAGCAAATAGTTTGTTTTAAATGTATTATTAGGCAGAGTACACTACCGGTCAAAAGTTTTCGAACAGTAAGATTTTTAATGTTTTTTTTAAAGACGTCTCTTCTGCTCAGCAAGCCTGCATTTATTTGACCCAAAGTACAGCAAAAACAGTAACATTTTGACATATTTTTACTATTTTAAATAACAGCTTTCGATATGAATATATTTTAAAATGTAATTTATTCCTGTGATTTCAAAGCTGAATTTTTAGCATCATTATTCCAGTCACATGATCCTTCAAAATATTCTGATTTGCTGCTCAAAAACATTTATTATTATTATGTTAAAAACAGCTAAGTAGAATTTTGATGGTTTCTTTGATGAACAAAGTTCAGAAGAACAGCATTTATCTGAAATAGAAATCTTTTGTTAAATTATAAATGTCTTTATCACTTTTGATCAATTTAAAGCATCCTTGCTAAATAAAATTAATAATTTTTATGATGGTATAGTGTATACTGTTACAAAAGCTTTTTATTTTAGATAAATTTCAGATAAAAAAAAGATATTCTAAGAATCCTGAAAAAATTTCTGAGGATGATTTTAATATAGTTTGGTTTATTTTTATCATCATTAGGCTCAAATGATTTAAACATTATAATACAGATTTTAAAATGTAAATGAAAGTTACAACAAAGAGCTTATTGTTATGTTTATCTATTATCATTATTATTATGTGGTTAAAAAAATTCAAACATTTTAAAAAGTAAAGGTTACAACAAACTGTTTTAAACATTTATTACTAGGCAGAATGAGCTGAAACGAAAAGAAATTGAATTTAAATTTTAAATTCACCAAAAAAAAAATATTTTAAATTTATTATTAGGCAGAGTAGATGTAAACATTTTAAAATGTAAGTGAAAAAGTTACAACAAATAGGTTATAAATTTTTTTCCAATTATTATTATTACTTAGAATAGATTCGAACACTTTAAAATGTAAACAAACAAAAAATTTTACAACAATTTGATTGTTCCTAAAAAATTTTCATTATTACTATTATTATTATTATTATTATTATTATGCAAAATGAGCTGAAACATTTAAAATTTTACATAAAACTGGATTTAAAATCCAGAAAACAAATTTTCATTATTACTATCATTATTATTTTAGGCAGAATATATATATATATACAGTAGTCAACATTCGAAGTGGATCAAAAGAGTTCATCAAAAGTTGTCCTAAGATAAGAACAGATATTCTTTTTGGTTTTAGGACAAATTTGATGAAAGGTTTTGATCCACT